>NC_048570.1:68767437-69087937 GCF_013265735.2 Oncorhynchus mykiss | reverse complement strand
TATGTGGTGTGTGTACTGAGAACACACGAAGCACATTAGGGAGAAACCTCACTTTGCATGAAAACAGTCTCTATGGTAACTCAGGGCACCACTGTTAACCCTCTGAATTTTGCCAATGGAGCCTGTCATTGCTATCACAAACTCTGCCAACCACAATACAACCAGAAAGAACACTGTTGATAGTTTGTTACCTTGATGTTCCAAATGGAAAACCTCCATCCAGTTCAACCAGGGGAGTTGAGATTAGAAATGGAGGTTCTGGACTGTTAATGAACAGTCTGCTAAACTCAGACAGCGTCAGCCTGGGGGGAGGGGTTCAGTATCTCTGAGGTTATTGATTAAAACAGGTCAGCCATGACAGTGAGTGTCCCAGAGTAGCTAAATCCCCTCTCAAGATGCACAGGGTTATCAGTAGCGCCTGACTGCATAGAGGATGGGTAGGCTAAACCTCACATGGAGCAACCAATCCTTTCCATATGACTGCTCTCTTCAATTAGCCTAACGGATCACCCCAAGAAACAGCATTAATGGGGCTTGTGTTAGTCTTGACACTGAGAACATTTTAATAAAAGTATTTCATACGAGACAGGGAGTGAATAAACATTTTGAATGGATGGATTTAAAATCAACACAATAAGACAAGAGCAGTTAACTTTGTCTGAGTTTTTAGTTTACCACAGATTACCATCCGATCCTGTCAAGACCGACAGACGTTTCCAATGTTCATTACACTTAAAGGCCTCTGCCAAAGTTTCCCTATCGCAAACAGAGATAATTAAGCAAATGTTTGAAAAGGGAAAAATCGGAGCGAGCCAGAGAGGGAGGGAGTCTCCGGGAATTCTTAAACAGACCGAGTGAGGTGGAACAGAACAGAGGGAACCAGCTAGCAGTTAACAGATAAGATCTCCATTATAAATGGGTCCGGATGCCAGCTATCTGAGACGGCTTTTCTCCTCGCTCCAGACCATTCACATACAGGACCCCGGCTGCTTGGTTAAACACTGCTGTCCAGCAGATACTGAGCAGACAGGTCTCTGTGCCTTCCTTCCTGCGGTCTTCTCTTCCCCTCCATATACAAACATGAACACAACCAAACAAAACACAACCTTTGGCCCACACCAAAGTAACTACCACAGCTAGAGTACTATTACCATGGCAGAGCATGGCTGTAGTGTTACATTGCTGTAGTAAAGGCATCTGTACGGATTGTAAAATGATTAGGTCCAGGGGTTTTCCCTGACCACATGGCCTGCCCAGGAAAAACTGGTAATACTGATGGCTGGATTGATGGCATTTCCATGGGTATATCATTTAGGCCTAACTAACACAATTTCACTACATCAATGGTCTTACAACAGCAACACAATATTAGAGCAATGCATCACCATTAGAAGTGAATGAGCAGCCGGGCCAAGCCCAGGCATTAGCTCCTCGATCAGCGGGGTCTGTCAGCCAGGCTGAGTTTTGGCAGAGTCCCTGGCCGTTTAGTCCACAGTAATGTGAGAGTCTTTGAGCAGGGTTTATTGCTGCTTTTGTTTGGGATCCATCTCCCCCAGTGTGACTGCTTTGGGCCACAGGGCTGACCTGAGCAAAGGGAGGTGCAGGGAGGCTCCCCTTTCTCTGAGGTGCTCTGGGAGAAAAGGAATTCAACAACAGGAAATGGAGCGGCGGCTAGAGAGGAAATCCCGTCAGTTGAGTGGTGAGCGGAGGGGTGGGGAATGGGGTTGGGGAGGGAACCGTGTTGTTTTGGTGCTGTGCTGCTAAGGGTAAGAGGAGATAGGCCACACAACACTTTTCCCACTGTGCACCTGCTCAAGACAAACAGCGGCGAGACTTGGCCACAGTTCCCTGGCTGAATGACCTCCCATAACACTGGGAAACCAAAACATGGGTTCTCTACAGACGGCAGGAATGGGCTGGGTAGGGGAGGTGTCCACTGGCAGAGTGCAGTAGCACTTAGTCCTTCCCTTAACACACAATGGACTTCCCATGACACCCTATATTTACAGGGGATTTTCAATTGTGGGTTCCCAGGGAATGTCAGTTAGTTAGTTCCCTGGACATCAGTCTGTGGGTTTGTGTTACAAGCCCTGTCTCTCAGATCTTCCCATCTGGACCTGAGCTGCGCTGAGTGACAAACAGTGAAGTTCTGAGCGGCTGCTGCAGATGGCAGGACATTCATTGTGCCGCAGTTCAAACGCTCGCCTTTCACAGCCATGGAAACACAGCCAGAGACCAGAGAGGGAAACGTGAGAGCAGGAGACTACAAAGTGAACTACACACAGCACCATCCACACAAAATCACAGACCTTTTAAACAGGGCCCCATCACTCAAACAACCACCACACACACACACACACAACAGGAGTGGAAGAGAAATCATCACACAAGACAGGCATTAGAAATCAAACTGGAAACCTAATATAGTCAGAGGTGGTTTGAGAATGGGGTCTTTAGACACTACAGTATAGCCAAGCACAGTATATGTGTGTATGTGATTAACATGTTTAGGATGTTCTCACATCCCAGCCCTAACGTAAAGCAGGGAAAGGAAACGGATTGGTTAGATGCTGTAGGGTGTCAGAGACATCCATTAAAAGTTAGTGATAAATGAGAGCTCAGGTCTCTGGCACTCTGCCCTGTTGTTGTTCGCTCACCGTGGTCCCCTCTGCGTCGACCCTTGACCCCGCTGCCTGCCTAATGGCCGCTCCACAGGTGGTGAAGTACCTGTGGCTCCTCCAGTCATGTTATGGAATATAAATTAACCCATCCAACCTAGCTACAGTACAGTGACTCTCAACCTCTTCACATCCTGCCCTCCATCACCTCTCACCTCTCCCACTGGCTGTGTTGTTAATGGGAGGTGCATTACAGTATGACTCTAGATTAATTAATAATATTTCAACAAGCCCAATCCAACCCCCACCCTCTGTTGCAGCTGGTGAAGTCATGTTATTGATAAAAACCCATCCTTCCCTACACTCACATCCTTCCACCCTCTCTCGCTGCACACTCTCAACCTCCTCATCCACTTTGACACACTCACCCACCCACCCACCCAACATGATCTACACACACTCACACCTCCTCCCAAGGTGTCTTACCTGAGGCTCTTTTTGTAGACGGACGTGCGTCCCTCGGTGATCCGACAGAGACCTCTTCTCCACAGAACGGTGCCGGAAGTGATAGAGGTCACCAAATACCTGCAGACGGACACATACACATAGGATTATTAATAGTATCACCCAATACCTGCAGACGGACACATACACATAGGATTATTAATAGTATCACCCAATACTTGCAGACACACACAAACACAGTGATTAATTCCAGCGTCACTGATGCAGCATCAGTGTATCAGCATCACTACATGTTAAGGAGAGAAGGCATTCCATTTGCAAGGGGCCTCTTTACACCACTTCCACAACACAAACTAGGTCCAAGAAAGATACTTGTGTAGCTCAAAATTGTCAAGAGACAAATCTAGATTAAAATCTCTCTTTAAGAGATGTTTCTCACACTACCTCCGGGACAAGGTTTCCGTTATCCGGTAATAGCCGGCTTTTGTCCTATCAAAAATAGAAAAGTCAATAAATACAATTGGCGCCGGTAGAATAAGAAAAAATCCCATTGCAAAATAATGCTTTTCAGCCTATTTATTTATGGAAATACCAGTCCATGTAAAAACATTTGACTGGTCATGCTTAAAAATGTGTCTGTAGGTTACTTTGTATAATTTCGTGGAATTAAATTGGTGCGTATACATTTTATTCATTATGCATCTCATTTTTTATCCCACCCGTATAGCATACAGATACAGAGCCTTTGAGTGGAAAATCTGTCAGGACAGCGCAAGCGCAGCTGCTGTCTTGTGGTGCTTTCAATACAACTGGGAACTCTGAAAAATAAGAGGTCAAATCATGACGTCGGTGATCTTGGAATTCCGAGTTGGATGACCCCAGTCATCCAGTTGGAGCTTTTTATATTTTCAAGTTGTTTTGAACGCGGCATCACGAAAGGCAGGCTTCATCAGACCGTCACACACCACTTTGCAACGAGCTGGAGGCAATATGCATTTTGAAAACATATACTTATTTGAAACCGGAACGTTCTAATACATGAGGCATGTCTTACCTTGCTTCAAAAGTAGCCTATTAGATCCCCTCGCACATTTCTAATGGATATTTTTACATGAAACCGCTCGCATGTTCAGTGTCCTTTTGACAATGGTGTTAACCCACTAATTGCATTATGGAATGAACATTATTGCGTTGCCTACTGCCTGGTGCGCATTGCTGCGCTTGTAATGTGAAGAAATAATGTTATTAACATTAAGCTAAACGTTTTGATCTGCTGCATCAGACTCATTGCTTTTTAACGTTTGTTTTATGTAGCCTAGACATTACTGGTTGTAATGAATTTGGAATCTATCGTCCCACAACTAACCCAGAGTTCGTTTGAAATAGGCTATTTCTTTCTCGACAAGCTGACCAACAGAATGGGTAGCCTAAACTTCTCTACTGTAGTAGATTGACAGGCTAGTGGTTTTGCTGTTCGTTACTCGTCTTGTTGGCTGAGGAAAAGTTAATGTGGACAGTTATTCTAACATGTTCAAAGTGAACATCAGAATTCAGTAAGAACGACAGCACATCGTTGAATTCTAGATTTGCATGTTCTGTTAATATGAATTAGCATAATCTAAATGTAATTTCTGTCATTCTGAGCACTGTGGTTGGACGCCTTAATAAGGTTACATACCCAATGCATATGGGTCCGTTACATTTCTTAAATGTCCGATAAATTAAAATGCTGCTGGTCAAATGTCCGGTATATTCAAATGTTGCCTGTCAAAAGTCCTGCACCACACTTTCCTAAGGGGAATCCTGTGAAAACCTGCTCTGGGGGTAGTGTTGGAGACATAACCACTTCTGTGTGTTAAACTGCAAAGACAACGGCTCTCCCACACCACATGCACATGCAATAATTACCTTTATACCAGTAGACAGCATTTTTGATTTTAAAGTATCCACACATGTGAATCCTTGCATTAAATCAAGTGTGCAACACTGTGCAATATGGTTTAGTTGAGAACGTTTTTATATGCTAATGCTATTTACGGTGTGCTAATAGCTACACTCACAAGAAGCAGGAATATGGTTTTTGGCCACACCACATCCCAGGCTAGTGTAAACAGAAAAGTAACACATTTGATGTTGAAGAGAGATAGAACTCACTAGACATATTTTCATCATTTAAATCCATTTAATACATGACGGGGTGAAGCCAGAAGCCAGAAAACATGGCCTGTTAAAGCAGGGCGGTGAAATTCATTCCATGGAGGTCCTAGGGTCTTTGGGTTTTTCCTTTCAATTAAGACCTAGACAACCAGGTGAGAGGTTCTTTAATTAGTGACTTTAAATTAATCAATCAAGTATGAGGGAGGAGCGAAAACCCACAGACACTCAGCCTTCCGTGGAATGAGTTTGACACAGGTGTTAAAGTTTGGTAGGATGAAACATCCAATTCATTCTGACTTATGGATTCATGAAAATATACAGAAGAATCCATTCATCTAATTGTGATTCCATTAAGTCACAATGAATTTGATCATCAGTATTCATCATCAAACAGTATTTATATTTAGAAGGCTACATGTAAATACAGTACATGTAATCCCTCTATCACTGTTTATACAGCTATTTTCATTAGTTACAGCTGAGTTCCTGGAGAGTCTGACCCAGAATGGGGGGGGGGGGGGGGGGGGGGGGGGGGGGGTTGGATGACAGCACTGCAGTAAACACACCCTGAGTTACTGTAACACTAAACACCCATACAGGCACACTTCAGCTGCTCTCAGTGTCAGTGAAAAACTACCTGACCCACATTGACAACATCTCTCGAAAGCTCAGACTAAGTTGAAAAAAGCAAGTGCCGCAATGTAGAGAAGTTTGCCACAAGTGCATGGACTAGTTCAGAACAGAAGTCAAGGAGAAAGCACACAGTTGGAAAATAGCATAGAGAAATTATATCCGACTGATCCTGTACAGTGCAGTACCCAGTGAGGGAGGGAGGCACATGTGGAACAGTCTCTAACCTGGTGTACTCCAGCAGGGCCTAACAACGCAGCATTACAGCTACACTAATTGAGAACGAGCTGCACTAACAACCTGACAGAGGGCAGTGGAGCGCTGCGGGGCCCTGGTTGAAACAAGGTCACCTGCAGGATCGCAGCTGCTGCCTGGGCCGTGACCTCCCTGAGTAAGATGGGCTGGGACACAGTGTGTATAGTGCACTTGTGTCTAAGAGAAAGTGTCTAACACAGAGACCTGGTTAAACAGGGCACAGGCCACGTCTGTCCCATAATCCTCCGCTCTCAGTCCAGTCCCTGCGGATACGGAGATTATCAATATCACACAGTAACACCTCTAGTCCTGGGCTAAATATATGTGTACACACACACACACACAGTATGGATGAGTCAACCAGCCGTATGCACCCTGCACCATTCCTAGTGACAGAGCAGTCTGTGATGGCAGACGGTAGTCTGGCGGTGTGGCTGGGCATCAATCCCTCCCTCCCCAGCTAAGAATGACAGAGTCAGGAAGTGTGAAGTTAGAGCACTGTCAGACCGGACCAGAAAGACTAAACGAGGCCCTCAGCAATCAAAAATGAAAAAGGTTAAATGTTCAGAGAGAGAGAGCGAGAGAGTGAGTGCTGAACCGCCCACCCAGACCTTGTGAAGGAGCAGAGCTCAACCTAATGGCAGTTTGATGGGTTCTGAATAGCCAATTAATGATTTCATTAGAGAGAATGGAAGTGTATAAATCACTGTAGCTAACTAAAGTTAGAAGTGTCATGTCTACAGCATTAACAGAGTACTGTAGTTGGATCATAACAGGTCTACAGCATTAACAGAGTACTGTAGTTGGATCATAACATGTCTACAGCATTAACAGAGTACTGTAGTTGGATCATAACAGATCTACAACATTAACACAGTACTGTAGTTGGATCATAACATGTATACAACATTAACACAGTACTGTAGGTGGATCATAACATGTATACAACATTAACACAGTACTGTAGGTGGATCATAACATGTCTACAGCATTAACACAGTACTGTAGGTGGATCATAACATGTCTACAGCATTAACACAGTACTGTAGGTGGATCATAACATGTCTACAACATTAACACAGTACTGTAGGTGGATCATAACATGTCTACAGCATTAACACAGTAATGTAGTTGGATCATAACATGTCTACAGCATTAACACAGTAGTCTAGGTGGATCATAACATGTCTACACCAAATGAGGTCACTGCTTTAGAAAACCAACGAATGACTTCAGACAATCTTGGCAGACTATGTAATAATAAATAGTACAATATGTCCATCCTGGCTGTGACGAAGCCTAGGGCTGGGACATGGCTAGGGCTGGGACATGGCTAGGGCTGGGACAAAGGCTAGGGCTGGGACAAAGGCTAGGGCTGGGACAAAGGCTAGGGCTGGGACAAAGGCTAGGGCTGGGACAAAGGCTAGGGCTGGGACAAAGGCTAGGGCTGGGACATGGCTAGGGCTGTGACAAAGCCTAGGGCTGGGACAAAGCCTAGGGCTGGGACATGGCTAGGGCTGGGACATGGCTAGGGCTGGGACATGGCTAGGGCTGGGACATGGCTAGGAAGGACTATTCTGAATGAATAGGCCTAGCATGACCCAGCTACAGTATGACCCTAATATTACCAAGTTGACCATTTAGGCTGGGGTATTTCAGGCCACATAGTAACTGACGTTTTGTCTTGGCTGGCAGCGTCAGTTCAGTACAGTTTAGACGCTGCAGTGGAGAGGAGAAATAGAACACCCTTCCTCCACTCTTGGGGGGGTAGCCTCTCTTGCTCCCATTTAAATCCCAGCAAACAGGTCGGCTCCAAGCAGGTCAACACAAATATCCCCCCTCTCAGAACACAGCCAGCGGAAAATAAAGAGGCAATAACCCAGAAAAAGCAGATTACATGATTCACAGTGAGATGTCTCCCAGAGCCCGACCCACCACCACAAACACCAACAAAGAGATGGGGAGAGGGGAAGAGTGAGTATGTGTGTGAATAAGAACAGAGCGTGAACCCATGAGAGATCGGGATGAAAACGGAATAAAATGCTGACATCACAAAGGCATGAGCGGCTCCACAGAGCCCATTGTCCCTTCCAGAGATGGAGAGGGAAGAGATAGGGAGAGAGGAAGCCAAATAAAGAAGGGAAGAAGACCTGGAGCGCTGAGGGCCCCATTGTGTGTGAGCCTAGATAACAGCCTGAGAGGGTGGGCTTCGATCAAAAACTTGAGGTGGAGGTGGAGGGGGGGGATATGTAGATATGGCTTCAACAGAGTGCCGCAGGGTCCATTAAGGCAGCTCTTAAATCACATCAACACCAAGTTAAAGGGAAGGGTGAACAAAGCAGCCAGGATTGATTCAGCCAAAGTGATTGCTGCTTAAGATCGCCCATTCACTTTACAGTGCTTCATTAGCCTGGAAATTACGGTTAGGAATTCTCCAACGCTGCGGCCTTAGAATTCAATAGAGGTCTGAGAAATGGTTTGAGCCTGAGAGTTTGACACTGATAAAAATCAGATAATGGGTTGTGGTTGAAGTCTTGACGGTTCGTGCCAAACCACACTGCTGCTAGGCAAGAGTTGGAAGAGTGTGGAATGTTTTGGAAGCCAACACACAGCAGCACGCCATCAAGTAAACGTTAACTCAAAACATGACCATGGAATCAATTAGGGGTTTTAGGCTTCTGCCATGCGTAGTCTCTGACTGACTGCTGCCGTACGCTATGGCCGGTCTGTGATTACACTCAAACACCCTTTATCACGCCACACTGTCCTAGAGTACTATATCACAGAGCTACTGACACAGCGGAATGTTAGTTCTTTCCAGGTCATCCACCATTCAGAAAGACCCCAGCTATCTCCTCCGCTACAGCAGGAGTTCACTGAATCGCCTTTACAATACAACTTAACTGCAGAGCTTACAAACTGCAATAGCAATGTCCTTCTAATTCTATAACACTCACCGCTGACTTTAGTTGGGATGTGAGAAATGTACGGTCATTGTATACAAAGGTGAATTCATGAATGGTTCTCAAAAGATGTTTCCACGCTTCACTCCACCCGGACTGTCCTTGGCATTTGAAGTGCTACTGCAGAGATGGTTGAATGGGTAGAGAGGCTGTGGCATTGATGCTCTGCTGCTCTCAGGCCTGGCTGGCATGGAACATGGCTGGAGGCTGACATTTGAAAGCAGTGTGATCCTAGAATGTCATGACCAGAGCGAGGCGAACCCAATTAGCTCAGAGACGACCCCTGATCCTTCAGTAGAAGTCAGAGAGGACTCCGCTCTCGGGGCGAGACCAAGCAGAGCGCACACACACACACACACACACATCCATCAAGAATACACCGCACTCTTGGAAAGACGCGTAAACTTATGTACGGACTCACAAACATAAACCCATTCCACCACGACTAAAAGCCTAGCCCCCTGGGTTATTTTAGCCCTGTGTATGCATTTGTGAACCAAACATCAGAGCCTTATTGTCGTCCATCTAATCTGGCATCCACGTTCCGCCGGTAAACTTTAACTAGTCGTTTGTGGGGAAGCAGGCCATTTACTGCAGCTGCACACCAAAGAAGTTTAGATAAGGAAAATGTGGAAAACAGCCGGCCCAGACGCCAATACAAATGTGAGAAGCAGCGAGCTACTGATAAAAGCAGAATGGAACTTCTGGCACTCCTCCTCTCAGCCCATTACTGGAGCGGAGCGCTGATCCATCAGCCTCATTGGGATGCAGAGCAACAGGCTCCGGAATAACTGCATGTTTGTTGGGTTGTTTGTTTGTTCTACTCGAGCCCTGCCAAGTTTACCTTGTGGGAATGCACTTATCACAATGTGTGGCGTCTTCAGACTGTAGACACAATTAGGTGTTACAAAAAGCCCAACAACGTCTGGAGACAAATTGGAGAGGCGGCATAATGGGAACAAAGTGAAGTGAAAGGTTCTCTATACCAGAAGGAGTTATAAGCTCAGGGAGGGAATACGTTTGGTGATTAGAGCTGCGCCAATGGCTATAGAGCTGCGCATGTGGAAAGAGTAAAGACAGGTATGGATCTGGAACAATGTGTTTGACTCAACACATCTAAAGTGATTCACAGCCTCAATTTTTTACATTAATTTCCCAAGTGAAGCGCAATATAATCATTTGATTAGTACAGAGTTCAGCCAATGGATGATTTTTCTAGAAACCACCCAGATTTAACCTCTTAAAATAATTTTCGAATAAACTTAAAACATTGAAATACATACTTGCCAGTCCAGGAACAAGTTAAACACAACATCTCCCAGAAATGATTTCCCACCTTATTTACATTCTGTGCTGGAATATAAACGTCTCTTCCAGGTTTAGGGAATGTCTTGGGAGCCACACCCTGTCTCAGCTGCTGCTCTGAGGGCCGGGGCTGAGGGAGGTGGTGGGGGCAGAGAGAGAGAGCCAGGCCACGCTGCACTGGGCTGGCAGCTGGTGTTAACAGGCAGTTTCCCTTAATAATGGTCAGGCGGGCTGGGCCAAGCCGGGCCCATATGCCAACACACGGCAGATGGGTCTGTTCTGCCATTCAGTCTGCCAGAATAATACACCTTCTGCTCATCCTACTCATTGTTGGTTCCTCTTTTCCGTCATCTCTTTCCGGAGTCATTTCTCTCTCTCATCCACCATCCTCTCATCTTTACTTCTTACGCTCTCCTTCCAGTCTGCTCAAGTGGGTTGTTAATCAAATTTATTAGTCACACAACAAAGCAGTTTTAAAAAAAAACCACAGAAAATAATAAGAAATAAAAGCAAACATTAATTAAAGAGCAGGGGGGGTACAGGTACAGAGCCAATGCAAATAGTCTGGGTAGCAATTTCATTAGGTGTTCAGGAGTCTTATGGCTTGGGGGTAGAAGCCGTTTAAGAAGCTGTTCTCGGACCTAGACTTGGCACTCTGGTACCACTTGCCATGCGGTAGCAGAGAGAACAGTCTATGACTAGGGTGGCTGGGGTCTTTGACAATTTGTAGGGCCTTCCTCTGACACCGCCTGGTATAGAGGTACTGGATGGCAGGGAGCTTGGCCCCAGTGATGTACAGGTTCATTCGCACTACACTCTGTAGTGCCTTGCGGTCGAAGGCCGAGCAGGTGCCATGCCAGGCAGTGATGCAACCAGTCAGGATACTCTCGATGGTGCAGCTGTAGAACCTTTTGAGGATCTGAGGACCCATTCAAAATCTTTTCTGTCTCCTAAGGGGGAATAGGTTTGTCGTGCCCTCTTCACGACAGTCTTGGTGTGCTTGGACCATGTTAGTTTGTTGGTGATGTGGACAACAAGGAACTTGAAGCTCTCAACCTGCTCCACTGCAGCCCCGTCGATGAGAATGGGGGCGTGCTCGGTCCTATTTTTCCTGTAGTCCACAATCATCACCTTTGTCTTGATGATATTGAGGGAGAGGTTGTTGTCCTTGCACCACACAGCCAGGTCTCTGACCTCCTCCCTATAGGCTGTCTCGTCGTTGTCTGATCAGGCCTACCACTGTTGTGTCATCGGCAAACTAAATGATGGTGTTGGAGTCGTGCCTGGTCATGCAGTCATGAGTGAACAGAGAGTACAGGAGGGGACTGAGCACGCACCCCTGAGGGACCCCTGTGTTGAGGATAAGCGTGGCGGATGTGTGGTTACCTACCCTTACCACCTGGGGGCGGCCCGTCAGGAAGTCCAGGATCCAGCTGCAGAGGGAGGTGTTTAGTCCCAGGGTCCTTAGCTTATTGATGAGCTTTGAGGGCACTATGGTGTTGAACGCTGAGCTGTAGTCAATGAATAGTACTCTCACATAGGTGTTCCTTTTGACCAGGTGGGAAAGGGCAGTGTGTAGTGCAATAGAGATTGCATCATATGGATCTGTTGGGGCGGTATTCAAATTGGAGTGGGTCTCGGGTTTCTGGGATAACGGTGTTGATTTGAGCCATGACCAGCCTTTGAAAGCACTTCATGGCTACAGACGCGAGTGCTACGGATCGGTAGTCATTTAGGCAGGTTACCTTAGTGTTCTTGGGCACAGGTGGTCTGCTTAAAACTGGTTGGTATTACAGTTTTGGACTCAGTGAAGACCCTTGCCAGTTGGTCAGCGCATGCTTGTGAATGTTGACCTGTTTAAAGGTCTTACTCACATCGGCTGTAGAGAGCGTGATCACACAGTGTTCCAGAACAGCTGGTGCTCTCATGTATGTTTCAGTGTTATTTGCCTCGAAGCGAGCATAGAAGTAGTTTCACTCATCTGGTAGGCTCGTGTCACCGGGCAGCTCTGGGCTGTGCTTCCCTTTGTAGTCTGTAATAGTTCGTAAGCCCTGCCACATCCAACGAGCGTCAGAGCCGTGTAGTAGGATTCAATCTTAGTCCTGTATTGACACTTTGCCTGTTTGATGGTTTGTTGGAGGGCATAGCGGGATTTCTTATAAGGTTCCGGGTTAGAGTCCCGCTCCCTGAAAGTGCCAGCTCTAGCCTTTAGCTCTAATCCAGAACCAAACTCCAGATTATAAACCTCTCAGATTAGCATAAACAACCAAATCTAACCAGATTAAATTTATTCCAGATTATACAAATAAATACATACATCCCTCCATTCACCAACACCCAGACAGGCAAACTTTAATTTAGATGAGCATGCCAGTCAAAACATGAATGTATTACCGAAGATAAAGTAATGGTTTGGGAGCCATACACAGTGAGCGGACATGCATTTTGTTATTTTTACAGCTAAACAAAGGGCTAACCAGACCCCTCTTTTACTGCTACTCTCTGTTTATAATCTATGCATAGTCAATTTAACTCTACCTACATGTACATATTACAGTGGGGCAAAAAAGTATTTAGTCAGCCACCAATTGTGCAAGTTCTCCCACTTAAAAAGATGAGAGAGGCCTGTAATTTTCATCATAGGTACACTTCAACTATGACAGACAAAATGAGAAAAGAAAATCCAGAAAATCACATTGTAGGATTTTTAATGAATTTGCAAATTATGGTGGAAAATAAGTATTTGATCACCTACAAACAAGCAAGATTTCTGGCTCTCACAGACCTGTAACTTCTTCTTTAAGAGGCTCCTCTGTCCTCCACTTGTTACCTGTATTAATGGCACCTGTTTGAACTTGTTATCAGTATAAAAGACACCCGTCCACAACCTCAAACAGTCACACTCCAAACTCCACTATGGCCAAGACCAAAGAGCTGTCAAAGGACACCAGAAACAAAATTGTAGACCGGCACCAGGCTGGGAAGACTGAATCTGCAATAGGTAAGCAGCATGGTTTGAATAAATCAACTGTGGGAGCAATTATTAGGAAATTGAAGACATACAAGACCACTGATAATCTCCCTCGATCTGGGGCTCCACGCAAGATCTCACCCCGTGGGGTCAAAATGATCACAAGAACGGTGAGCAAAAATCCCAGAACCACACGGGGGGGACCTAGTGAATGACCTGCACAGAGCTGGGACCAAAGTAACAAAGCCTACCATCAGTAACACACTACGCCGCCAGGGACTCAAATCCTGCAGTGCCAGACGTGTCCCCCTGCTTAAACCAGTACATGTCCAGGCACATCTGAAGTTTGCTAGAGAGCATTTGGATGATCCAGAAGAAGATTGGGAGAATGTCATATGGTCAGATGAAACCAAAATATAAATGTTTGGTAAAAACTCAACTCGACATGTTTGGAGGACAAAGAATGCTGAGTTGCATCCAAAGAACACCATACCTACTGTGAAGCATGGGGGTGGAAACATCATGCTTTGGGGCTGTTTTTCTGCAAAGGGACCAGGACGATTGAGCCGTGTAAAGGAAAGAATGAATGGGGCCATGTATCGTGAGATTTTGAGTGAAAACCTCCTTCCATCAGCAAGGGCATTGAAGATGAAACGTGGCTGGGTCTTTCAGCATGACAATGATCCCAAACACACCGCCCGGGCAACGAAGGAGTGGCTTCGTAAGAAGCATTTCAAGGTCCTGGAGTGGCCTAGCCAGTCTCCAGATCTCAACCCCATAGAAAAATCTTTGGAGGGAGTTGAAAGTCCGTGTTGCCCAGCAACAGCCCCAAAACATCACTGCTCTAGAGGAGATCTGCATGGAGGAATGGGCCAAAATGCCAGCAACAGTGTGTGAAAACCTTGTGAAGACTTACAGAAAACATTTGACCTCTGTTATATACCCTTTGTTGGCAATGACAAAGTATTGAGATAAACTTTTGTTATTGACTAAATACTTATTTTCCACCATAATTTGCAAATAAATTCATTAAAAATCCTACAATGTGATTCTCTGGATTTTTTTTCTCATTTTGTCTGTCATAGTTGAAGTGTACATACGATGAAAATTACAGGCCTCTCGTCTTTTTAAGTGGGAGAACTTGCACAATTGGTGGCTGACTAAAATACTTTTTTGCCCCACTGTACCTCAATTACCTGGACTAACCGGTGCCCCCGGACAGTGACTCTGTACCGGTACCCCTGTATATAGCCTCGCTTGTTATTTTACTGCTGCCGTTTCATTATTTGTTACTTTTCATTTTTTACTTGACACTTATTTTTATTCTTCACTTCTTAAAGCATTGTTTGTGAAGGGCTTGTAAAGTAAGCGTTTCACTGTAAGGTCTTCACCGGTTTTATTCGGCGCATGTGACATAAAACTTCTCCTTCAGTCCGGCAGCACCTGGAGAGGCCAGGCAGCACCAAACCACTGCAGCCGTCCGCCTGCCAGGTAAACTATGTGTTTATGAAACCTTATACGGCCCTCTACATCACACTCATTTATTCACATGCCAACCCATTCCGGACAAGATACCAATTTCCTCTCTGCACTGTCTGACAGGGCTTATCACTCTCGACACAGTAAACTGCCTGCCTGTGTTGTTCTGAAAACAGTTTACAGTAATGGATTTAATAGCGCTGACAAGAACAACTGGTTTAGATAAGACTTGGGTGATAAAAAGTTGCCATTTTAATGACAACCGCAGCAAACAAACAAAAACTAAACTCTGGACAAAGTATTTAGTAACTGTTGTGTGTGTATAGTTGCGGGTAAACCATACATGTTCCAATGTGTTGCGATTAGTGGTGGTCAATGGTTTGGGGATGAGGGTGGGAGCCCACTGGCAGCCACACACACACGCACCCAATCTGTTAGCATGTCGTGTAACCAAACCCACTGGTTTTATTTAAGTTTAAGCGGAGGACAGGCCACCCCTTTACCCCCAGCAGCAAGAGCACCAGTATAGTTTATGAAGTGGATCAGTGTGTAAAAAGTTTACAGTGTTGTAGCACAACTGCTGCAGAGGCGGTCAGTCTCTGGTGTTGACGAGGAGTGTCCTTGGAGGCTTAACTCGGCGTGCTGCCGAGGTCTTTAAGCTGACAGAGCTGTATGGTGCTGGGAGAAAGCAGAGAGATAAGCACAGAGACAGCATGCATATGCAATTACAGGGCCCTGCAAAAGCCCAGCCACAGTTTAACAGAAGCCTTATCTTCAGACTATCATAATCAATTACAGCCAGATCAATACGGCCGAGCACCTGACAACTCAGCAGATGGGACTCTAATACAGCACCAGCGGACTTTGACGGGCCGCCCCCAGGTGGTGAGGGAACGAAACATCTCCACACCGCTGATACGCAACACTGGGGCCCCACAAGGGTGCGTTCTCAGCCCTCCCCTGTACTCCCTGTTCACCCATGACTGCATGGCCATGCACGCCTCCAACTCAAACATCAAGTTTGTAGACGACACCACAGTCGTAGGCTTACCAACAACAACGAGTCTGCCTACAGGGAGGAGGTGAGGGCCCTCGGAGTGTGGTGTCAGGAAAATAACCTCAGACTCAACGTCAACAAAACAAAGGATGTTCATGGACTACAGGAAACAGCAGAGGGAGCACCCCCCTATCTACAGCGATGGGACAGTAGTGGAGAAGGTGCAACGTTTTAAGTTCCTCGGCATACACATCACAGACAAACTGAAATGGTCCACCCACACAGACAGCGTTGTGAAGAAGGCACAGCAGCGCCTCTTCAACCTCAGAAGGCTGAAGAAATTTGGCTTGTCACCTAAAACACTCAAACTTTTACAAATGCACAATCAAGAGCATCCTGTCGGGCTGTATCACTGCCTGGTAAAGCAACTGCTCCGCCCACAACCGTAAGGCTCTTCAGAGAGTAGTGAGGTCTGCACAACGCATCACCGGGGGCAAACTATCTGCCCTCAAGGACACCTACAACACCCATTGTCACAGGAAGGCCAAAAAGATCATCAAGGACAACAACCACCCGAGCCACTGCCTGTTCACAATGCTATCATCCAGAAGGCGAGGTCAGTACAGGTGCATCAAAGCTGGGACCCAAGAGACTGAAAAACAGCTTCCATCTCAAGGCCATCAGACTGTTAAACAGCCACCACTAACATTGAGGGGCTGCTGCCAACATACTAAGTCAAATCTCTAGCCACTTTAATAATTCAAAATTGGATGTAATAAATGTTTAACTAGTCACTTTAAACAATGCCACTTTATATGTTTACATATCCTACATTACTCATCTCATATGTATATATTGTACTCTATACCATCTACTGCATCTTGCCTATGCCGCACGGCCATTGCTCATCCATATATTTATATGTACATATTCTTATTCATTCCTTTACACTTGTAAGGTAGTTGTTGTGAAATTGTTAGATATTACTGCACGGTCGGAACTAGAAGCACAAGCATTTCGCTACACTGGCATCAACATCTGCATGTGACCGATAAAAGTTGATTTGATTTGTGTTGTGTTGTGCTTTGGAACACTGGATAGTCAAGTGATAAGTTGCCCTTATGTATAGTGTCCCCTTGACTCAACACAAGTTAAGTAACTGACACTGCCCCAATACATCATCCTCCAATGTTGAAATGCATAGTGTTTTCAGGGGCATTATAGTTAGGGGGTGAGTAAAGGTCAAAGGTTAAAGTTGACTGGGCTCAAACGGGCTCAAACGTTATTTCCCCATTTTGGATTGTACGTTTATACAAGACAGTGTTTAGAATATTCCATGACCAAGCAACACATCACAGATGAATGTGGCCATCTGTACTTTAGGAGAGATGGGACAGTCTATTTCAGAGCTGAGTACTCCAACTATCAACACAACCTTTCAGCAGGCCTCATGGTGAACAGGGCTGTAACAAAACAGGATTTGTTTCAATTTGTTGATGTTGTACATCAATATATTGATATACCTCCTGCATACCCTAATGGAGAATTGGTAGAAGACACACTAAATATTTCAGTTTAATGTTAGGCCAGTATAGTGAGCTACCTGTGCAACCCACAAAAGTTGTGTTTATCTTGACCAGATTTGACCAGTTGAGTGTTAACATTCAGCGAGAGTCTTAAATTGAACAGTATTGAGAATAATAGCTGGTCTATTGAGATGTTTTGGCACACTGAACAACTGTCCTTGGAGGTTCATGATACATTCACTGGATAAATATCCTCATGGAGTGAAAGAGTTTCATTTTATAAGGTGAATCAGACAGGATGTAAGACAGTTATATAAAGCCACACATCAATGGCCTCAATCAAAAACTTTTATCTAAAAAGCCTTTCAAAAAGGAGCAGTCTTTTTGACAGTTGAAATGGTTAGACAGAGGTCACAATTCAAAGGAGCTTGCACAAAACGTGCTGAAGTCCCTGTTAAACACTTCAAATCACCAAGGAGAAAACAAATGTTCTATGAACAGAGGAGAGAGGAGAGCTGGTAGAGTGTAACTCAGTAGCCACAGGGGGAAACAAACTCATCCTAGTGCTCACTAGGAGGGAATATCATTTAAGCTTTTAATTAAGTCACACTCCCCAGGACCCATTTAAGCAAGACAAACGTTATAGAAATGCTGGACAGTCGTTCGCCTTAGGAACAGAGGCAGCGTGCAGCACAGATATGAGAATGGAAAGTTATTGCTGTTCAAAATTAACATGCAATTTTAGCCGTCGAGTCCTGAGGTGAAATGTTTAAATAATAGACCGCAAATGTACGTACATGTGTGAAGGGGTTGAGAGTGAAAAAAAATGGTTCCACCACGCTATTTCAGCGTAAGAGCCAGAGCCAGAAAAGACAGACATATATGGCTTCATGCTGCTACTATGAATTAGTAAGTAAATAACTAAGAAACATGGCCTCCAAGTAAATAACTAAGAAATATGGCCTCCAAGTAAATAACTAAGAAACACGGCCTCCAAGTAAATAACTAAGAAACACGGCCTCCAAGTAAATAACTAAGAAACACGGCCTCCAAGTAAATAACTAAGAAACACGGCCTCCAAGTAAATAACTAAGAAACACGGCCTCCAAGTAAATAACTAAGAAACACGGCCTCCAAGTAAATAACTAAGAAACATGGCCTCCAAGTAAATAACTAAGAAACACGGCCTCCAAGTAAATAACTAAGAAACACGGCCTCCAAGTAAATAACTAAGAAACACGGCCTCCAAGTAAATAACTAAGAAACACGGCCTCCAAGTAAATAACTAAGAAACATGGCCTCCAAGTAAATAACTAAGAAACACGGCCTCCAAGTAAATAACTAAGAAACACGGCCTCCAAGTAAATAACTAAGAAACACGGCCTCCAAGTAAATAACTAAGAAACATGGCTTGGTTTCCCTTCCTTTGTTTTTAATGTGCTTGTTGATAAGAAAAAGAACACAATCACTATTCCTAAAAATCTAATCAGGACTTTCATGTCACAGCACGACGGTGAAACATCTTTGCAATATCTGAAAAATAAAACATTCAGTGCACTGGCTTTTCAAGCATGAAAACAAATGATACTCCTCTTGCAACTGGAGTCTGCATCTGAGGTTCTGTTATTGAGGCTGAACTTTTTCATGTCCATGCAGTAGTGAGACGCTCTAAGAAGAACACACCAAAAAGACTTCCTCCAAATAGGGAAAATAAAATGCGTTTTTCACTCAGCTTGTGAACCCAGGGAGGATGAAGTGTTTCAGACAGGAGAATAGACATGAGGATGGAGCATGGTGGCCAGAGGAAAGCTAAGATTTACTCTAGGCAGTAGGAAAAGATGCAGGGCCACTTCTGCCGAGGCGCCTCATTAACTGGGCCTGTGCATCAGCGAGTTAACAAGCTGCAGTAAAGGACAACTGCCCTCCGTGCGCATGCGCGCGCGCGCGCACACACCACACACAAAATCCAAAACACTACCACCCAACTGATGAGCCAACAAACATGACCACCCACGCAAACAACTACACACAGGTCCAAAAGGAGACATGACACCAACTAAGCCAGTTCCATTGAGAAGTGCCGGACCACTAAACACACAACCACCTCACAACCGCCATGCCACAAGCACACCACAACTAATCTCGGGTAGCCAGAAGTAAAATTATATTGCAAAAGTTTGTCATTTATTGTTTAACAATTGTGACTACCTTTTAGCAAAGGAATGCAAAGTCTCCTCCCTCGCAAACGGAAACTCTCGGCCAAACCCCTCCCTTCCGCTAATTTCATCTGTGATTTATAAAATGGCCAAAAAAGGCTATTTTTGTTTTTATTAATTTTTGAGTTTGTGGATGTGGAATCTAGTGGAAACGTTTTATTTTATCTTTATTTAACTAGGCAAGTCAGTTAAGAACAAATTCTTATTTTCAATGACGGCCTAGGAACAGTGGGTTAACTGCCTGTTCAGGGGCAGAACGACAGATTTGTACCTTGTCAGCTCGGGGATTTGAACTTGCAACCTTCTGGTTACTAGTCCAACTCTCTAACCACTAGGCTACCATGCCTCCCCATTAGCCAAACACAGGCCTGAAAATCAACACCAGTTTAAGCATCACCTTCACCCAATCTTGATTCATCCAAATAATCAACAAAAAAAAACCTCTGACCACGAGAGATGACACCACCATCACCACACCTGGCAGACAGATCCCAGCACACAGACCCTTCAATTGGGGATCAGCTCTACCCAGCCCAGCGGTGGTGACTGATATTAAATTGGCAGGTAACATAATAAGGAGAGTCTGTCTGGAATGCTCATGTGTTTCTGAAATTCAGCTGGAGAAGAAGGGGGGGGGGGGGGGGGGGGCAGGGTTCATTTCATGTGGCCTCACAGGCTCAGAATGAGTCTGCTAAACAGCTCTACTTTGCCAAGTGACGACAGTTTACAAAATGTATACAAAATGATCTAAATTAGAATCAAAATCCTACACAGACTAGCTATCCTCCCCTGGCCGACAGTACGAAGAACATACCATAATATTACCCTACAAAGACTAGCACCCCCCACTACACAAACACTCCCCACCACGCCATTGGCCTACTTTACGAGAGACTGGAGCTTCAAAACAGCAGTATCTGAAGAGGAACAGACTTTTTTTCTTCTCTTGCTGTGCCATTCTGTCTGAGATTTGCACATGTTTTTCATTAAAATCAAAAAAGAGGAAAGGAATGCCTGAAGTAGGGACTTTCAAAGAACCTTCGACATAACAAGCATGGTGCATGAAATCTAAAGGAGTCGGTCCAAAGAGTCCTTCATATAATCACAGCCACACATCTAAGGCAAAAACACTCCCTCGCAGTAGCAACCATATCAAGTCAAGTCACCCACCAATAGTAAGAGGAAAAATCCATGCAGTTACAAATTGCAATATTATATCGATACTTTAACTCGGTAGGTAGGTAGGTAGCATTAGCTAGCGCTGGTCAGCTGTACCTGTGACACAACTACAGTATTTGTCATCCTACAGCTTGTTCTCCATCTTTTTAAATAGTGAGCCAACATGTTTTCAGCACTTATTTCCATGACTGATCAAAACAACCTTCTCATGCTCTCGTCTCTCTGCAGCAGAAATATAGTGAGCAAAATGTTATCATGCTCTCGTCTCTCTGCAGCAGAAATATAGTGAGCAAAATGTTATCATGCTCTCGTCTCTCTGCAGCAGAAATATAGTGAGCAAAATGTTATCATGCTCTCGTCTCTCTGCAGCAGAAATATAGTGAGCAAAATGTTATCATGCTCTCGTCTCTCTGCAGCAGAAATATAGTGAGCAAAATGTTTGGAACATCAAATTGAAACAAAAACAAACCGCAATACGGTGCACTTGGAAAGTATTCAGACCCCTTGACATTTTAAACATTTTGTTACGTTACAGCCGTATTCTAAAATTGATTACATTTATATTTTTCCTCAATCTACACACAACAGTAGAGCATTTCATGTCAAACCAGTGAAAACAGGTTTGACATTTTTTCACATTTCTGAAATTAAAAACAGAAATAACGTATTTACATTATTACTGGTGCATCCTGTTTCCATTAATCATCCTTGAGATGTTTCTACTTGATTGGAGTCCACCTGTGGTAAATTCAATTGATTGGACATGATTTGGAAAGGCACACACCTGTCTATATTAAGGTCCCACAGTTGACCACAGTGCAAAAACCAAGCCATGAGGTGGAAGGAATTGTCCGTAGAGCTCCAAGACAGGAGTGTCGAGGCACAGATCTGGGGAAGGGTACCAAAAAATGTCTGCAGCATTGAAAATCCAAGAACACAGTGGCCTCCATCATTCTTAAAAATGGAAGTTTAGAACCACCAAGAGTCTCCCTAGAGCTGGCCACCCGGCCAAACTGAGCAATTGGGGGAGAAGGGACTTGGTCAGGGAGGTGACAAAGAACCCAATGGTCACTCTGACATACCTCCAGAAAGTGGTGTAAAGTACTAAAGTGAAAATACTTGAAAATACTACTTAAGTCGTTTTTTGGAGTATCTGTAACTAAATTATTTATATCTTGGACAACTTTTACTCCACTATATCCCTAAAGAAAATAATGTACTTTTGACTCCTTACAATTTCCCTGACACCCAAAAGTACTCGTTACATTTTGAATGCTTAGCAGGACAGGAAAATGGTCTAATTCACACACACAAAATAAACATCCCTGGTCATCCCTACTGCCTCTGATCTGGCGGACTCACTAAACACAAATGCTTCATTTGTAAATGACGTATGAGTGTTGTACTGTGCCCCAGGCGATCTGTAAATTTAAAAAACAAGACAAGTGTGCCATCTAGTTTGCTTAATATAAGGAATTTTAAATCATTTATACTTTTTCTCAAGTAGTATTTAACTGGATGACTTTCACTTGAGTCATTTTCTTTTAAAGGTATCGTCACTTTTACTCAAGTATGAAAATGTGGTACTTTTTCCACCACTGCATCCAGAGTTCCACTGTGGAGATGGGAGAACCTTCCAGAAGGACAGCCATCTCTGCAGCACTCCACCAATCAGGCCTTTATGGCCAGGCGGAAGCCACTCCTCAGTAAAAGGCACAATGACAACCCGCTTGGAGTTTGCTAAAAGCAACCTAAATACTCGCAAACCATGAAAAACAAGTTTCTCTAGCCTAATGAAAACAAGATTCAACTCTTTGGCCTGAATATCAAGCGTCAAGTCTGGAAGAAACCTGGCACCATCCCTCCAGTGAAGCATGGTGGTTGTAGCATCATGCTGTAGGGATGTTTTTCAGCGTCAGGGACTGGGAGACTAGTCAGGATCGAGGGAAAGATGAACAGTGCAAAGTACAGAGAGATCCTTGATGAAAACCCGCTCCATAGCGCTCAGGACTCTGGGGCGAAGGTTCACCTTCTACAGGACAAAAACCTTAAGCACACAGCCAAGACAACGCAGGAGTGGCTTCGGGACAAGTCTCAATGTCCTTGAGTGGCCCAGCCAGAGCCCAGAATTAAACCCCGATCGAACATCTATGGAGAGACCTGAAAATAGCTGTGCAACGACACTCCCCATCCAATCTGACAAAGCTTGAGAGGATCTACAGAAAAGAATGAGAGAAACTCCAAATACAGGTGTGCCAAGCTTGTAGCGTCATACCCAAGAAGACGAGGGTGTAATCACTGCCAAAGGTGCTTCAACAAAGTACTGAGTAAAGGGTCCATCAGTGTTTTATTTTTAATACATTTGCAAAAATGTATAAAAACCTGTTTTTGCTTTGTCTTAGGAATGATGAGGAAAACATAAAATGTAATCAATTTTAGAATAAGGCTGTAACGTAACAAAATGTGGAAAAAGTCAAGCGGTCTGAATACATTCCGAATGCACTGTACATATTGTGAAAATCGCAATACATATCGTATCGACACCTACAGTAAGTATTGTGATAATATTATATCGTGATACAATTCCCAAACTGCCTTACAAATCTGTCTTTTGCAAGTCAGTCTAGCCACTCTGCATCACTTGTTCATTCTTGTGGACATGAAAGGTCACCCTCATTGCCATCATATCCACCCTGTGCAGAGATAATCTATTCAAATGTGTATGTTCTCATGCAACCTGGTGGGCGAGCTCAAACTTTGACATGTCTGGAATTCTATTACATTAAACCTGAGCCAGTAACACGTTACCCTGCTCAGAGAGAGAGAGAGACAGAGAGGACATCAGGCTCTGACACCAGGGAGCTGGCCCTATCAGTGGCAGGGCAGGCTGGATGATTGCTCAGGTCTCTGTGAGGGAGCGCTAAATCTAATCTGAGATGAGGCCGAGGCTCCTCTCTGCATTACCATGGAGCAGCCCGCCACGTCCCACAGCAACAGGGAAATTATAGTGCTGGCACAAATGGCATTGTGTGTGTAGACATGCATGGAGAGAGTACCACCCGGGACTGCGCACACACACACACACACACAGCGTAACGCTATACATGCTTCTGGGTTCAACAGAATGAATGTGTGTTGATGAATAAACATGAGGGATAATATGAATGCAGGAGTGAGTCACAGCAATGCCAGTGGAACCAGAGTGTTTTAAAATACACTAACAGTGTCACAGTTTGATCACTTGTCATTGTGGTCTGGAGTATTCAACATTCCAAAAACTATTTGAAAGGTTAACGTTATTGCACACAAGAGGGCAACAATGCTGACAGTTGTAGCGGCAAGTAAGGGCACTACAGTGAGTTCTGCACTGTGTGTGGATAGAAGGAGTAGAAGGGTTCTGGTCACTATATCCATGGTGACTGTACCTCTTAGACCAAAAGCCATGAAAGCCATCCTGATGAACTTGTTCATTATTCATGGCTCCCATTCCTTCCCCAGGGTTGCACTTAATTTCCTCTTCTATCACATGACACAGAGCCGAGCGGGCCAACTCTCAGGTGGGTTCAGTCATGGTGATAGGCCGGGGAGACCAAAGGCTAATGAGATCAACTCCTGGATCTATTTATAGCTCTCCGCTCTCTCTTCTCTCACCTCTCCACTCCTAGGGACTTTGTAAGAGTAGAGCAGGAGGATATACAGAACAGGATTAGAACAGAAACATGGAAGCAGCACTGGGCCCTCTGAGGGAAGAGACTTAACAGCCTCTAACAGTTCTCTAAAGTAGTAGTCCTGTCCCCATCCCCTCAGAGGGGTAGGTTACCTCTGTTACTGCTCCTACTCTGGGGAGCTAAAACTGGTCCCCCTTCCTGGACCAGCTATAATAGACTTTCCAGAGGGCTCTCCAGAAGTGTCACAGTCACCCTGGGAATTAAAAGTAGTTTAAAAGTAGCTTTGTCCTGAGTGAGAAACGGAGTTAGACCAGGCCGAGTCTCACAGGCTCTCTACCACTCTCCTCCAGCGAGTCGCTAATGGGCTCAAAATAAGTGATGGATGCCAATGTAGACCCAGACTGAATGTGACTGAACTAGACCCTATACAGTATGTGTATAGTGTCTATGCTGAGTGATGCTTAACTGATGCTTCATTGAGCAATGCAGATTGCCAACGGGCCCAATGCATATACAGGTATGACGTGTCTTAGAGTTTGAGGGAAGGACAGTCTCTCTCATCAGCACCCTTCCTTTTCTCCATCTCTCCACATGACCCATCTTCATTAGTCTTTCCACCGTCTCAATCCATGGTTGCCCTCTGACTGCAGATGAACAGAGTCAACATGAAATTGAGCAACACCCACAACCCCCCCCCCGTCCGTCCGTCCGTCCATCCATCCACTCAACTGCTGCCAAGGCATGCGGCTACCCCCACATTACAATGTGTGCTCCTCCCTTTCCAAGAGCCTCTCACTTCATTGTGTTCCCCCTGCCTGCACTGTAAGTAAAACAAACGGGCAGAAGGAAGGAAAGGTTGGACAAAAGAAAGGTCGCCCACACTGCCCCAATACACAACAGATGGGAAAAGGGCCTTTCCAAGAACATTTGTTACTCCTGTTCCCATGGAGACAAAGCTGCAACGATAAAATCAGTTTATGATTAAATCTTGAACGGTGTGGTCTCGTAAGTGGGGTGGGGGTAGAATAGTTGCTAGACTTTAAACATTATTATGATTGTTTATGTACAACAATATTGGGTGTTTGGGGTGTCCAAATCAAAAGTTAAACATTTCTAAATCAGAACTTTCCTGCCACACATAGTGAGGAAATCTAAAAGGCTTATTATTATTAACATTATTCACAGTCTGTTGGTCCTACAAGTTCCAGCCACCAGATGGATTATAGAGGACTTACCTCCACATGTACAAAACCTGTAGTAGCTTATTAGTAGTAGCTTACTCATCTGCCACACTGCATGTGATCTCATGTTTCAAAACTAATCCAACTCAAAACCACTCGTACGCAATCTGAGTGAGCCAAAACACACGCCAACAAACGAGACGCTGACAGAAACCCATTTCTCTATTTGGATGATTCAGTGTATTACCCCTCCATCTACAGGGAGACGGGGACAGACAACATTACAGTGATAGTACAGTGAGAGCTGATGGACCTTGTGGTAATGTGATGACCCCCCTAACGGAGACAGAAGCAGGAGATGATGATAGACTGGAGGTGTAAGTGACGGGGTATTATGTTCAGGCTGTTCTCGCACACCGAATGACATCGTTGGCCCATCGTTGGCCCATCGTTCGCCCGTCCCTCCCCAAAGTCAAATGACGTTAAATCACACGTTGTCAACAACAAAAAACTCCAGGAAATAGTGTTTCTATAGATGAGCGAGGGCCATTTTCTAGAAGCACCTTCTGGAGATTTATCTGTAGGAGGAAATAAAAGCACATCTTGTAAATAATTTCCCTGGGTACCAGAGGGTGTGCTGGGAACTCCAGCTCTTAGCCCGGGCACAATGAGAGCTGGATCTGAAGGACACTGCATGGGGAAGCTCTTTGTGGAACACCTGCCTGACAGACATTGACAGTAGTATTAACACAAATCGGTCCCACAATGTAAGATAACTGATTGAGAGAGTAGGGCGTGCGCCCGCACACCCACACACGGAAAAACACAGACACACAGCCTGCAGTTAAAACATATGCTCCTGTTCGGTATCACATTCATGCCACATTTGGAGGCCAACTGTCTAACAGGTCAGATTGGTTAATACCATTAGGCTCTTAACCCCTGACAGAGACCAGAGAGGGTAGGAGGGCCAAGGGACAGGTGATGGGGAGGGATTGGTTGGGAGTGTAGGCCTACAGACTGAGCTGCAGGGGAAACTAGACCAAACTGCTCTGCTCCTCTTGGACACAGTGCCCAAGAGCACATAGCAGTGTCCATATCGGTTGATCATTAGTCTAACAGTTCTGTACTGGGTAAACATCAGGGATGTTTTACTGCCGTGCTATGGTTAGGAAGCGCCTCTAATGGATTGCTTGCTGGTTCACAAGCCAGGTAGAAGGAGTGGAATGACTGTTCATCAAACTAAAATGAAAACGGCTTCATCCAACCGGTAGAGTGATGGGCGATAATGGTACAGGACTTGACCTCGCTATTACTATTTCCGAGAGAATCAACACATTTCTCATCTCAGGGTGAAAAAAACATTTGCATTTCGAGCCCATTTGGGTCAATTTTGTTTTGATTTCCACCCACAGAGAGTTTCCCTCTCGGCAGCCGGAATGAATAAATAAATTCATCCAACCAAATAATTCAGGCAACGGGAGCTGTGTGGGGAGGAGAGGAGAGAGACACAAAATTATTCATACAAAGAGTGGCGGCACAGCAGAGGACAACCCCAGTCTCATCATCTACACTGAGTGTCTATGAGGAGAACACTGAACACTAATAACATGGGTTTATTTCAGATCGATGTCAACGACTTTGGACTTGGGCCCAACGTTAAATAAACCAATCAGACGCACTGTTTCCGGGATGCAAGGCAGACACAGGCGCTAACCAGGACATGAGCATGCATAAATGAGATACACAGCCCAGCTAAAGCGAGCAGGCACTGAATCACTAAAACAATACAGGAGTTGAGCTCATGTTGCTTTTGTCCCTGTAAAATCAGAGGTGTGGGGATTGGATAGGGCTGTGTGTGCATACTGTTAACTCAGTCAAGCCAAACGCTCTACTGTCTCTCAGTAGTACTGGAATCAGGTGTCTTCCCAGCAGTAGTCTAAATTTAAAGCCTGCTGTTCTGCCAAACACCATGTCAGCGGGGTATGGA
Source organism: Oncorhynchus mykiss (assembly GCF_013265735.2). NCBI lineage: Eukaryota > Metazoa > Chordata > Actinopteri > Salmoniformes > Salmonidae > Oncorhynchus > Oncorhynchus mykiss. The sequence goes on along the minus strand of NC_048570.1, from coordinate 69,060,337 downwards.
GCCAGGGGCAGGGTGGCAGGGCAGAGCATTCCCTAGCGGTGACAGGATTCACCGCTAGGGAATGTCCTCTTGAGCACACAGAGCCACCTGACAGCCTCTCCTCTTCTCCTCCAGACAGCAGCCAAACACTGAGCCTCCTCACCTGACACCCCTCGTCAGCAGACGACGTCCAAGAACAGAAAACAAGAGACACACAGTCAAAGCAGCAGACCATCGACAAACTCCAGTACTCACTTGAAAAAGAGCAGTTAATATCAATGTGGATTTCCTGGTTAAATAAAGGTTTATGTATTTACTTATTTAAAACGGTGACATGATGTTCTTGTCCAGGGTACAAGGCCATAGTGAACAATGTTCTTGGCAGTGATTGTAGTGTGTGTTTTGTGAGGTTGTGGCGTTCAAACTTGGAGCGTGCTGTACAGGCACATCAGGTCAGTCACCCCACAGGGGGGAACATCCCCCACCCACTGAGCCCTGCGGCCAGCCACCCGGTCACCATGACAACCACTTCAGGGTCACAGGTCGCTGTTGGCCCCCAGCCACCCTCCTGCTCAGCAGTGAGAGATATAAGGAGGGCCAACCAAAACTTAAGGGTTTAACACCCCTCAGAGACTATTGTAGTCGGTAATATAATAAAGCAGGGCTTGCACATTCAAAAGCTCCAACACCTACCGTAAATGGATCAAAACACTAACCAATTAAGGGATGGTATTGGAGCATTTGAATGTGCAGGGCCAGCACCCCCATTAAAAGGCAGCATTAATTGCACATTTACACCCTTTTCTCAGTCATCAGAGGAGTTCACACTCATCCTCCAACATCAAACCTTCATGAAATACCCTTCACCATCCTCCTCTGAGGCTGAGCTTGAACATGCAAACAGAAAAATGCTGCTTATGTAACTGGTGTGATATAATAATAATAATAATAATAATAATAATAATAATAATAATAATAATAATAATAATAATAATAATAATAATAATAATAATAATAATAATAATTATTATTATTATTATTATTATTATTATTATTAGGTGGGTGCTTATATTTGTCCTATTTCCCAGCGGTGCACACTAGTAGCGTTTCAAAAATCGGTGTCGTCACAGAGCTTTAAGAAGTTGTTTCCCCTGCTCTGCAAGGACAGAGGCATTTGTTGTCGATGTGTTCAGAGGGTCTCTGGTTAGGCCCAGGTTGGGGCATGGAGAGGGATGGAAGCAAGACACACTTACTGTACCCTGATGATTCATCAGCCTCTGTTTACTGTAAGTTAACTTATTGCTCAACTTACAGATGAACAAGCCAAACTGATGCCAAAAATACAGATAATGAGAGGTTTCTCTGGCCTCAGCTGAGCCGCTCAGTCTCAGTGTTTGTCGAGGGCAGGTTTTGCGGCCGAGAGCGATTCTTGTCCCAGACAGTGTTATGGGCCTGCAGAACATCAGGAGGCCGAATGACTTGGCTGTGTGGAGTGAGGACTGAACCCACCGGTTGGGAAAGCTCCCTTGCAGGCGGCCGCATTGCTCAGCTATTTCACATGCACCATAATTGCAGGCCTTGTGGTCTACTTCGTGTACAAGCAAGTCGAGGAATGGAAGGGAGCTAGACTTCCAGAGAAAGGCTGCAGTCTGAGTCTCTCTTTACACCACTGCACAGTGGACTGAGCCAGGTCTGGAAATCAGCCCAGAGAGGGAGGGAAAGAGGAGAGAGATGTGGGAAGAGAGTGAGAGGATGGAGAGAGCGAGGGAAAGCAAGGGAAAGAACTGAGGCCATGGAATAAACAAGCGTACAGTCAATAACACAATAGAAAAATAGTCTATATACAGTGTGTGCAAATGGCGTGAGGAGGTAAGGCAATAAATAGACAATAGTAGCGAGCTAATTACAATTTAGCAAATTAACACTGGAGTGATCGATGTGCAGATGATGATGTGCAAGTAGAAATACTGGTGTGCAAAAGAGCAGAAAATGGGGATGAGGTAGGTAGAGCATCCTGTCGGGCTGTATCTCCGCCTGGTACGGCAACTGCTCCGCCCACAACCGTAAGGCTCTCCAGAGGGTAGTGAGGTCTGCACAACCCATCACCGGAGGCAAACTACCTGCCCTCAAGGACACCTACACCACTCGATGTCACAGGAAGACCATAAAGATCATCAAGGACAACAACCACCCGAGCCACTGCCTGTTCACACCGCTATCATCCAGAAGTCGAGGTCAGTACAGGTGCATCAAAGCTGGGACCGAGAGACTGAAAAACAGCTTCTATCTCAAGGCCATCAGACTGTTAAACAGCCACCACTAACATTGAGTGGCTGCTGCCAACACACTGACTCAACTCCAGCCACTTTAATAATGGGAATTGATGGAAATTAATGTAAAATACACTGCTCAAAAAAATAAAGGGAACACTAAAATAACACATCCTAGATCTGAATGAATGAAATATTCTTATTAAATACTTTTTTCTTTACATAGTTGAATGTGCTGACAACAAAATCACACAAAAATTATCAATGGAAATCAAATTTATCAACCCATGGAGGTCTGGATTTGGAGTCACACAAAATTAAAGTGGAAAACCACACTACAGGCTGATCCAACTTTGATGTAATGTCCTTAAAACAAGTCAAAATGAGGCTCAGTAGTGTGTGTGGCCTCCACGTGCCTGTATGACCTCCCTACAACGCCTGGGTATGCTCCTGAAGAGGTGGTGGATGGTCTCCTGAGGGATCTCCTCCCAGACCTGGACTAAAGCATCCGCCAACTCCTGGACAGTCTGTGGTGCAACGTGGCGTTGGTGGATGGAGCGAGACATAATGTCCCAGATGTGCTCAATTGGATTCAGGTCTGGGGAACGGGCGGGCCAGTCCATAGCATCAATGCCTGCCTCTTGCAGGAACTGCTGACACACTCCAGCCACATGAGGTCTAGCATCGTCTTGCATTAGGAGGAACCCAGGGCCAACCGCACCAGCATATGGTCTCACAAGGGGTCTGAGGATCTCATCTCGGTACCTAATGGCAGTCAGGCTACCTCTGGTGAGCACATGGAGGGCTGTGCGGCCCCCCAAAGAAATACCACCCCACACCATGACTGACCCACCGCCAAACCGGTCATGCTGGAGGATGTTGCAGGCAGCAGAACGTTTTCCACGACGTCTCCAGACTGTCACATGTGCTCAGTGTGAACCTGCTTTCATCTGCGAATTTTCCAATCTTGGTGTTCTCTGGCAAATGAAAATCGTCCTGCACGGTGTTGGGCTGTAAGCACAACCCCCACCTGTGGACGTCGGGCCCTCATTACCACCCTCATGGAGTCTGTTTCTGACCGTTTGAGCAGACACATGCACATTTGTGGCCTGCTGGAGGTCATTTTGCAGGGCTCTGGCAGTGCTCCTCCTGCTCCTCCTTGCACAAAGGCAGAGGTAGCGGTCCTGCTGCTGGGTTGTTGCCCTCCTACGGCCTCCTCCACGTCCCCTGATGTACTGGCCCATCTCCTGGTAGCGCCTCCATGCTGTGGACACTACGCTGACAGACACAGCAAACCTTCTTGCCACAGCTCGCATTGATGTGCCATCCTGGATGAGCTGCACTACCTGAGCCACTTGTGTGGGTTGTAGACTCCGTCTCATGCTACCACTATAGTGAAAGAACCGCCAGCATTCAAAAGTGACCAAAACAACAGCCAGGAAGCATAGGAACTGAGAAGTGGTCTGGTTTCCACCTGCAGAACCACTCCTTTATTGGGGGTGTCTTGCCTATAATTTCCATCTATTCCATTTGCACAACAGCATGTGAAATTTATTGTCAATCAGTGCTGCTTCCTAAGTGGACAGTTTGATTTCACAGAAGTGTGATTGACTTGGAGTTACATTGTGTTGTTTAAGTGTTCCCTTTATTTTTTTGAGCAGTGTATATCACTAGCCACTTTAAATAATGCTACTTAATGTAATGTTTACATACCCTACATTATTCATCTCATATGTATATACTGTACTCGATACCATCTACTGCATCTTGCCTATGCCGTTCTGTTTCATCACTCATTCATATCTTTATGTACATATTCTTTATCCCTTTACACTTGTGTTTGGAATTGTTAGATTAGATTACTCGTTGGTTATTACTGCATTGTCGGAACTAGAAGCACAAGCATTTCGCTACACTCACATTAACATCTGCTAACCATGTGTATGTGACAAATAAATTAGATTTGATTTAGATTGGATGGGCTATTTACAGATGGGATATGTACAGCTGATATGAAAACTGTCATGAAAATATAAAACTGTCATAACCGCCAAACCAGAATTTTGACTTCGATACTGATACCAGGTTTGTATGACAATACTTGATACCGAAACGATATCCGATACCAAAATGATACTCGATGCCGAAGACATACCACGGCAAAAAAAAGAAAGCGTATTAGCTAAAGTCACATAATAACTACAGGGCTTTATTTAAACATTGAACAATATGTTGATAACAGGTACAACAACTAAAATACCAAAATATAATATCTTCTATTATAACTTCTTAAAAAAAAATTAAAAAACATTAACAGAAGAATGTAACATTTTCCTTATGCAAAGTCATATCTGAGACTCATACAAAAATAATTGTACAATTACATCCGTTTTAAAATGTCATTTGATACATATTAGGGTTAATTTGCGCATGGCCATAATATTTGGTCAAATGAAATTCATTAGACATACAATTCATTATTCATTCGAGCTAAATCATTTATTGTATTAAATGAATAGTTTAGTTCCAAAACAACAAACTCTGAAGCTCATTTCTGAAGCTTCTTTATTGCAATAGTCTACATGCCATAGAAATTCAATGGATTTTACACAGCATCCTACAATTTCCAGAGTGCCTTTTAACTCCCAGGGTGCAATTCTCCACCCAGGGCTACTGGCTGGCTATTGGCTACTGCTAGCAAGCCCAGACAAATGCAAAGTAATCTAAATATATTGCTGTCATAGCTAAGTTATGAGTGTATTTCACAAATAAAAAAATCTAACAGGGAACATTTTTTTTATTTTTTTATTTTTATTTTTTTTTTTTTTTTTTTTTTCACCTTTATTTAACCAGGTAGGCTAGTTGAGAACAAGTTCTCATTTGCAACTGCGACCTGGCCAAGATAAAGCATAGCAGTATGAGCAGACAACATGAGTCCAGGCTTCAAAGCAATTTGCTCATGTGGAGAGTCAACTTTCATTAACAACTGATGAAACAAAGGGAGGTGGGGGGGTTGCTTGGCTGTGGTCCCTTCATGAAAAACCTGCATCTCTGATAATAAAATATTCACGAGCAGTCAAATGTATCACTGCAACTGATACTGTAAAAAGACCAAGAGACACAAACACCCACGTACACTACCCCACAGCAAACAGGAATAGATATACATCCTCCTAGATCATACAAGCTGTTTTTACTGGTATGTTTAGTGACTGGGTTCCAGTCTTTCTTGTGAGTCACTGTGCTGTCAAGATCAAAACCATTTCAAAGCTTTCTAGTGAAATGTACCGAGAATTCAGAGGAACAGAACCAAGTCGCATCCTGACTAAGCTGCCAGCTTAATTCGGCTGTCTGATGACTGCACGACAAGGCACTAAGACTCAACACTTTCAAAAAGAAACACTGAATAAAATAAACTACTGTACAGTTTGTGTACTCAGGAGCAAATGACCTCTAAAATGATGATTTCTGTGGAGTTGGCACAATACCAGGACATTACTGGAACCATAGAAAAACAAATCAAAGTCTAGTTTACGGTGGCAGTAACGGCGTGATGTGTATGATGTGACTAGGAGTCAGAGGGAAGTGAAATGATCAACAGATAAAGGGAAGATGATAGGGGACAAGATGGGGAAGAGCAAGGAAAGGGGAGAAGAGTGAAGTTGAGAATAGAGAAGGAGGGCGAGTCGTGTAGGTGTCAGGGAGAGAACAGGACAGTAGATAGGGTAGAGAGGAGTAGAGGACAGTGTCACACGGAAGGCCAGTAGAGGTGAGGAGCGGGAGAGAGAGAGGTGGAGAGCGGGAGAGAGAGGTAAGAGGAGAGAGGTGGAGAGTGGGGAAAGAGATAGGGAGACAGTGTAACAAGTAGGGAGGATGCCAGTATCAGTGTGGCTACAACAGCCTTCTCTGGGGTGTTGGCAGTGGGCAGGATGAGACCAGAGACCCACAGCATGGCATGACTAATGCAGCAGCCATCCTTACAACACCGGCCTGTGTGTGCATGTGTGGTGCAAGAGCATGTAATGCAATGCATGACCTGTTGATTCATTCATGATGTTACAACAAAGCAGCAACACATCCACACAATAAGCCCAAAAGAAAATGATACCCAGGTTACATTTCTCTGTGGTAATGATGACCGGAGAGCTGAAATGTGAGCCCAGCTACTCTGCTACAGCGTTACAGAGAGGTGCTGAGCAGACAGCTCAAATCTACACTAAGACACCCACACGCACCGCCATGACTCCTATTACAAGGAAACACCATTTATGACCAGCAGTCATAAAAACATTCCTCCTACACCACCACAACCGTTACACTGGTTAAAAGGCGTTTAAAAGGGGAGACTTCATTGTTTTCATTGTAAAAGGCTTATCTGATCTAAGCGTTAACCTTTTGAAAACACACCAAGCGGTCGCTCCACCTCCGACAGTCAGAGTGTGTGTGTCTACCTGGCTGGCCAGTGTAAAGTGAGAGACCGGGTCATGCAGGGGATGGCTGACAGGCAGGGTTTCAAGCGGACCTGGTTGAGGGCAGCGGTTCCTGTCCCGGGTAGACGGTCCGTGACATTAGATCCAGCCACATGCACCAGCGACCTACAGGAGTTATTCAATCTGCTGAACGCCAGTCGACACCATTTCCCTGAGCGCTTGCACAACAGTGAACAATGAACCCAGTTCCAGCTGCCAGAAACAAAAAGACACTAACTTTCCCTTCCCACACGCTGTAACCTTCACAACCAAATATTTATTGAGGAATATCCTTTTAAAAGTGTTTCAGTGTGATTGATCGTTTTTAATTTCAACAGCTCAGAGTATTAAAAACAAGCTTCAGCAGAATTCTTATGTCTCTGTAGCATGGGAACTTTTCTGATACTCTGACTGACAAACACATGGCCAAAAGTATATGGACACCACTTCAAATTAGTGGATTCGTTCATTTCAGCCACAACCGTTGCTGACAGGTGTATAAAATTACATATGTATATTTTTTAATCGAGCACACATTCATGCAATCTCCATAGTGAAATATTAGTAGTAAAATTGCCGTACTGAATAGCTCAGTGACTTTCAAATTCTGCCCTGGTCAACCGTTACGTGCTGTTATTGTGAAGGGGAAATGTCTAGGAGCAATAATGGCTCAGCAGCAAAGTGGTAGGCCACACGAGCTCATAGAACGGGACCGCCGAGTGCTGAAGCGCGTAAAAATAGTTTGTCCTTGGTCGCAACACTCAATACCGAGTTCCAAACTGCCCCTGGAAGCAACTTCAGCACAAGAACTGTTCATCGGGAGCGTCATGAATTGGGTTTCCATGGCCGAGTAGCCGCACACAAGCATAAGATTAGCATGTGCAATACCAAGCTTCGGCTGGAGTGGTGTAAAGCTTGCAGCTACTGGACTCTGGAGCAGTGGAAATTAGAACTCTGGAGTGATGAATCACGCTTCACCATCTGGCAGTGCGACGGCCAAATCTGGATTTGGCAGATGCCAGGAGAACTCCACCTGCCCGAATGCATAGTGCCAACTGTACAGTTTGGTGGAGGAGGAATAATGGTCTGGGGCTGTTTTTCATGGCCCCTTAGTTCCAGTGAAGGGAAATCTAAACGCTACAGCATACAATGACATTCTAAACGATTCTGTGCTTCCAACTTTGTGGCAACAGTTTGAAGGCCCTTTCCTGTTTCAGCATGACAATGCCCCCATGCACAAACCGTGGTCCATACAGAAATGGTTTGTCGAGATCGGTGTGGAAGAACTTCACTGGCCTGCACAGAGCCCTGACCTCAACTCCATCAAACAACTTTGGGACTAATTGGAACGCGACTGCGAGCCAGGCCTAAACTCCCAACATCAGTGCCCGACCTCACTAATGGTCTTGTGGCTGAATGGAAGCACGACCCGCAGCAACGTTCCAAAATCTAGTGGAAAGCATTCCCAGAAGAGCAGAAGCTGTTATAGCAGAAAAAGTGGGACCAACTCCATATTAATGCCCATGATTTTTTTAATGATATGTTCAACCAGCAGGTGTCCACATACTTTTGGCCATGTAGTGTATCTACTAAGAGGTTTGGGTGATTCATCTCAGCTTCTTTGTAACCTTGATTCCATCTAATATCTTTAGACGGTGGTAGTAGTAGACCTAGTGGGGCAAAAAAGTATTTAGTCAGCCACCAATTGTGCAAGTTCTCCCACTTAAAAAGATGAGAGGCCTGTAATTTTCATCATAGGTACACTTAAACTATGACAGACAAAATGAGAAGAAAACAAATCCAGAAAATCACATTGTAGGATTTTTTATGAATTTATTTGCAAATGATGGTGGAAAATAAGTATTTGGTCACCTACAAACAAGCAAGATTTCTGGCTCTCACAGACCTGTAACTTCTTCTTTAAGAGGCTCCTCTGTCCTCCACTCGTTACCTGTATTAATGGCACCTGTTTGAACTTGTTATCAGTATAAAAGACACCCGTCCACAACCTCAAACAGTCACACTCCAAACTCCACTATGGCCAAGACCAAAGAGCTGTCAAAGGACACCAGAAACAAAATTGTAGACCTGCACCAGGCTGGGAAGACTGAATCTGCAATAGGTAAGCAGCTTGGTTTGAAGAAATCAACTGTGGGAGCAATTATTAGGAAATGGAAGACATACAAGACCACTGATAATCTCCCTCGATCTGGGGCTCCACGCAAGATCTCACCCCGTGGGGTCAAAATGATCACAAGAACGGTGAGCAAAAATCCCAGAACCACACCTAGTGAATGACCTGCAGAAAGCTGGGACCAAAGTAGCAAAGCCTACCATCAGTAACACACTACGCCGCCAGGGTCTCAAATCCTGCAGTGCCAGACGTGTCCCCCTGCTTAAGCCAGTACATGTCCAGGCCCGTCTGAAGTTTGCTAGAGAGCATTTGGGTGATCCAGAAGAAGATTGGGAGAATGGCATATGGTCAAATGAAACCAAAATATAACTTTTTGGTAAAAACTCAACTCGTCATGTTTGGAGGACAAAGAATACTGCGTTGCATCCAAAGAACACCATACCTACTGTGAAGCATGGGGGTGGAAACATCATGCTTTGGGACTGTTTTTCTGAAAAGGGACCAGGACGACTGATCCGTGTAAAGGAAAGAATGAATGGGGCCATGTATCGTGAGATTTTGAATGAAAACCTCCTTCCATCAGCAAGGGCATTGAAGATGAAACGTGGCTGGGTCTTTCAGAATGACAATGATCCCAAACACACCGCACGGGCAACGAAGGAGTGGCTTCGTAAGAAGCATTTCAAGGTCCTGGAGTGGCCTAGCCAGTCTCCAGATCTCAACCCCATAGAAAATCTTTGGAGGGAGTTGAAAGTCCGTGTTGCCCAGCAACAGCCCCAAAACATCACTGCTCTAGAGGACATCTGCATGGAGGAATGGGCCAAAATACCAGCAACAGTGTGTGAAAACCTTGTGAAGACTTACAGAAAACGTTTGACCTCTGTTATATACCCTTTGTTGGCAATGACAAAGTAGAGATAAACTTTTGTTATTGACCAAATACATATTTTCCACCATAATTTGCAAATAAATTCATAAAAAATCCTACAATGTGATTTTCTGGATTTTTTTTTTCTCATTTTGTCTGTCATAGTTGAAGTGTACCTATGATGAAAATTAGGCCTCTCATCTTTTTAAGTGGGAGTACTTGCACAATTGGTGGCTGACTAAATACTTTTTTGCCCCACTCTTCATATTATGTTAAGTTATGCAGTTAGCTTTTCTGCATATACATTTTTTTAATACAGATCCTAGTTCGATGCACAAAATAATTAAAACGAGGTCCGGTGTGATTTCTTCCTCTTTTCCTAAAAATATTTGTGTCACAAAACCTGCTGCTGCGGTCATTTGATTGCAGTGGCATATGTTCTTCAAAGAGAGGACGCCATAATGACAGACATAATGTACCATTAGCCACTGAAAACAGATTAAATCATGACAGGAGCGTTTGATTCTTATTAAAGAGATGGAGTCCAGACAGGCTATTTCAGGAAACTTTCTGAATGGGCAGACACTGAGTATACCAAACATTAGGTACACCTTCCTAATATTGAGTGGCACCCCTCCACTTTTGCCCTCGTAACAGCCTCAGTTTGTCGGGGAATGGACATTACCAGGTGTCGAAAGCGTTCCACAGGGATGCTGGCCCATGTTGACTCCAATGCTTCCCACAGTTACGTGAAGTTGGCTTGATGCCCTTTGGGTGGAGGACCATTCTTGATACACACGGGAAACTGTTCAGCAGCATCCCACTGCTGGCTTGCCTCTGAAGCTAAGCAGGGTGGGTCCTGGTCAGAAGAGCAGATGCTGGAGGCCCAGTAGGGGGCACTCTTTCCTCGGGCCTAAAATAATTACCCCAATGCCCCAGGGCAGTGATTGGAAACATTGCCCTGTGTAGGATGCCATCTTTCGAATGGGACGTTAAATGGGTGGCCTGACTGGTCAATAAAGAGCCCATGGCACATAAGAGTAGGGGTGTTAACCCCGGTGTCCTGGCTAAATTCCCAATCTGGCCCTCATACCATCCCCAGCTTCCAATTGGCTCATTCATCCCCTCTCCTCTGTAACTATTCCCAAGGTCATTGCTGTAAATGAGAATGTTTTATCAGTCAACTTATCCAGCAGTTTAGGTTTATTTCATACCATCATTTATGCGCTCCATGTGAGCATGTGTCTGGTTTCTCTGTCTCGTTAATGTTGACAGAGCACGTGCGCCTGCGCATGCAAGTGCTTCTCGCAAATGTCAAAATGTAAAAAAGTGCCCATTTAGGGATGTCTGATTGTCTAAACTCACCACCACTAATAAGCTGGCCTTCTCAGCCATTTTGTCTTCACTTCACAAAGTAAGTCCACAAAGTCACCCCCCATTTTTTTTTTTACATCCAGATTATTATATTTCCTAACAGTATTTTAAAAAATGTTTCCAACATACTTCCCCTCAATAATCAGCATCGTTGATAAATAGGCTCTGGACATGTTGCGTGTATTTGTTTCCATTTTAATTGTCATACATTTCACCTTCATACTACAGCATAGATGTTGCCTTCATACTACAGCATAGATGTTGCCTTCATACTACAGCATAGATGTTGCCTTCATACTACAGCATAGATGTTGCCATCATACTACAGCATAGATGTTGCCTTCATACTACAGCATAGATGTTGCCTTCATACTACAGCATAGATGTTGCCTTCATACTACAGCATAGATGTTGCCTTCATACTACAGCATAGATGTTGCCTTCATACTACAGCATAGATGTTGCCTTCATACTACAGCATAGATGTTGCCTTCATACTACAGCATAGATGTTGCCTTCATACTACAGCATAGATGTTGCCTTCATACTACAGCATAGATGTTGCCTTCATACTACAGCATAGATGTTGCCTTCATACTACAGCATAGATGTTGCCTTCATACTTTCCTTGTCAATGTATTCCCTTATAGCCTATCCAGAAAGCCTAAGGTAGGCCTAGGTTTCTTCACTCGTTTTAAGGAAATTATAAATATTTGCTTGTGTCTGACATATGCTGGTGGCTTTGATGGACGCAGGTTCTTTTCAGGGGAAGTTTGGAAAAGCTTACAATTTATCCTACCATTTTTACCGATCTGCGTGACAGTTATGACTATTTATTGTGTGCATTATTGTGAAACAGTTTCATTTCAATAACGTTTGTATTTCTCAAAAATCATTGTCACGTGGTTAATCATAAAAATCTAAAAGTTCAAATTCAACTAAGGTGGGAGCACCAGCCTCTGCCATTTGGACCCATTGATAGACTGTGGTCCATTGGCGGCTAAAGAAATGAACACATGGAACTCAGAGATAACATATAGGCCAGTGCAGCAGTAGACCTATAACTGCCATCGTCAACCTAAAGCAGACAAATAAAAACAGAAAATATCATGTTGAAAATTCTGGTCCATCTCTCTATTTCACCTCCCTGCCTCACTTTGACTTGAGCTATTGCTAGTGAAGTGCAACATTGTATAAAATCATCAACTGGGTCCAGCCGGAAGCTGGTGCTAGCAAACTTTAAACATTGTATACAACTAGCTTATTCTTGGCCTTCAGAGTTTCCTGCACCAGTGAGCTCGGGACAGATGGCTGTTTTTTTTTATGACGTTTCCACTGGATATATGGAATCATCAGATCATGATATTTAGCTTTCACAAGGAGGCTTGGTGATTAGAGGCCCAGGAGTGTTGGAAAGATTTTTCAAATACTAAGGAACTATCTTTTGCAATAGATGTGAAAAAACAGACATTAACATTCTGTGAGGTGAAGAAAAAATGACTGGGAAGCTCAGCTTATTAATGGTGGAGGTGAGTTATGAAAGAAATCAGACATTGTCAATTGGGCACTTTCCTACATTTTGCACACAGCAAGCGTGAGAACTGTAAATAACACATGCATTAACAGAAATTCATGTAACCAAATGACAGGGATTAACATTAAATTGCCTGATTTTCAAAAGCTAGGCTACCACATGGGCAATCGCAAAAATGTATTGCAGGCCGGCACTGTATAGCCTAGGCTACTATTCTACTTGGCACGGCTAGTAGGGCTGCAATTTTTCTTCATCTCGCCTAGGGCGACATATCGGCCAGGACCGGGCCTGATCAGCATCGATTAGTCTATAAATTTAGAAACAATTCAGTATCAAATTATACCATGCCAAGTTGGAGAGGACTGGAGCATTATCCCTGACATAACATAAGTGCATTATAGGCCACAGAGCCAGAACAACCTTGTTGACTGCTGTTGAATTTTTTTTTATTTTAATTTTTTTAAGACTGATTTATTTCTTTACTGGTAAGCAATGAAAGCTTGCATTTATAAAATAAATGTCCACATAAAATATTTTTTGACCAAAGTGCCATAGCCTATTGCATTCTACACACCCACGCATCTAGGAGAGGAGATGTAGAAAGTTGAATAGACAGACTAAGTTAGAAAAACAATTGCTTAAATCATTAGCAAACACTCCCGCTATTAGGACAACTTTATCTACATGAAAATAAAGTTAAGAAAAATAAAATAAATCCCTAAATGGATGTAGGCCTATTGTCAGTGTACATTTGTGTCCCCTCAGTACATCTGGCTCTGGTTACAGCCCTTGTGACCTGTGAGTGGTTCACCTCAGTCCTTCTGCCCTGACCCATCCCTGTCCTGCGGGAGAGCAGGGGATTAATAGAGACTTCCCATGGCCCCTCTCTGGTCCCTGGCTCCCATGGCCCCTCTCTGGTCCCTGGCTCCCATGGCCCCTCTCTGGTCCCTGGTGATCTGGGTGTCCACTCCTGATGTAGGCTCCAGACGGCCGCCTGCTGACAGCCTGGCTTTCAGGAGAAAATGTTTTTGTTTGGGAGTCGGGGTGCGGCCATCCCAGCACGGCTCTGTCCAGAGGTTTACCTCATACTCAGGTCATGTCTCTATAAGCAGCGCCAAACAAAAGCTGCTTTTGCAATGCAAAACGTTTCCACCCCAACTACTGACTGTTCTCACGGGCCAAGTTGAGGGTAGTTCTGCAGATGATGAAAGGTCATTTACCTCTTAAATAATGCTCTGCCTTCAGGCTCATTACCAAAAAGGTTACGAAAAGTTATACGTGTTCCAAAACCATCAAAATGTCTCATGCCTCAACTCCAACTCTGGAGCAAAACAGAGTTGATCACACCATTCGCAAGATGCCAGAGACACTGATTCATATCTTTACAGTGTCATGGATGTCAGGGGGCGCAGCGCTCATCTATAGGGAGCAACAAAGGCCACAGACAATGCAGAGGTCATCTGTTAACCACCAAAGAGGTGGGAGGAGAAAGTCGCATTTCGACACTACGAGACCATCCATCTCAAAAGGGCCAACTCCCATGGTTAGGTCTAAGAGGCACGGTCGCGGTGATATCATTACGGCACTTCAAAGCTACGGAGTCTAAGAGGCATCCTGCTCTGGCTGTATAGAAGCGGCACGCTCCCTTAGACCCGTCAGCTCTCATTGGCTAAAGTAGGCCACAGCCGAGTCCACAGCACAGTCACAGGCCTGTTAAAGATTGACACAGCGATTGCACAAGTATGCCATGTTACAAAACACTGCAAAGTCATAATGCAATATTTACCACAGCAGATCTATAGCCAAAGTGTTTGCAATAGTCTCTCCAACCAAGGGAGTGGTAACTCGTAAGCCAACAAAATCACCTCACCACACTGGGCGCTTACAGTTTCTCCAAGAAACCATATCATGAGAGAGTCCTTGTGTTCAGGCTGTGAGAGGAATGGGGGAGTAGGGGTTGAAGAGGAGTTTGTGTTTGAGAGAGGTTGTATGAAGAGGGGTGAGGGAGCATGATAGGGGTGAGTTCGGTTATGTTTAGGACCTGAACTGGTGCTGTGCACAGGAGAAAGCACATTTGTGGAGTCGAGCTGAATTCTGCCTAGTGGTGCCTCAAAGACCATCAGCATGCCATTTTCTCCCTGTCACCCTCACCCAATAACTTCCTCATTCTCCAGCAAATCACTTCAAACCCCTGTTGACTCCCAGTCAATAACCTGGGCTCCCCAGGGACCAATTATGGGCTGTGTGAGTCCAGCATCTCCTATTCGAGCCTGAGGTTCTGTTCCACATTAGCTATAGCTAGATTTTAGGGGGCTAGAGAAAGCATCAAGAGTAAAACAAAAAAGGGTCACAGCTGATTTATGGCTGGTGGAGTGGCCCAGGTCCAGCAGCTAGTAGAGAGACTTGAAGAGTTGGAAACACACACAGTTCCCATGAACACTGGATTATATTTCAAGATTCCCCTCTGTCCGATTTGAGACATGGCAAAGCTATTTATCAAAACCAACTTCAGTGAACATAGTGTGTGTGTGGCTGCTTACATAGTGTTTTTCTGCAGCGGCAAGCATTCAACTGTCCTCAGTGGCACCAGGCCTGGTGATTTACAGCAGGTGCAGGGAGTTCTGGCACTGCACTACAATATGCCCATGGACATTTGGAACCGCTGCAATGCGCACTTACAATCCCCAAGTCCTCATTGTCCATCTCTATGCCAGAGATCAACTGCTAAGAGATGAGCATCCGGATGTGTTTACTTTGCATGAAAAGTATGTCGTTTCGCACAACCACAAGATGAAAACAAATGTAAAAGCACTGGGAAGGAGACAGAGCAGAGAGACTTCTGACAACAGAACAGAGAAGTCTAGAGCGAAAACAAGAACTATACAGATGGGAAATCTAACAGATAAACACTCCGGATGCCTGTTGTGCACAGATAGGCCTCCAGTCTTGCTACATGCCGTGTATAGGCCTTAGCCATGCCTTTAGGAAATTGATGTCAATCTTTCCCAAGGCAATTACACAATAAACAGAATTACGCTTTGACTCAGATTTTTCACTTTTAAATGTATGCCAAAGAAAAAACATATATTAAAAGCTTAACTAACCATACACAATAACTACTTTGAACAATTTACACAGAAATGTTCACAAAAACACATTTTCTGGAATAACTGTGCAGATGCCAAAGTATGGTAAAAGAATTATAGAAAAATACAATTTTCCAAAAAACGTAAATATATCCATCTGCTACGAATTAAGATGAAGTCTGCAGAAATAATGGGTTGTCAGCTAAGACATGACACCTTGTAACCAAAATGTTATATCATTGGTCCCTGAGCTGTACTATACAGAAATTCATCATTATGGATATGAATATCATTACCTTCATGGTGAAGTAGCCTGAATTGGTACACAAAGGTAGAAATATTTCAAATATGTAGAAATATTTGGGTATTAATCTACACTGGCTATTATCGTAATGAGCTCTGCCCCCAAAACATGACCACATTTGGTTGGTCCGGACCAGACCAAATCTGAACCAATCATATACATCTGTTTTTCACAAGTTTGGACATCACAGTAGACATGTTCACAGTAGACACGCTGAGGAACGTGCCCATTAACTGGAGTGAGAGAAGAGAGAGAGAGAGAGAGAAAGAAAGAGGCTTTTTTTTTTTTCACAGTCTTGCTTTGATTACCAGACAACAGAAAGAGAATTTTAAAAACGTTGAGCTGAACATAACAGTACGCCAGTGGAAGGGAGGACAGTAACAGGTGACCCAACTGTGGTTTGTGACTACCATCATCTCCCATTGTAGCCAATTCAATTGCAGTAATTCCGTTACTAGTAAGCCTTTGCTTATTCCTAATTTGTAGGATGGAAAATGGTTGAAAATTGTATGCCTTAATTTCTCAAAAGGATAGACTCTAAGCCTTCATTTGACATGAGCCTATGAACTTCACATGTTGATGCTCATGGGTCCTTTTAGATGGAAATGCCCCCCAGAAACACTAATCACGCCCAGTCATGGTGCAGGTCTGTAGCAGCAGTCTCATGATGGCAGAGATAGACCATCCTTCCCCATTAGATCACGTATGGGTTTAATGCTAGGCCTTGTGGT
This sequence comes from Oncorhynchus mykiss, assembly GCF_013265735.2. Lineage (NCBI taxonomy): Eukaryota > Metazoa > Chordata > Actinopteri > Salmoniformes > Salmonidae > Oncorhynchus > Oncorhynchus mykiss. The sequence goes on along the minus strand of NC_048570.1, from coordinate 69,043,588 downwards.
TCCACGTAGTACAGAAGGGATAGAGTACTCTTAACACAACACAGGCACAGAGTTGGAGGTTCAACCAGTGAAATGAACTGGAGGCTACTGTTCTTATTATCATGAAGATATTTGACCTTCTCTGATCAGGGTAGCCCACCTTGCACTTCCTCATCCTAGCTTACCCTCTGAACACAGGAAGCGTTCACATCAGCCATTAGTGACAGAAACCACAGCGCTCGTTGAGAAAAAAGGAATGGCAGGGTTCTGAGAAATGCTGGATTCTACTTTGATGTGTGTGTGTAGGAAACGATGAGGCATTTATTTATTAATCAGGTTCCTTCCCACATCTGTCTATAAATAATCAAAGTAAGTTGTCAAAAGAAAATGGGACAGGAAAGGCAGATTTTGTTAAAGATCTGTACACCAGTAGCAAGACATTTGCGTCACTTCTCGAAAAGGAAAGCAGCACAAACCTGAAAAGAGAGACATCCATCATGCAAACACTGCTTTTCAAACAGCTCTCAACTTCATATACAAGTGTGTTTAACTTCTGGTATTCGACTTACCCCAAAGCCAATGACGGTGCCAAAAGGTCACCCATGTTATAAAAGCCAGGGTGAATCACTCTATAATGACAGCAATTGACTGTGGATAGGAAAATCAGGAGTAGGTAGAAAGAGGACCAGAGAGATGAGACCATTAAGCCAGACAGGGGCAGTAAACCACACGAGATGAGGTGAGCCCCAGAAGTAGCAGACTATTCCAGCAGAGGGACAGGTTTAACACCAGGACATCGAGCCTCATCAACATCGCAGGCTTTATGAGCCTCGGCCACGACGGGAGCAGAGGCGTCTCGGCCACGCCTGGAGCAGAGGCGTCTCGGCCACGACGGGAGCAGAGGCGTCTCGGCCACGACGGGAGCAGAGGCGTCTCGGCCACGACGGGAGCAGAGGCGTCTCGGCCACGACGGGAGTAGAGGCGTCTCAGGCAGGCCAGACACAGAGCTTAGGCAAAACACCCAAGGCTGAGAAACAACCTACTGCAGTATACCTCATTCTCGGAGAGCTCTAGCACACAACGAAAAAAATATATATATATTCTCGGGCCATTTGGCCATCTATTTAATCCACTTTTAACAGCAAAATTAGAAAAAGGTGCTTGTGTTTTTAACAGAGACATCAGAGGCTCATTACTGTAAAAAGCAGTTAGGGGCCAGAGCTGCCGGGTCCCAGGGGTGGAGGGGAACTCAACAGGGACAATCAAGGGGTCATAAAACCCCCTCAGCTGCAGCCTGTGATCCCCCTGCCCTCCCTCCCTCCACTTCAATACAACACCTGCACACACCAGCCCCACACCACAGCTGGGGCATGCCATTCCTCACCAGGTCCTGTTCACGCAACCCTCATTTCCTTCACCATCAGTCCAGGGAAGGCAGAATAACTGCTTTGATCAGAGATCTACTACAATTTATTTTGCACAATGACTGGCGATGGATGCCTCACTGCATCAGGTAGATCATTAAGTACGACTTTTTCAATAGAGAATCTCTGCATGATGATATTATCGTATTTCTGCATGATTGTTTTACCTCCTTTAATGTTAATGCATATTAATGCAGGTGCGATTAAAAGATACTGCACAAACTATGTACTGTTGGCTGAAGATGAGAATGTTCCATGTAGAAAGGTGTAGTCATAGTTCTGTATGGCCTCTGTCCACGGCCTTCTATACAGATAGATAAAGCAGATGAACACATACTAACACTGATCCACATGGTAATGAGATGAGGAGTGTGGAAGGCCTTCAAAATACAAAGGGATGGAGCCCCCCAGCCTTACACCCCCCCCCCACACACACACACACACACACACACACCACCCAGGGCGAGTTCAGCACCCTCCCTCCAACTCGCTGCGCTACTCCCCCAGCACCCCCTCGTAAATGTAAATCGCTGCTCCCCTCATTACCATACTCCAATCATCTCACACTTCATTCAGCCGAGCAGGCCATACAGAGCGCCTCGCTCCCTCTCACTTTTTTAGTGCCCAGTTGGTCCCCTCTCCTTTGCCTAACGGTCTATTTTAATGAGTAGGGGGGCTGCACACGTTGCATCAACAGCCCATCAAGTCATCAACCTTGCCTGATGCCGTTTGTGGCCTTGCCTTGTCCACAAAACAAACACCGCTGTAGTCAGTGCTGCTCTAGGTGCGATGTTCAATCTTCCGGGGACACATTAGCTAGGAATTTCTACGTTTGCAGGTTTCATGCCACGTTACCCTGTGAATGGCCTTTTCCTCCTGGCAGGTTTATGGTTTGGGTCTGAGAGAGTTAAGGTCACGCAGTGCGTCACCAAGCTGATAAGAGACAGAGGATGAGGCATGTAGAAACTACTAGTGAGGTGGCTGATCTGGGTGTCAAGATAATGTGTTTACAACAGCCTATGCAGATGTCAAAACACTGGTTTTCCTGTAGCCACATTGCAGGTGGTAGTTATAATATCACACACGGTGACTGAGTACTTACTTGCAGTGTAAAGGCTAACAGCATAACAGGGTCAACTCTGTCCTCTAACTGGAGCACACTGCAAGTGAGTAAACATGAAGGCCAAATATATACCATTAGAGGGGGTACAAATACCAACAAAAAAAAGTGCCACACTAGTATTGAGGAAGTTGGCTGCCTTATTCCTCAAGAAGAGTCCCGAGGGCAATGGAAGAGTAATCTAAATGTCTGAGAAGACTCAAATACCACACTGCTGCGGAGAGAAAAACTTAACTACATTTCAGACTCCATTTCCAGACAACTCTAAAGTGGAGGACAAGAGCTTATAAAAGATGAAGTGTTGTGATTACAGCATGTCCCTTCCCGCTGTAGGTCTGGGGCTGGGCCAGGTATAACCATGTAGAGAAAAGTGTTGTTTTGCAGAGCAAAAGGTCAGAGTAAAGCACATTAGCCGAGTAGAGTTACTGATCTGACCAATGAGGCTTGGCTAAACTTGGCTCTTGTCAACCGAGTGAGGCCCAAAACTTTTCACCATTTTGGCTCAAAACAGCTTTTTAAGTCTCCAACAAGTTCAGATCCCTTTATGGTGATGGGACAAATCTACTCAGCAGTCATACAGACAGAGAGGCCCACACACAGCTCACAGTTTCCTGAAAACAGTCTGAGTAAGTATCTCTAATGGTCATGTCTGGATTCCTTATTCCCTTATGGCCAACACATAGTTAATGGCTTACTATTAATCACAGTAAAAACAAAGCCATTGGACATTTCACAGTGAGATTACTGATTAGTCTGCACTCTGTGTCTCGCAGCATAAACATTCCTGATGATTGGTAAGAAATACAGTCAGAATACAGGCCCCTAATCACAAATGGATGCCCTGTGAATAGAGGTGGGGTCTAGTCTTGAAAATTTAGAGGCCTAACATCTGTCAACAGAGAAAAGAGACACACAGGACAAGCCTGCCCCAGGGCAGGAAGCCTGGCTTCATGTCCGACCAAGCTCTTCAATTACTGTCAATATCACACAGGGAAAAGAGGGGTCAGTTGGTGTGGAAGAAGGAGCTACAATCTCTTACCGGGCCCTCCAGATATCCACTACTGTCCCTGGTTGGCTGACTGCAACAGAGGTAACCTAACTACCACATGTGAGAGCCAGTCACCGGTCAAACTGGCAGGGCAGGCTGATTAAGCTCTCCTTAGATTCCGTCAGAAGGAAGAATTACTGGGTTCCCCTTTCCATTAGGACCAATCAGTCACCCACACGTCAGCCGACAAGCCCACACCACTACCAATTACTGACATTATACATCCACTAAACACTACCTAGGAGTCAGTGGGAGGGAAGGTTTATCGTCTGACCTACCCATAGCCCAGAATAGAATCTGTTCATGGATGCAATGTAAACAAATTATAAAGAAATCAACTAAAAAGAGAATATTTTCTTGCAACCATTTTGTGTTTGTTTGCTAGCTAGTGATTTCACAATCCTCCCCAGTTATTTTCCCAACATATTTTCCCCAAAGGGATTAAGCAATCTTATTTCATCTCTCTCGCTAGCGAGTTTTCAGAAACCATTGATTGATTTTTTTTCAATTGCAACCTTTATTGAGTCTGTCTGAGCTCTAAAGGAGGTCTAAGCTGATGTTTACTATGTGGTTCAGATCATTATTTGATAAATCAACATCATTGCCCATGGCATTAGTATAAAACAGACCTTTAAGCAAAAAGCCTTTTAAAGGAAATTGACTCACAGACACTACATTTCCACAGTAGGCAGCATACAACAACTCTGGATGTAAACTATTACAGAGAGACATGTCAGAATGATAAAACCCAGACTAAAAAGGTATCACCTTATGGCACCGGAATAATTATCTTACACACAGATCTATCCCATGACCAGGTGCATAATGAATGATCTCTAACTGGAAGACATGAGATCTAGTTGCCTAGCAGGATACAGGCAAACCAGGAAGGAAGCTATTAAAGCTAAATGTGAAATGGATGCAAAAAGACAGAGGCAAAAAAACAAAGTACTTCTACTCATCATGCCCCCATTGAAGTCTTGGAGCAACCAGAGAATATAGTGGCTCACTTACAAACAGGAAATGTTTACATTTACTTTACACCCGCCCACTGGGGCCTCAACAACAAACTATCCCAAGTAGAGCTTAATTATTCATAGATTGTCCTCAAAACGGATGGAAGGAGAGGAACAGTGAAAACCTAAACCCTGGTGGTGCTGCTCATAGGATCGGAGTCCCATTCCTGTCACTGCCTGTTAGTCTTCCCTCAGCCGCACCGTGCAGTTCATAGTTCAAAGTCCCATCTCACCCACGCTATGATTGGGCGTTCCAGTCAGGAAGCTCCTGTCGGATCATCTGTTCCTGACACAAACACACAGCTCTGCTTTGCAAACAATGCCACAACACAGCGCATTGAGGAGACGAGAGGGAAGAGTCTGATGGCTAGTTCAAAGAGTTCTGTTAACACCACATGAAATGTACCATGACTTGCCTCTCATCTGCCACAAAGGAAGACCACCACAGAAATAAGTTTGTGGGATGTTTCATTGAACAGAAACAGAAAAGTACGGAAGACTGTGGTAGTGTTGAGAATGCTAACATGTCAGAGAGACGAGGGAGGTCATTTTCTGATGAACTCTTTTACCACAAACAAAACAGCAGGCTGAGCATATGGCGAACTTTGAAGGCCTCCTCCCCTTAAGCAATGAGATTAAAAGCTGTATGAAAAGCAGAGAGATGAGTGAAGCTTTCAGGACAATACAGAGATCTCTACAGACACACACAGGTGTGTGATTCAACCATTTCGCTACACTCACAATAACATCTGCTAAACACGTGTATGTGACCAATATAATGTGACTTGATTCGTATGGAGGTTATGGTCAGCCACTCTCAGTAAGAGAGTAACAGAAAATACATCTTACCCAGAAAGGCAATACTGTAGTCATTCAGGTAACTGTGTTTAGTCTGTTTGGTTGAGTCATTTCTCTGGAATGGATGAACTGAAACTAAACAGTCATAGAGGGGTTTCTATAAGGACCACTGCCTCTGGTACACTAATATTTAGGCTAAATCTCCAGAAGAAGCACTGCATTGTGCAAGTTATATGGGACATAAATGCCATACAACTTTCTCAATATTACTCCTATTCATAATATGTTTTTAAAGATACAGTTGAAGTCTACATACACTTAGGTTGGAGTCATTAAAACTCGTTTTTCAAACACTCCACACATTTCTTGTTAACAAACTATAGTTTTGGCAAGTCGATTAGGACATCTACTTCGTGCATGACACAAGTAATGTTTCCAACAATTGTTTGCAGATAGATTATTTAACTTATAATTCACTGTATCACAATTCCAGTGTGTCAGAAGTTCACATACACTAAGTTGAATGTGCCTTTAAACAGCTTGGAAAATTCCAGAAAATTATGTCATGGCTTTAGAAACTTCTGATAGGCTAATTGACATCATTTGAATCAATTGGAGGTCTACCTGTGGATGCATTTCAAGGCCTACTTTCAAACCCAGTGCCTCTTTGCTTGACATCATGGGAAAATCAAAAGAACATCAGCCAAGACCTCAGAAAAGAATTGTAGACCTCCACAAGTTTGGTTCATCCTTAGGAGCAATTTCCAAACGCCTGGAGGTACCACGTTCATCTGTACAAACAATAGTATGCTAGTATAAACACTATGGGACCACGAAGCCGTCATACTGCTTAGGAAGGAGACACGTTCTGTCTCCAAGAGATGAACGTACTTTGGTGCGAAAAGTGCAAATCAATCACAGAACAGCAAAGGACCTTGTGAAGATGCTGGAGGAAACATGTACAAAAGTATCTATATCCACAGTAAAACGAGTCCTATATTGACATAACCTGAAAGGTCGCTCAGCAAGAAAGTGTGGGCAGAACTGAAAGCATGTGCGAGCAAGGAGGCCTACAGACCTGACTCAGTTCCACCAGCTCTGTCAGGAGGAATGGGCCAAAATTCACCCAACTTATTGTGGGAAGCTCATGGAAGTCTACCTGAAACGTTTTACCCAACAATTTATAGGCAATGCTACCAAATACTAATTGAGTGTATGTAAACTTCCGACCCACTGGGAATGTGATGAAAAAAATAAATCACTACTATTATTCTGACATTTCACATTCTTAAAATAAAGTGGTGATCCTAAATTACTTAAGACAGGGAATTTTTAATAGGATTAAATGTCAGGAATTGTGAAAAACGGAGTTTAACTGCATTTGGCTACGGTGTATGTAAACTTCCGACTTCAACTGTAAGTATTTTTTCTGCTCTAGTAAAGTGATATAATTCAATTGGTTCCGAGTGCCTCGGAGGCTTGGCAACTTCCAAGTGTAATAAATATTTAAGCCAATTTGGGGTCAGGTATTTTGGCACTAACAGGCAATGTGGGAAAAGCGGTCTAGATCAGCACTTTCTGCAGTAGATGTTCCCTAATTATTCACTTAGACAAAAAACCCACAAAGACACAAACAAAAGAGGGTCAAAAAATCCCCAACAACTCACATTGCCATGGTTGACGAAGCCATGTTTACTGGCAATGCGGTCAGCCTCGTCTGGTCCTCCAGCGATGTGGACGGCCCATGTGTTGGTGTAAACCCTCTGACCAAGGGCCATGCCCAGTCCAGACACCAGCAGGACCAGCAATGGTCCCAGCAGCAGCCGTTCAGCCAGCCGTGACCAAAGGCCCATGGAGGAGGATGGAAGGCCCAGAGCCATAGGGTCCTACAACAGCGAAGTCCCTGAGCTCAGCGTCTTTATGATAGGCCAGGGGACATACAGGGGCGCAGAGAGACGACACAGGACAGTCACTGCACCGGGATCACCTAAGAAGAAAGAGAGTGTTACAACATGTAGCAGAGCTCAGCACAATGAGAAAAACAACTCCTACAACATCTATTCAGAGCTTTGTAATAGTGAGCTGAAGCAGTGTGTATTGTCAGAAGGAAGACAATCCTGCCAAGTTTTTCTGACTTGTTACATCGCAACCATGACAACAGCATTACAAAAGGAAAGCGGAGTGACGTGAAGATGTCAAAATTCACAATGGAACAATACCAGATTAACAACAGACTTGAGTTAAAGGAGTCCAAGGTCCTTTCTTCTCCCTTTCAGTGAAGCTATGACAATTAAACACATATTGTATTTGGAATTACAAAAGGCACTTTGAAAGAAAATAATCATTAGTTGAAGGAAACAGAGTCCATTCCAATTTCTATAGCATGAAAATGTTGATTGCAAATAAAGACTGTGTGTGTGTGTGTGTGTGTGGGGGGGGGGGGGGGGGGGGCAGACTTTAACAGCCTGTTTGCCTGACAAATTAAAAACAAATCCATGACAGTTGAAATATTATTTTCCTCTTAACTTTGCTTTTCTCAGCACTAGAGGTGGTGGAGGAGTGGATGTGTCTTACTATGCATTATGCAAAGCTTATGGATCACACATGTACTATTCTACTTCCCCTCTCACTCTCCTTCTGTAAGCCAAGATAGAAGACTTTCGCCCAGCAATGACCAAAGGTCACCCAGCAATGACTAGTCTAGGTCTTCATTCATGAGAAAACTTTTCCAAGTAAATGGCATTGTGAACTGGAATCATGAAAACACTGTCCAACCCCATAGAGATCCCTAACCACTAGTTTGAGAGGTGTTCAGAGTGAAACCAATTAATAAATATAGCCCAGCTGACTTCAGGGAATGTGGTTGAGGCTGCTTCGAGGCTTCCAAGCTTCTATTACTTCTTCAAAAAGCTACAAAGAACACTGGCCCTACCTGTTCCTCAACCTTCCAAGAAGATTTTTCATTGAACATAACATTTCATTTCCAGCTCGATCTTTCAAAAGGAAATCGGATGATGATGAATCACGGAGAGAGTCCGAGAGAGAGAGAGTGATGGGGAGATTTCAGCTAGTCTTCCCTATGAGGATGAGTGTTAGCCATTGGCAGTCAGTCAGTCAGTTATGAGACCTCAGCTGGGATGGGGCTCTGGCTGAGGAACCTTGGACGCTTGTAGGCTCAAGCTCCACACAGGAAATTTGAAAGAAGAAAACATTAAAAAACATGCAAGGCTCGACTCCCCTTTGAAGCGCTTTCGGCAGTTGAAACCCAATAAATGCAAATTACAAAGCGTCTGGAAAAAAGACAATGTCTTCAAATGCAGAAACAATGCAGAGAGATAGTGTTGCTTGGCAAGAATATGCTAAATGAGAAGCTGGGTGAAAAATCCTGGAGGATTCAACCCATTAAAGCTTAAAATAGCAGGCAGAGGTAGAAAGAAGCACGGCACAGTTAAAATCTCTTCAATACTGATCTAGCTATAGACCTACTGGCCGTTAGTTACAAATAACTATTCTCCAAATAAAACTACTTCTGACTGCGCCTTTCAGATAATGTATAGGGATGAGGAAAAATCCCTACTGACTCATAACTAAATGTTTAAGTTTGTACTGTAGCATCCTAATTCCATCACAAATATCATGACATAAACCAAAGCTTCTTCGTGCCCAAAGATTTATGATCCATTTAGAGAATTCTTTGCAATGCTAAAAGCCCAATGCAGAGGTCTAGATTAAGCATTGGTTTAAAACCTGCTAAACCTTCTGGCAAAACAACTTGTTTATCAAGCTCAGAGACCAAAACATTCCAGTCTAAAAGGCTACAAACAAGACTAAATACTTATCTGAATGAACATTTGATGCATTCCAGGTTATTTCATTCAATGAAAACATTTCAAAGAACTAGTTGAAATACTACTAGTCCCTAGGGTGTGTGAAATCCATTGACAGAGTGGCCATCAAATCCCTGTCCAGTGCTCCAGGCAGCGTGTTCTGTTACAGCTGTTCCAATAGACGCGACAAAACATACCCACCTAACAAGCAGCAACATTTCCACTTTATGTAATGCCTTGTTCTGCTGTTGTACTGGCCGGCAACATCATTGTATTTTATTTTAGAGGGGGTGATGAATCTTTTCATCACTGAACATTTCAAAAACAGCTCTACAAAAATATGATGAAAATGTATGTATGAAAATAGTCAGGTGGGTCAGCTTCAGCTTTCAGAACGGATGTATTATTCTGACAGAACACTTGGCCAAAGCCACCAAATACAATGCCATTTTAACTATAAATGACAGAAAGTACCACACTGTTACAATAGCAGGAATATGCCCAGATTGACAGCTCAAGAAACAAGAAACTGACATTCCAATTATTCCACAGTGATGATTGACATTACTAGCTTCAGAGAAAAAGTTCTGAGAAAAAAAATACCTGGCAAAAAAAATGAAAAAAGCCTTAGCTCAGAAATTAGAAACATTTAAACCACATGAAAGCCATTATATCACGCTCAGACACACTATTTGGCCCATTGTTCCCTAAACCTCAGTACATGTGGAACCCTACAGGGCAAAAGAGCTGTGGTTCTACCACAACTATGAGAGGAGAGGAGTTTGCTCTGCCAACTGTAGCCAATGGTATTTTATTTTTTTTTATTTTTTATTTTTACCTTTATTTAACCAGGCAAGTCAGTTAAGAACAAATTCTTATTTTCAATGACGGCCTGGGAACAGTGGGTTAACTGCCTGTTCAGGGGCAGAACGACAGATTTGTACCTTGTCAGCTCGGGGGTTTGAACTCGCAACTTTCCGGTTACTAGTCCAACGCTCTAACCACTAGGCTACCCTGCCGCCCCATCAGAGCAGAGGTATCAGAGCAGCAAACACAAAGTTAGACAGTGTGTACAGTCAGAGCGTTCCTCTGAGATGACCACGAATCAGTCTGATTCTCTATGGTTAATTTATTTATTTGGGCACACCAAAGCTTCTTTGTACCCAAAGATTTAGGATACACTTAGAGAATTATTTGCAATGCTAAAGACAGAGCAGAGGTCCAGATTAAGCATTGGCTTAAAACCTGCTAAACCACATGCTCAGAGTGATAATTAGCTTCTGGCAAAACAACTTGTTTGTCGAGCTCAGAGACCAAAACATTCAAGTTTAAGAGGCTACAAAAAAGACACAATACTTAAGAATAAAATGTTGATTAAACTCACTGGGTTCTCTCTAAATGCCCTAAAGAAAACTACAGTCTTAACAGCATAACACCTTCAAGGGAAAAAAAAGCAGTAAAATATGCAGCTCACCTTTGAGTTTCAGACTATTGTTGTTGTTGTTGTGATTCTGATGCAGTCCGATCTGATGCGGAGGCAGCACACACAGACAGAGGTGCGCACCTTCCCCAAGCCTCCCTTTAACGTTCACAGACATGCATGGCTCAAAGTACACCCGCCCCTAGTGACCTCATCTGGGCTGAACTCAACCGTTCAGCCGGAGTTTAATGTCAGTATAAAAACCATATACCGTGGATTAACAAAAGCTCAACTACTTTACTGCTCGCAGGAGAAAGTGGGAAAGCAGACATTTTTCTGCCAGTGTTAGCAGAGTAAATGATACCATACGTCAAAGTTTGGCAGCAACTATTATAAAACTGCACAAGCGATAACAGATAGATGTGAATCAAAATCAGAAAGAAGTCATACATTTCACAACTCTGCTTGAAATTATCTAAAAGGGTCACCAAAGGCCAAATGGAAAACATTACATTCTAGGGTATAATTTCACCAAGTGTAAGTCAAACTGCAGATGGTGATGATGATTGCCCAGGAGATAACATTGGCATTCTAGGTTAGAATCCTTCAGCATTTCCCCCTGCCAGAGTTGTCAGGTCTCCCTACTAGCAATCAAAACATGGCCACTGGCTCAGGAGTTGAGGAATGGCTAAAAAGTCGCAAACAGGAACAAACTTTCACAGGCCCAGTGGTTATTTGCACTTTCCCCAAAGGCAAATTGGAACTCGGAGAGGACAGCCAAGCTCTGACACACACTAACCCAGAGACATGATAGGGGCACTTAAAAGGTGCTAATCACTTAATATGTGATGAAGACAATACATTTGTATCACAATCGACAAACAGTACCCATGTCCTACGGTTAACATTTACAGCACATTACAATATTCTGTCTTCTTGTCTTGAGCTCCTCTAACACTCCACTCACTGTATGTTGCTTGCAGATAATTAATATGCTATGTCATAAGGAAAGTGTTTAATTACCATGAACAATGCCTTTATCATATAGAGTAACAAGGCGTTTTCTCCACTGAATATACACTTCTTCAAATCATAAGCAAGCAAGCTACAATTCAAATTTTAAAAATCTTTCAAGAGGCCTTTCTTAAAATCGGGCACAAAACATTGAAAATCTCCTCTTTTGACAGTCATACCAGTGAGTCAACATGCCCAGTTAGGCTATAAAACTTCTGCTCGTAGCTCAAAAAGTTACACAACGTTTCACTAAACCATTCAAGTTTCATTATATGACAACAATTATGGTTCATATCAGAAATGGCTTATTATTGCATGAAAAAAACGGTAACTTACCACAAATGTCCTTGAAAACTGCAAACGGTTTGGCTTAAAACTTCGAATACAATAAATTCCTGAATCGTCTCCCGCTGGTATTTCAGTAAAGTAACACTGTATCGCGTTATCAGCTACAACTACTTGATGCAATGTAGCCTACTGCGATTCTGCGGCGCTACGCGCTCTTTCACCCAATTTCTCCCCTGTGTCTAATCCCAGCCTTCTGTTTCTCTGATCGTTCCGAATTGGACCGTAATCGGAATATAATTTCAAATAAACCCACTCCACAGAACAACAACCGGGATCGACGGCGTCAAGTTTCAGCTAACGTTACGGCCAGGCTCGTAATGCCCTTCTAGCGGACACCGTTACAGCCCGAGTGTCTCTGTAGATAGGGACAAGGCAATACCGATGACAGGCAAAACACACTCCTCGCACTAACCAACTAGTCTGGCCTCATCCAGGAACGAAGGCACACCAGTACAAAACTCCCCATGAGCGCCTCAATTATCAGGAAACTTTCCAATGCCTTGGGAGGGTTTATTCTGTAGGTTTACCAGTTCCCGTTTACATTATGCATGATCCCCTGTCTTCTTTGATATACTAATGAATCGAATATACTCTTACAACTACCATACTACATTGTTAATGGTTACAAAATAAATAAAAAAATTAACATGATTCCATGAACCCTCTCAAAACAGCTGAGGGGTCCACATCATGTAGCCCCTCAGGAAATACGTCATGGCGACCGAGGGCAAGGGGAAAATGTACAGGATTTGGACACACCTACTGCTCAAGAGTAATATACACAGTAGTATATCGCCATCTGCTGGTATAATCTATAACAATTTATTTTTATTTTTTATTTAACCTTTATTTAACCAGGTAGGCCAGTTGAGAACAAGTTCTCATTTACAACCTCGACCTGGGGCCTGTTGCACAAAAGTAGAATTAAGACATCCGGGATAAATGACTCAGCTGAGCTCAATGAAGCCAAAACATGTGCGTCCAGGCTTAATTGGTTGCACAAAGACCAAGCCAGGATGAGCAGACACGGATTCATTAAGCCAGGTGAAACCAATCCTGGATAGGTGCGCGCTCACGGCTCACTCAAATAGACCCCGCCACAGATCACAGATTAACTGATTTACCATGGCAACTAGAGCCGCGTACTTTTCCCCGTCGGAAGCACAAATCCTCATGGAGGCATACGAGGAGGTAAAAGATATAATTAAGAAGAAAGGCAACACCGCCACAGTGATAAAGCAAAGAGAAAAAGCGTGGCAAAGTATTGCAGACCGCCTGAATGCGTAAGTAGTGCACAATTACACACTCACCGCTCCGCTGAAACATCACAATTACAATTCAAATATTTAATTCACATCTCCAAAAATGCAGTTGTACTGTAATTATGAAACGGTTAATTTTTTTTATTGAAATGCACTGAAGATATGAGTGAAATTGTGTAAAGTAACTCCATCACACTGTATAAAGCTATGATAAAATTTTTGATATTTTTACTGAAAACAAGACAAAAATACCAAGTAATTTTTTGCAGTGTGACTCCATTAAGTGTGTGTGTGTGTGTGTGTGTGTGTGTGTGTAGATTAAACATGAACGGGCCAAAACGGACATGGCAGCAGGTCAAAATCAAATACAAGAACATTCTGCAGAATGGTATGGTCCCTGACTAATATTTAACAAAGCACAAGCATATATTGTACCCAGAAGGTGCCTGCTCACACATTGTCTGTACTGTTTTAGCAGTGAAAAAGAATACCCACAGACAAGGCACGGGTGGTGGGTCACCAAAGGCTGACCTTACCCCAGCAGAGGACATGGCCTTGGAGCTAAATAAAGGCAGGCCCGTCTTAGAGGGGATCCCTGGGGGGAAAGAGACGAGCATAGGTTCCTCCCAAGATGCCACCCGCTTCATTCAAGGTATGTCCTTCCATCTCTACATGGGATACAACCACATTCATATTGAATCAATTTGGACTGTCTGACTTTGGTTTACCTATTGCCTTGCAGTGTCTGGCAGCACTGTGTTCCTGTTAGAGCCACCAGCACAAGCACCAGACGATGCTGATCCAGTGAGTACTCCATCAAAGGCATACTGTAGGCCTGGCATGTCTTGTCTACTAGCTTCAATATGAATCCGATTAAATGTGATAGGGTGAAGGCCCCAGTGCAGCAGCAACAGCACATGATGGAGACGATGATGAGGAGGAGACCATCTCTCTGGATTCCAGAAGGCATGAGGTATCATGTTAAGACTGTGAAAGTACTATTTACTCTACAATGGTGAGGAGTCCTCATCAAAATCAAAAAATCTAATTTCTTTTACAGGACCCAGATGCTATACAGTGGGAAAACCAGCCTGGCAACATAGTGCGTATTAATAAAAGGACACCACATCCTGCCAAATTCCAGCTGCGCTAATTGTATTGTGTTCACAGAGCTCACAAGCTATCAGAAAGTTGTATGGCAACCACCTCCGGTGCCAAATAGAACTGGCAGACATAGACATTCAGTACAAGAAGAAAAAGATGGAAAATCTTGCACTGGAGTTCGAAATAAAAAAGAGGACAATTAGGAAACTGGACCTTGAAATAAAAAAACTTGAGAGGGAGGTGAGATATGCCTTCAATGTACACTGTATGCTAACTGTAACACAAATGTATTAATCATTATTTTTCTTTCCTCCCCCAGCTCCAAGAAGATGACACAGCTCAAAATAAAAATTAGGTATATTCTCGTAAAGTCAAGTGAGCCATGACATATGAGCTCTTATTGTGAGCACACAGGACGGTGGCATCTTTCTAAGGTTTTTTTTATTTTCCCAGCAATCAGTACAACCAAGTCATCGTTATAAGGCATCGCCCTCTTTTGCCCACCCCCCCCAGCACCAGGTGTGGCCACTAGCCTATATGAAGGCCCAAAATTGTGTGTTCCTTTCTGCTCTGACAATGGCATGCCCATTCGTGCGAGATGTGGTGGATGAAGAAGCACTTGTGCTGAGGAGAGCCTTCAGGTGAGAAAGGGTCTTCAGGGACCGGTTGGACCCACTGGCCTTCCCTGATGACCATCTATATGAAAGATACAGGTTTTCTGCAGATGGCATCAGGTATCTATGCAGACTACTGGGTCCCAGGATTAAGCACCGCACTGCACGGAGCCATGCACTGAGTGTGGAGCAAATGGTTTGTGTGGCCTTGCGCTTTTTTGCTAGTGGAGCCTTCCTGTACTCAGTGGGGGATGCAGAACAGCTGAACAAGGCCACAATTTGCCGCACAATAAGGAGTGTGTGTCTGGCTATCAAAGCATTAGCAGATGTCTTCATCTCCTTCCCTGGCCACAGAAGACTCTGTGACATCAAAGAGGAGTTCTATAGGATTGCAGGTAAGAGGATCTACAAATTACAGGACAACTGTTAACACATAGTAGGATACTCATTACTTTGTGTGACAGGTTTCCCCAATGTCATTGGTGCAGTGGACTGCACACACATAAGGATAAAAGCCCCCTCAGGTGCCCATGAGGCCGA
Source organism: Oncorhynchus mykiss (assembly GCF_013265735.2). NCBI lineage: Eukaryota > Metazoa > Chordata > Actinopteri > Salmoniformes > Salmonidae > Oncorhynchus > Oncorhynchus mykiss. Next base: position 69,028,074 of record NC_048570.1, on the reverse strand, counting down.
TTTTGTGAATAGGAAATCCTTTCACAGCATTAATGTTCAGGTGAACATAACTTTTTGATATTGTCCATTGACGAACACTCTGCATTGCCAGTGATGTGCATTGATTGGTGTAATATTCCTCATCTTATGATTTCAGATGGTCTGCAATGCTGACTGTGTGATCAGCAATGTTGTGGCAAAATGGCCTGGCTCAGTCCATGACTCCAGAATCTTTCGGGCCTCTGAAATCTATCAGTGCCTATCACAAGGTAAGCCACACAACCCCTATTTATAACCATCATGGCTGTGTCAAGAATATCACTGTGTTTATGAGGTAGTAATGATGAGATTTTGTGTTGACAGGTGAATTCTCTGGTGTGTTGCTGGGAGACAGGGGGTATGGCTGCCAGCCTTTTCTCCTGACACCTTTCACAGACCCCCAGGAAGCACAGCAGGCCTACAACCATGCCCATGCCAGGACCAGGGCCAGAGTTGAAATGACCTTTGGCCTCCTGAAGGCACGCTTTCACTGCCTTCACAAATTAAGGGTCAGCCCTGTTAGGGCATGTGATATTACTGTGGCTTGTGCTGTCCTCCACAATGTGGCCTGCCTGAGGAAGGAGAGGGCCCCCAGAGTGCCACCAGCCATGGACTGGGACAATCCGGCAATCTTCCCTGATGACGACAGTGGTCGGCTGCTGAGGGACCAATATGTGTTGAATTATTTTAGTTAGTATGTGTGCTTTCAATTTTGGTTAAATATGTCCTGCGGTGGCAGAGGAATTTGGGTTTTTTTGGGTTCGTTTTTTGACGAATTTGGCCTCTTATGATGTTTGTGCGGTATACTGTGTGTAATACAAGGCTGCAGGGAGGCTACTGCATCCATTCATTTGTCTGTTCAGTTGATGTGTATGGATTTGTCCTGCATTTATTTTAGTGTGCAGACATGCAGGGTGTGTTATACACATTCAAAGGTCTGTATATGTATCATTTTGTATAATATGCTTAGATTCTGTGCTTTCCATCTTGTAGAGTCACTGTGACTTCAGTTTTGAAAGGAGCTGATGGTTTACCTGCTTTGTTTTGTCCTTATTCAATAAAGGAACATAATGTTACACATTGTGTTTTTATATTCATATGGAATGTGTATTTGTTTATATGACAGAGTACTAGGGCCACACTGAAGAAAAAGGATAAAGTCATAAATTTATGAGGCTGGTTCTTTCTGCAGAAAAGCTACATATTGTTTTTACAGTTTTGATACTTATGACAATGTGATACTTAATATTCTGGCACATCAGCATGTCTTTGTTTATGAAACCATACTGAAGTACAATTTCACGAAATGCCCCACATCTGTCATTTTAACAACTGTCCTCCTTTAAAACAACTGGTTACAATATTATGACTTGTGTTTTTTTTCCCCTCTGTGGCCCTAATATTCTAGCATTTTATATATAGCCTTATAGTCTATGGGAAACTGTAAATTATCTAATGATAGCAACATCATCTAAAAATCATTTTTTATCCAAAATCATTGAAATTAATGATCACAAACGTTTAAATAACAGTGGGTCTAGTTATATGTGATAACAATGTATAGTGAGCAGTGAAATAACTATTGGTTTCCATTTGTGGTGACTGCTGACTGACATTAGGGATGAGATTAAATAGATCCTGGAATTTAGCCTGGTCTGGAGCAGGCTAGCTCCACAGAATAAATCTCCATGGTAATTTATACCATAACATATCCTCCTGCCCCCTATCCATCTTTAGTGCAACCGGATTACGGATCAATTGAGCCAGGATCACCAAGATATCCTGGCTTAATCCCTTATCCTAGTTTTGTGCAACAGGCCCCAGGTCAAGATAAAGCAAAGCAGTGCGACGCAAACAACAACACAAAGGAATAAACATGTACACCGTTTACATGGATAACGCAATAGAAACGTCTATATACAGTGTGTGAAAATGAAGTAAGATTAGGGAGGTGAGGCAATAAATAGGCCGTAGTGGTGAAATAATAACAATTTAGCAAATAAACACTGGAGTGATAGATGTGCAAAAGATGAATGTGCAAGTAGAGATACTGGGGTGCATAGGAGAAAGAAAAAAAAAATTAGCATCAACCATTTTAGTTACTGACAGAGGAACATCCAAGGCAAGGGAGGTATAAACTAATCTGGACAGTCCTTCAGATTTTGAAAAAAGTACACATCTCTTAATAACCAGGAGTTAAATCTCTATCCAATTTTCTCTACAATAGGAGAGAAATTTAAATTGGCCCTTTCTTTCTGATCTTTGCTAACTGTAATACCAAGATATGTGATCACATCTTTTATAGGGATATTACATACTGAATTTAAGTATTTTCAACGCAAATAATTCACATTTCCTAATATTCAGAGATAAAACTGATATATGTGTGAAGACATTAATACACTCAATAGCTTTCTTGACTTCATTATGATCTTTCAAAAAAAATGCTGGTGTCGACAGCCAATTGTAAACATTTTATCTCTTTGTCTTGCATCTCAATACCCCTAAAACTATCCTTATTTATATGAAGTGCCATAACTTGTGTGACCAATAAAAATAAGAAAGGAGATATCGGGCATCCTTGTTTAATTCCACGTCTAATGTCGAATTACTATTATTGTAAAGTGTCTTAATTACACTTTGAAAATATTGACCAAAACCAAAAAATCGAAGTCTCAAAAATGAAATAATGTTAAACTGTATCAAATGCCTTGTAAAAGTCTACAAATAAAATAAAGCTTTCTTCCATAATGTGCTCATTGTTGTCTATCAAGTCCAATACTAGTCGAACATTATTACATATATGTCTGCCCTTCATAAAACCAGACTGGGTTTCATCAATGATTTGGTCAAGACCTTTTTTAAGTCTTTCTGCAAAGATGGATGCAAGCAGCTTTCCATCATTGTTCCTAAATTGGTTCGTTCTCCAATTTTATAACATCATATAATCTTTGTTTGGTTTGGGTATTACAGAAATAAGGCCTTGTGTCATAGAAACAGGCAGGACCCCTAAATCAATTGCCTCCTTAAAAACATTAGATATAAATTCAATAATATCCTCCCAAAAATATTTATAGAATTCACTGATAATGCCATCATTCCCTGGAGATTTGTTCTCTTTTAACTTGCTGATACATTTTTTGATTTCATTAATATAAATAATTTCATCAGAAGACTTTTGGAAGTCTTCATCTATGAATTTTGCACAGTCTTTGACAGAGTCTAGAAAGGCAAATATGTCACTAGTAGGACAGGCATTACTGGTATTAAGGTTACCATAGAATTCTGAAACATATTTCAAAATATCTTTGGGGTTTTCATTTTCTTTGCCATCTATATTGAGCTTGAGCTAATAGATGTAAATTCAGAATTATTTCTTTCTAAATTGTAAAAGTATTTTGTATTTTTTTCACCTTCCACCAACCGTCTCCTTCTTGATCTTTAAAATACCCTGTTTGCTCTCTCTTCATACATTCAGTTAATTTCTAGTTGTAAAGAGAATAACTGAGCCTTTTCTTCTTCATCAAGGTCCTCCATAGAGATTACAGAAAGTATTTAATTAACAAATGTATCTTCCCTCAATCTTTTAAGTTCAGCAATTTCTTTAGCTCTCTTCGTGGCTGTTTGTCTTATTTTATACTTCATTCATTCCCAATATTTCCCATAAGACTTAAATAGTTGGGCTTTCCTCCAATTGTCTTGTATAATATCTTTGGCATCCATCTTGAAATGATCATCTTCCAACAGTCTACTATTGAGTTTCCAATAACTCCAGATAACTTCAGTGTGGCCTATGTTAGCAGGTGATTAATAATGGCTTATAATTGTATTACTACACAATGCCTACATATTACTGCTGCGTATCTTTCTTTTCTAAAAGTTACGTTGTGGAGAAATGTGACTGCAACAAAAAAGAGGATCTGAAGATAGTTACGTCAAAGTTGAATGAAGACAAGACTTCAAAGGGTTTAACAAAAAAGTGTAAATATGTAATTTATACGTAATTAATGTAATAATTATAAAAAGTAATGTGATGTGTAATGTGCACTAGACTAGTAGTGTGCAATAATGTGCACTAGACTAGTAGTGACACAGTAGTGAAACAAGATGTCAGTAGTGATTTTGAATAAATAAACAGTAGTAAATGTTTTCAATGGTAATTCTAAAGGGTTTATTTAGGAAATGAAAAAGGATCAGGAGCAATTCAGCAGTGACACGACACTACACACACAGATGGCACTGGCAGTAGTAATTAAATAGGGATTGAATAGGCATACAGTAGTAATGTGTAGGCGTTGTGTAGTAATCCAATAGTGAACATGTAGGAATTGTGTGGGTATGTGTAGATTTTAAGTAGTAGATACTCAAAAGCTCAGTAGTTGCACAGTAGTCATTAAGGGAGAATTGTGTAGTGATTTGAGTAGGAAATATGTAGTGTTCAACAGTAGTGAAACATCCCAATGTATCACTCATTACTACCGGTACTTCAATTACTACATAAATCACTACTGGTTTACCACACATTTCAATAGCAATCAAGTAGTAACACCAGTTGGTTTAGTGTAGATCTTGAGTCGTAGTGATGAGTAATACTTCAGTAGTACTTCAGGATCAAGGGGACAGCAGCTAGTATCAGTAACACACTCTCCTCTCATGTTTCACAGGGAAAATGGCAAGCAGTTTCTTCAAGCTGTGGTCACCTAGGAAGCGCAACATAGGAGTCCTGTCTCTTAGTGGAGTATTGTCATTTGCTACAGCAGGGTTTTTTCTGAACAGAGAGCACGTCACCACAGGAGCTCAAGTCAGGAGGCTGTACCCTGCCAGTTATCCCAGACAGACAGTGACAGATCCCAGTGTCCACAGCCTCCAACACCTATTCATGCGTTAGGGGTGTGCTATCATTGTACCCTCTTTTTGTCTGTACTTATTTCAATAGTGTTTCTACAGTGAAGAGTTCCCTGATTTACGCAAACACAACAACTGCAAGGCCAGTCACCTCATATTGCAACGGCTTCTCCTCCTCAGTGAGAAGAACATGAACGAAAACCGAAACAGTACCGCGTGGCAACAAACACTCACACGGAAACAAACACCCACAACTACGTAAGTATGATTCTCAATCAGAGACAACTAACGACACCTGCCTCTGATTGAGAACCATACTAGGCCGAAACAGAAACCAAACATAGACCCCCCCCCCCCCCCCCAAAGGTAAACTACGGCCGCAAAAACCTGAACCTATAGGGGAGGGACTGGGTGGGCGTCTGTCCGCGGTGGCGGCTCTGGCGCGGGACGTGGACCCCACTTCCCCACAGTTTTTCTCCGCCTCATTGTCCGCCTAAAAAAAAAAAAGTACAGGCTCAAGAATTCCAGTGACAATGACAACAATGCATGACAACATTAGATAGATTTCAAAATGTTGCAGTGAAATTGTACTTATCACTACCAAATGTACATGTATTGATTCTTCTAGTTGGCCCATTTTCATTTAACTACAAGCGGCGACCCTCGCCGCCGACCTCGGACTGGGGACCCTAGAAATGGGTTCCGAAAGGACGGGAGACTCCGGCAGCGCCGGACAGGCGGGAGACTCCGGCAGGGGCGGACAGGTGGGAGACTCTGGCAGCGGCGGACAGGCGGGAGACTCTGGCAGCGGCGGACAGGCGGGAGACTCCGGATGCTCCGGAGTGAAGGGCGATTCTGGCATCACCTGGCTGACTGACGGCTCTGGCAGCTCCTGGCTGGCTGACGGCTCTGGCAGCTCCTGGCTGGCTGACGGCTCTGGTAGCTCCTGGCTGACTGACGGCTCTGGCAGCTCCTTGGCTGACTGACGGCTCTGGCAGCTCCTGGCTGGCTGACGGCTCTGGAAGCTCCTGGCTGGCTGATGGCTCTGGAAGCTCCTGGCTGACTGACGGCTCTGGCAGGTCCTGGCTGACCTGCGGCTCCTGGCTGACTGGCGGCTCTGGCGGCTCCTGGCTGACTGGCGGCTCTGGCGGCTCCTGGCTGACTGGCGGCTCCTGGCTGACTGGCGACTCTGGCGGCACCTGGCTGACTGGCGGCTCTGGCGGCTCCTGGCTGACTGGCGGCTCTGGCGGCTCCTGGCTGACTGGCGGCTCAGGCGGCTCCTGGCTGACTGGCTGCTCTAGCGGCTCAGGACAGTCTGGCGGCTCTGGCGGCTCAGGACAGACTGGCGGCTCTGGCGGCGCAGGACAGACTGGCGACTCTGGTGGCTCAGGACAGACGGGAGACTCTGGCGGCTCAGGACAGACGGGAGACTCTGGCAGCGCTGGAGAGGAGGAAGGCTCTAGCAGCGCTGGACAGGCGGGAACACCTGTAGGCAGAAGACGGAGAGACAGCCTGGTGCGGGGGGCTGCCACCATAGACCGGACCGTGCAGGCGCACTGGAGCTCTTGAGCACCGAGCCTGCCCAACCTTTCCTGGTTGAATGCTCCCCGTAGCCAGGCCAGTGCGGCAAGGTGGAATAGCCCGCACTGGACTGTGCTGGCAAACCGGGGACACCATGCGTAAGGCTGGTGCCATGTACGCCGGCCCGAGGACACGCACTGGAGACCAGATGCGTAGAGCAAGAAATTTATGGGGCTGCCTCTCGGGCTTCCAGCCACGCTGCCGTGCTGCCTCCTCATACCAGGGCCTCTCTGCCTTCGCTGCCTCCAGCTCTGCTTTGGGGCAGCAACATTCGCCTGGCTGTGCCCAGGGTCCTTTACCGTCTAGAATCTCCTCCCATGTCCAGGAGTCCTGTGTTCTTTGCCGCTGCTGCTGCCCTTTACCACGCTGCTTGGTCCTTTGTTGGTGGGTATTTCTGTAACGGCATTCCTCCTCCTCTTTTGAGGAGGAGAAGCGAGAAGGATCGGAGGACCAATGCGCAAAGTGGTAAGTGTCCATAATGTTTATTATAAGATATAAACTGAACACTATGAAATATAAAACAATAAACGTGAACATGAACGAAAACCGAAACAGTACCGTGTGGCAACAAACACTCACACGGAAACAAACACCCACAACTCAAAAGTGAAACCCAGGCTACCTAGGTATGATTCTCAATCAGAGACAACTAACGACACCTGCCTCTGATTGAGAACCATACTAAGACGGTTTTCGTTCATGTTCACGTTTATTGTTTTATATTTCATGGTTCAGTTTATATCTTATAATAAACATAGATTGCCCACCCCAACTCACGCCCTGACCATACTAAATAAAGACAAAACAAAGGAAATAAAGGTCAGAACGTGACACATATCTTCCCTCTATGCCAAGTTGTGTGCCCTTCATAAAGTCTGTTGGCATAGTAGCCGGAGACGAGGAGTCCTATCGGGATGGATCTCAGCGGCCTTTGTGGTCTGTGTCTTTTCACAGTGAATTGGTGTGCCTACTACCTATCTTGCTGGAACTTCAGTGCATTTTTTAAATCTAATGGAGGTCACCGTGAAATAGATTTTCTAAAGCTACTACATATATTGGAGCGTCACCCATTCCTTATAAATGTGTTACAGCTAAAACCTAGATGAAAGGGGATCAACTGCAGTTTTCAATTCTGCCTTGCCTGACTCTTATTAATAACAGAGTTTCCCAATATTCCACCTTTTTCTGTGTAGAGAGAAGTATGGAAAGGAAAGAATAACACAGAAGCCTTTGCTTTGTGATCGCTGTTGGTTACCAAGGTTTCATTTTTTTAAGGCCATGCATTTATACACAATCTCTCCCCACAGACCTGGATGCCAGCAAGGTACAGAATGATGGGAATGTCCATGGATATAAGTATAAAAATGTCATTGCATCAACCACCCAGTTGACTAGGTACCAGACCTACATATCTACATTCTGAACTGTTCAAGTGAGCCAGTACTTACCATAGTCTCTTGTCAGATCCGGACGGGTCAGTTTGATGAGCGCCACGTGTCATCGTCACGTGGACGGGCCTGAGCATCTGAGGGCTGAGCCTGCCCCCTGGCTGTTTTTGGGCAGAGCGCCGGGAGGTGGAGCTGGTGGTGGACGCCCTCAACATCTTGCAGGGGGAACTCAAGGGACAGTACAGATGACTGACAAGGAGCAGCAGCTGCTCATTCATGTGAGGTAAACACAGTCTGCACCACACACTGCTTTGGAGAATTGTTTTTATTTGTTTAATTTCCTTATTCTATCACTGAGATGCATAACACTTGTTTTTGGAGTTCACAGGATCACTTCCTGTTCGATATACCAGTTTCCCCCCTCTTGACCTGTGCAGGAATGGCCAGGGATTGGCCAGATGCATAGGGCATTTGGTAAGTATAATGGTTTGATAAAAGCACAACTCTAAAACCAAACAATATAAACTATTTTAGAAGCACTGAAACCTATGGAGATAACCCGTTGGTCTGGAAAGGCACAAGAATCAGGAGAACTTCCTGTTGTGGATCAACGAGGAGGACCACACCCGGGTCATCTAGATGGAGAAGGGCAGCAACATGAGGGTGTTTGAGAGGTTCTACAGGGGACTGGAGGAGGTGAGCCCAGCAGAATCACTGATTGGATTCATTGCCTTCACCCACATGTTAACTGTGTCTTAAATGACACTTAAACCTTTCATGCTTTGTTGTGTCTTTTTATGAGCTGTTGTTGACATCACCACCAGGTGACGAGGCTGATCATGGAGAAAGGCTGGGAGTTCATGTGGAGCGAGAGGCTGGGTTACATCCTCACCTGCCCCTCGAACCTGGGCACTGGACTCAGGGCAACCTGCCTCGTCTTACCACCTCACTCACCTATGGGTTGACACATGAACAACCACATGAAGAAACTGTGCTAAGGGGATCCCTGTGCGGAGCTGTCCTCAAATTCCAGGATCCTAAATTCTCAGTTTTTCTGTCGTTTTTTTTACTGGGATGCTCGTTTTCAGAAGATGCTGGACAACCTGCTTCTGTAGAAGCGAGGTATGGACGGTGTGGACTCCGCAGCTGTGGCACAACTTGTGACATCTCTAACCTGGCCAGACTGGGTGAATCAGAGGTAAGACCTCTGGATCTCTACACCACAGAATAGAATGTAGTGACAGTGACAATCATAATATTCAGCTTTAATAGGCAGTTGTAGAGAGTGGAGAAATAATAGGTTATATGTGTTTGCGTGTTGCATGTAGGTCCAGCTTGTTCAGAATGTGATTGATGTTGTTAAATACCTGATTGCGTGTGAGAAGAGACTGGAGAGAGATCAGGATATCCAAATCCCTGCACCCATCTCAGTTCAGGTTGAGAGAGACTGGCCTTGCAGATGCCCGAGTTGCGATTTTACATTCACAAACAATATTCTTCAATAAAGCTATATAAATCCAAATCATTAACTGTGGTCCTCCTTTAATTTGAATGTATTCATATATAGCTGAAGAGTTTATAGCTGCTATTCAGGACTTTACCTGAATAGCAGCTATAAACTCTTCAGCTATACATCAATACATTCAAATTAAACTTGGGGATTGACCAGTAATTGTTGTGTACTATACAAAATGAGGTTGTGTCCTACTGCCCTATTTTTTCAGAGAGGTGCTTTTATATCAAATTTAATGAGTGCCCTCCACACTGTAACCACAGTAACAGAGTAGCATAATCCCAAACACACAGACACATCCGAATGATGCATGCAGAGTATGTCAGGCATTTGAATAGCATGAGGTGAAGGGTTCATTCCAGGATACAAATGGAACACAGTTCAAAATGTTTGGTTTATTTTTAAGTACAAATGTTACAATTCAATAAAAGAAGGTCAAAGAACAAATAAATACAAATGGGTTACTGTGTGTTGCACGATAGTTGCCATAACATACAGCATAGAGACAATAAGCACACAGTGAGGCTGTCAGCTGACCGTGTTGCCGGGGCCACATTCCTCCCTGTGGACGCAAACAAAACATACCAAACAATGATATCCCTACCACATAGTTACTGTTAAACATGACATTATGATGATATTGGTATGCTATTACAGACAAAAAACATAAATCATTGAACAACACCCATCAATAAGACCAAATTGTTATTTCCCTCTTTCTCATGAGATGATCTTTATCCATGTCCCTGAGTCCTTAACCTTTGAATCATTACCCCTGTGAATCCTTACCTCTGTGAATCCTTACCTCTGTGAATCCTTACCTCTGTGAATCCTTACCTCTGTGCTCTAACAGGACATCCCCCTCATACTGCGCCAGGCCCAAGGCATGTCTCTGCCCACTGTTCAGCTCCGCCCACTGCTTCTCTGTGACCACCCACGCCTGCTCCACATTCAGCCACGACAGCTGGACCGCACTGAATACCACCTGACAGACACGCACACACATCGTGCATCAACTAACAAAATGGGATGTGGTTTGGAGAGCATTATTTAAACAGCATTATCCAAACCAGCTCTTAAGTATCCTGAGGTGAACCAGAGAGAGACTCACAGCCATCTTTGTGGGGGGAATCAGGGCGATAGCTTCGGGGATGAGCCCCTCCATCTGCTCCTGTACCAGAGCAGACAGAACCATGTCCTCCAGACCCGCTGGACAGAGAGAGGGAGGGAGAGAGAGAGGACTCATGTAATGAGTGTGCGTGCGAGGGGGGTGGATTCACTGGTCACTACCAACTAACTATTCCTTATAGTTAAGGATCAAATATACTGAATATGCAACAATAAAGCTTTCTGAGTTTAAACCCCTGCCCCATTTGAACAGCTGTACCTGCTAGTGTGCCGATCTCAGTGAAGACCTCTGGGCCCCAGGTACTGACGGGGCCAAAGGCCTGAGGACTGGAGAGACGGGCGGTCAGAGCCTCCATCTGCTGCTCTGAACACGGCAGGGCCAGCTCCCTCAGGAACAGAGCAGCCATGCTGTAAGTCATATAGCAGGAGGACTCATTAGGACTGAGTTGATGGAAGCATTATCACCAAGTGGAATCAGACAGCAAAAAATGACAGATTTTTGCCTTTTGCACTATAGGCTGAGCTTTATTCACAAGGTATGTAATCTAATATTTATGTGTTTAAAATAAAGTGTGTATTTCTAATACATGACTGACCTGAGGTTGTAGGGGTCCAGTCTGTTGATCTCTGACAGTGTTAAACCACAGAGCAGGTGTCCTAGAGAAGCCACTTCTACAGCTCCGAGCTGCTCCACCTTCAACTTCTGCTTCCGCATCACACCAACAACTGCTGCTCTCATCTGAAACGATTCACAGGGTTGGAGAGTCAAACAACTTACACCAGAAGTGGGCAACCCTCCACACTACAAATATCACACGTGAGATTGGAATATGGGAGGCTCGTCACCTTTTTTGGGCTCCAGTCGGTCAGAGCCCCCAGGTAGGCCAGGACACCCAGGTCAGTCAGGTTAATGTCCTGGAGCTCTCTCTCCCCCAGCTCAGTGACCAGACAGCCGAGCCCCAGGACCTGCTCTGGTCTCAGGCCTCTAACTGGACTGTAGGCCTGGAGGAGGGTGAAGGACGGGTGAAGAACACATTTCCACTGTCAATCTTTAGCAGGCAGTGATGAAAACCAAAACGTCTCTGATGTTTTGAAACTAACCTGCCTGAGCTTTACCCACAGTGCTCGGCGCTGCTCAGGGCTCAGTGAAGCGTCCTGACCTATGACCTCCACGCACTGCCTCAACTCCTCCCCTGCCATCCGGCTCAGCTGATTGGCTGTCCATGCTGAGGGGAAGGTGCCTCTTATGTCACCACAGCTTGGGACTGGCATTGGATAGATGACATGAGACCGCAATGAGTTTAGAACCACAATGCATGATCATCAAGCTTTCCTTCAGAGCTAGTGGGTATGATACATTTATGATATAGAGAGCTGATCAATGATGACCTTTTCTCCTGCTCTGTGCTCTGACAACCCCCCGTATCAGACTGTGGATCCTCTCTCTCTGGCCCTTCTGGTCCACACACTGGGACATACAGGCCTGACCCACATCACTGTTCTCCCAGCGCCACTGACCTGCCAGAACCTCCTCCACCGTGTCTGCACTCAACACCACCTGATATATGGTAGTAAAACACACACTTAGCACATCCTGCTAAAAGTACACACATGCAATCACATACAGTACTGCAGGGCTTTAATTGTCATCACCCATGATAAAGTGATAGTCATTATAAAGGCACTTGGTGTTTCGCCCATTGGAGTCCTCACCAGTGGGATGGAGTTGATCTGTTTTGGAGAGAGAGTAAACAACAGTCTGCCAACAAGCTCCACATCACCAACCGTCCATGCCGATGCCTCTCTACAATAAACACACACACACCAGCTTTCTGTTATAAATGCATACATGACATATACCCACAGGCCCAGTGCTGCCATAACCAGCTCACAACCACCCCAGGCCTCCCACTCTACCATCTCCTAAAAGAGACCCAGTTGTCTCTCACCCCAGCAGGTCTCTTCCAGTAAGCAGAGCAGCCAAGTCCTTCAGGGTGTCCCAGGGCAGGCAGTACCCCCTCAGCTCATCCAGTTGCAGCCCCAGGGCCCCTCTGTCCACCAGCCCCAGGGTATCCCTGTCCAGGAAGGGCAACAGGGGCCCCAGTAGGTCCACAGAGGCCACCCTGAGCTCCCTCTCAGCCAGGCCCTGAGAGGTGCTCTGAATGGACACATCAGAACACAGTTACTACAGTATAATTACTGCAGGTACGACAGTATAATGACTACAGTTGACAACAAAGCACAATCCGTTTAGCTGATTATTAAGTTTTGTAATGCCATGCAGTACAACCCTGTATCATTATGTTTGGATGAATTGATCAATGTGTATGTTTTATTAATCAGGAGGATTTCGTGCTAATAATATTATAGTCTCTCCTCACCAGCACAGTGATGGCCTTTTCTGCTAAGGCCATCTGCTTATGACGGGGCAGCTTGAGGAAGTCCACAAAGTGCTGCTGAATGTGAGCCAGGATGGCTGTCAGTGAAGTATTAGACAGGCTCTCAATCAGGTTCACCCTGGGACAGCAGGAATAACCAGATTAATATTGTATAGAGAAAGATTAAATGTTGGACCATTTATACAATATATTTTGGAGTGAATGATCTCTTACGGTAATTCTGCAGCAAACCAGGGGCTTATACCATCCAGGTCTTCCTCTGGTCTCTTCCGCAGCTCCTCTACAACGCATTTCCTCTGGTAGCAAAACACAAAACATCTGAACAAACTAGTATGAAATAGGAAGCTCTGAAGAATTCCATGAATACCTTTCTTGACATTTGATACGGTAAAATACTATAGATAAAGAAAGATGTATCTAAATATAGATAAATAAAAGGGAGGGGTGAGAGAGAAAGAGGGGGGGAGGGTGACACAAGGGATTCCATGTGGGTTGCTTGTGGTTCCTCACCAGAGCTGGTCTCACCCCTCCTGGCAACTCACTGACAAACTGAAGCAACTCTGAAAAATCGGTTTCATTGGTCCAAAGCTTTAGCCAATCACAGCTCATTCCACCAGCAATATGGCCCAAGTCCCTAAAGACCAAATAGATGATTGGATGAATAAATTGTATCTGGAAGACTGCATTGCATTTGTAATCCAGGTGAGGGAAACCTAAGGAAACTGGGTACTGACTGAGTCTCTAGTTTTGTCATGTAATGATTTGCATGAATATCACATGATATTCAATAACACAGCACATACCCATGACACCTAATAACATTTGACTTACTCTACAGTGTCTCTGGTAATGATTTCAGATTGATGGATCCTCTTGAAAAGTAGCTGAGCCTATATAATTCAGAAAGACAAAGTGTGTAAGAGAGAGAAAACAGGTGGTGAAAAGAATCTAATACACCCTTAACTCTGACAAAATCTATTTAAGGTAGGCATTACTCATTTATATTCCCCCTCCAGACTATTGTACTACATCCAAACCAATTTGCTTGATGACGACTGAGGCGTATGGGGTAATAATATCCTGAATGGCTCATCTGAAGCATATCCAATGATTTGCAGATTAATTGGAGCCCAGGCCCACACTGGCAGCTTGGCAGCATGGCTTTTGCTCTAGAGCAACAACAGTAATGATGCTATACCATAGCCAAAGGAGTGGGTGTTTATGTAGTGTTGTCTGTTCAGACAGAGCATGGTGGAGATGGATGTGCACCTGTTGGGGGGACCAGGGCAGGTCTCTGTACAGGCTCATATCTCTCAGGAATGTCTCTCTATCCAGAACCTCTATCAGCTCCCTCAGGGGCACAAACGGCAGGAGACATTGGAGCTGCACTGTGAAGTTCCTTGAGTTGCTGGCTAAAGCCTTTTATAAAAGCAAAGGAGTAAACAATGGAATATGTATCTGAGTAATAGTAATTGGTAATAGGTTAAGTACTGTACTTATAAGGTAGTTGATGATTGACAGCATAATTGGTTTGTTAGCATTTAAATTCTACCATCTCTTTATTGTGTCATCATCTGCTCTCAGTGTGGTAAGAAAGACAATGCAGAGCCACTGGAAATGATGAATAAAGAACAGTTTGACAGCAAGGAGAAAGTAATCTCCCCACAGAGAAACAAGAGCACCTTCCTTACCTCCTGCAGTGCCCTGTGGAGCATGGCTCTATGGGCAGGCTTCAGGTCAGCCAGTAGAGTGTGCCAGCACTGGCAGTGAGTGGTTCCACTGATCTCAGACCAGTGTATGCCTCTGAGCACAGCAGGGGACAGGCCAGGCAGTAAGGGTTTCAGCCTGCACAGTGTATCCATGGTGAGCTGACAAGGAGAGGATCATCATGCATATATGGCCTTGTAAGAATGCACAACAAGCTGTGTAGATTAAAACATAACTGAAGAGGTCACTAATAAGCCTTTACTTACATTTGTGTCTTGTGAAATGTTGGATAATATCTGGAAAGCCTGGGGGAAGTTAAAAACATGTAATGTTCGCTCAGCAGATAACAACATACCGGTAGATTCAGTGTGTAGACATAGTCCATGCAGTGCTGACCTGTGCTGGGGAGAAGCTGGGCAGACCTGGTTGTGTTAGCAGGTCCAAGAGCTGTAGTGAGGGCAGTGACTGCAGGAAGGAAGACCCTAGCTGGGGCAGTAGACCCCTGAGGGTGGCCAGTGCTGGAGGAGGTAGAGTGCTGGCATTCAGAGGCCGCACCGCCTGGACCAGCCAGAGAGACAGCTGAACATGGCAAGAGCAGGATCGACAGGGTCAGAGCCCCTCACATATGATATGGACTGTATACATATACAAATGGCATTTTTACTGATATCCTAACAGGTATGTAGGAGGAAAAAACTGTCACACTGCCACAAAATGAACTTGGAACTTTTGGAGTGCATCCCATTTTTTTTTACATGCAATTCTCTCTCACCTTGCCTGAATCACTGATGAGTCCCTCAGACACACAGAGAGCTAGCTGCTGCCAAAGAGCAGAGGACACAGGGGAAGCCAGCAGAAACGGACGCAGCTCCTCTGGTTTCAGGTAACAAACCAGAACTCCCAGCCTGTTGAGAAATAATGCCCTCGTCTCTCTGGTGTAATACACTGGTAACTGCACAAAGGGACACTGTGGCTCTGGTCAGAACTAGAGCACTATATGTGGAATAGTTTACAACTTGAGACCAAAGACCCTACCTCGATATGTTATCACTGGTGAAGTTCCTTTTTTTAATGAATAGAGTCCGTAGAACATGACGCCCTCTTGTTCCATCCAGACTGGTGTTTCCCAGAAACTCCACCAGGGGACTCAGCTTGAGGAGGGACATGATGACAGAGTAATGCCAATGCAGTACACAATACTTCATGATATCAGTAGAGTAGATAAGGAATGAGATGTGTAACCTGGTCTGATGTCAGCTGTTGAAATTGGCTGACTGGGAGATGTGGGAGCAGTGGGAGGATGGAGCTGAGGAAATATGGTGGCCAGGAAGGGACATCTCCCACTACACTGGACTGCAGGAGCCTCTTCACAAATGCCTGTTTCTGTGGAGACTTCATCTCTGTGCTGTGGTCACGGATCGCCATCAACCTATGATACAACACAGAACCAGTCAACCAACAACCTTTGACCTTTGGCATAAAATGGCAGCTCAGGTCTAGTAACTCACACACTGGTGTTGACCATCAGGGAGGTGGGGAAGCTCATGATGTCAGAGACGGACATGAAAGGTATGAACTGTGATAGGTCGACGAAGAGGTCAGGGGTCACACGAGGGAACTTGTGGATGAAGGCGGACGTCATGGTCTCCATGGCCTGCAGTTCTCTCTGAGAGGACTGGGGGAGACAGTGGTCTTTATTGACAGTAGTAGTAACTTAGTAACATCCCTACTTTCCAGCATCCATGACTAAACTGAGAGTGTTTGAGAACAAACCTGAGTGGTCTCTACGTGCAGCTGGTCCCAGCTCTGGTGCATGTGAGACAGAAACCTCTTCACCGCATCTTTCTCTGCTGACATCACCAGTGTGCGGATACTCTCCCTGGGCATTTGGAGGTACTCCTAGAGAGAAAACAATGTTCACCTTAGTACAGGTAACCAGTTAATCTGCATCCAAACCATTTTATAAAGGTGTACAGTACCTGCATTAGGACTCTGAGGGCAGAGGAGTTGTCCTCTCTCTCAATGAGGTCCCATAATACAGGCTGTCAGGACAGAGGTGGCATTCACATTACCTTCATGTGTCTATGTTTATGTGTATGTGTTCTATGTATAAGGTATGTGGCTTACACTGAAGCAGCTGAGCAGGTCCTCTTTGAGAGCTGCGCTCTGTTCCCTGCGCAGGAACAAGCCCACGGTTTGGAGCACGCTCAGTGATGCGTCGGGACGCAGAGTTGCCCAGAATGAAGCGTTGTCAAGGAGACTGGAAAGGAGGATGGCCTGGCCCAGGCCCTGCCTCACCTCCCCCTCCCCCTCATCCAATCCCGCCGAGAGCCCAACCACAAAGTCCAGTACCCTCAGCACGTAACCCACAGCCCCAACCCAGCCCCCGCGTTCACCCCCATCCACCTCACACACACTCAGCCTGTGCAGTGCCTCCAAGAGCAGCGGAGCAGGACTCACACACAGCTGTGATGTGTCAAAGTCGTACGGCGCCGGGAGCATGTCAAAGAACCACTGGAGGAAGCACTTCCTGTCCTCCTGTTCTACATCCAGGTCAACGCAAAGGTCAGAGAACTGAGGATAGGCTGAGAGTAGCCGGCGGTAGAGGGTGGCATTGCTACAAACATACTCCCTCAGCCCCTCTGTACTGCCACAGAGCTCCAGTAGGGTGGCGTTGGTGAAATGCTGCAGGCTCCACTTCCTGTAGTTACATGTGTCTTCTATGGATTCAGGGTGGGAGAAGTTGTGGAGTCTGGAGCAGTACTCTGCAGCCCAGCTGCCCTCCGGAAGGGATGGGTGGGAGGGATGGGCCTCAGGGGACTCGCTGCCACACAGGGCTGAGACCAGAGCAGAAGTGTTGGGCAGGAAGCAGCGTCTGAAGTCCTGGGCGCTGAGTGACCTGGTGCCCAGCTGGGCCAGGCAGGCTTCGTCAGGCCCTGGGCTGCCCCCGCCCTCCACCACCTCCCCTGACAGCTGCACACACAGGTCACCTATACTGGACTGGTTGAAGTAGTGGTAGTCCTTCATCTCTGCAGCCTGCAAACATCACAGGCAGAATGTAGTTAGACATTGTGGAGAAGTTAAAAAAGTGAGTTGAGAACCCAACTCTTTTACATTCAGAAGTGGGGTTTGATCATGGACTGTACCTGGTGTGCTCTCTGCAGCCAAAAGGAGGTGTTGGCACACACAGTGTTGTTGAACTGGTGAGCGAAGAACTCGCTGCAGACGTGGACCCACAGGAAGTCATCCTCGGCTGCAGACAGGTACCAGGCGGCGTCGGAACACGTGGCGTGTAGGTCGGGTCCAACCTGACCAACCTCCGGGTCCACAGACCCATCGTCCCCGTCAAACAGGTTACAGTAGAGGAACACAGTGAAGTTGGACACACCTGTAAGGCCTGGGATAGAGGCGTTACACGCTGCTTCCAGGATCTCTGCTGAGGCAAAGTACCCCATCTCTCTCAGGTGGCTGTGGCCAACTTCTACTGCCTCGGACTGGGGCTTGAGGAGACGGGAACTGCGGGGTACTGGGGTTGAGGTGGGTGGTTGTTTCTGTTTGGGTGCCCTGCGCTGTGACAGGGCTGGTCTAGGGCGAGAGGGGCGTGGTGGGGGTCTAGGGTCCCCGCTCTCACCCTCTATGGCTGGGCAGGAGAGGAAGGGAGGGGTGCTGGGAGGCCCCTGTGAGTTGAAGCCCAGAGCCTGAGCATTCCATGTGACATTATGTCTAATCCCCCTACAAGTCACAGACAAGGGGAGAGAGTATGGTACTACAAACAACATATATTTTCTATTAACCTCATATTCTTTGTGAGGGAAAGTTATAAAATGAAACCCTCATGATGCATGCAGTTTATATTATAAGCTTAGTTTTTTCTCGATTACGTACCATAAGATTAGCTGTCTCAGGTCACCTTTGAAAAGATAGATAAAAAAAAGATAGATAAAAGATAGATTAATGGAAAATCACAGACAGTGTAAGAGAGCTAGTGAATATTATGGTAGAACAATGGTGGAAAAAGCGACTTGCACCGTACAATCAGGCCTGATGTAACAGCATAGCTGGGCTCACAATGCCCATGAGATAGTGTTACTGGCATCAATGAGAGGGCAAAGAGATTAGCCAAAGCATGGGATGCAGGGTAAAACTGATCCTCTCAATGACTAACATGGCCATTATGATTTTAAAGCACTGTCAGTTCAAACACACTCATGTGTCATGGGTTTCAGTCTAAATCATTCATGACTAATGAGTAAGAGCTGTTTGAGACATATTATCAGCTTAGTATGAAGGGAAATCAAATTCAAGAAACCTTGATCAACATGTATGACCCGTCTCTGACATGTGTTTTATAAGAACAGTAAAAGTAAGAGCATGTATACTGAACAAAAATATAAACGCAACATGTAAAGTGTTGGTCCAATTTTTCATGAGCTGAAACAAAAGATCCCAGAAATTTTCCATACGCACAAAAAGCTAATTTCTCTCAAATGTTGTGCAAAAATGTGTTTACATCCCTGTTAGTGAGCATTTCTCCTTTGCCAAAATAATCCATCCACCTGGACAGGTGTGGCATATAAAGAAGCTGATTAAACAGCATGATCATTAATTACACGGACGCACCTTGTGCTGGGAACAATAAAATGTGCAGTTTTGTCAAACAATACAATGCCACAGATGTCTCTTTTGAGGGAGTGTGCACTTGGCATGCTGAATGCAGGAATGTCCAAAAGAGCTGTTGCCAGATCATTTCATGTTCATTTCTCTACCATAAACCGCCTCCAACATCGTGTTAGAGAATTTGTCAGAGCATCCTGAGTAGCACAGCGGTCTAAGGCACTGCATCTCAGTGCAAGAGGTGTCACTACAGTCCCTGGTTTGAATCAAGGCCGTATCACATCCGGCCGTGATTGGGAGTCCCATAGGGCAGCGCACAATTGGCTCAGCGTTGTCCAGGGTAGGATGTCATTGTAAATAAGAATTTGTTCTCAACTGACTTGCCTGGTTAAATTAAATCCAACCACAGCTCAAGTGTAACCACGCTAGCCCAGGGCAGCCACATCTGGATTATTTCTGTCTGTAAAACACCCTTTTGTGGGGGAGAACTCATTCTGATTGACTGCACCCCTGCCCAGTTATGTCTATAGATTAGTGCCTAATGTATGCATTTCAATTGACTGATTTCATTCTATGAAGTGTAGCTCAACAAAATCTTTGAAATTGTTGCATGTTGAGTATATATTTTTGTTTAGTATAGCTAGCCACCAGGGTTGAGGCTCAATTCCAGTTGAATTCAGTCAAATCACAAAATCCTCAAGGAAATAAATAGGAAGTATTCCATTCATACATTGAATTTCAGCTCATCCACTGAATTGACTAAATTGAAGTGGAACTGACCCCAACCTTTTGGTGAATGGGGAGCATCATGGACTCACCTACGGAACATCTGCCCTTATGTTTGAGCTGTGTCACGTCCACCACGCTGCTGACATCATCAAGCAGCGCCATGGTAACACGGGACACCTTTCTCCTCAGGTTGCCGTACACGGAGCTGCCCACCCTGTGCAAGAATCCCCTTCTGAGGCCGTCCAATCCCTGCAGCAGGGCAGGGTTTTGCTCTGCCAGCTGCCCCGCCCTCTGCCCCCCATCAGAGCGTGATAAAGCCTGCAGGAGCAGTGTATGAAGGGAGTCCAGGTCTCCCCCCATGTCCCTTCTGTCCCCAACATCCCCTTGAGTGGCATTCCGAGACAACCCCTCATCTCTCAGGGCCTTGGGGGGCATGCTGAAGGGTTTCAGGCGCCCAAAAGCAGCTGAGCCCCTTCTCTGGTTGGCCCCCATCCCCGCAGGGTGCAGGTTCACCACGGGCTTCCAGTTGCGTGTCTCCATGAAGCGGAGAAACTGTGTTAGCCAGCTGACACTGAAGGCACATTCATTGCGGCCCCTAAGGGCACAGATGAAGCCCTGCAGCCCGGCGCTGGCCTGGCCATAGGTCCCGCTGACCAGCGCCTGCAGGGCCGCCTCAAGCAGGGCACTCACTGTCCTCCAGTTCTGGGACAGGAAGTCAAGCAGGGGCCTGTGGGGTTGCCGCTCAGACAGGGACATGAGGCTCTGCAGAAGCCCCAGCAGCCCGTCCCAGTGAGGGCTGCCTCTCAGGGACAGGAACCAGTCCTGGAGTCTGACGCTGGGCCTGGGGGGCTCCCGGGTGTCCCACTGGTTCAGCGCAGCGCCCCCCTCTGACTGGATAAAGGACTGCAATACCTTCTCCCACAGTTGTTCCTCGTCAGAGACGAGCTGTCGCTCCTCCAGCTCAGCACCCATCTCCTGGAGGTACATGGAGATATTGTAGAGGAAGCCTGACAGACGGTGCCTGTCCACAGGCTTCTGGAGGGAGGGGAGGCCCATGCTCTTACTGGGCAGCAGGCCCAGGGTCTTCAGACTTCCCATGATGCTCCTCACCACGCTGTGGACCTGCTGGTCTTGGGTTCTCTCCGGGGAGGCAGGCTCTTTGCTAGGATACCACCCCCCTCCTTTACGCCATATTGATACTAACTCCTTGAAAATGGGCTCTCTTTGGTCCTCTTTTTTACTTGCTGGAAATTATGTTGCAAAGCCATATTTTGAGCATGATACAGCAAACATTATTAATATCAAGGCATCATCACACCATTACACTACATCATAACAACAAATTGTAAGATACAGTCTCCTCACCTGAACTCTTGGTGGATGTATTGCCCAGTAAAACAACCAACAGTGTGATGCGCATGACCCTAAACATCGCCATCTTCTCTACCACCTCCAAGAGCCAGTGCTGATGATGTCACAGTGATGTCACATCTGTCTCTGAATCTGTGGCCTAAGTCTGATTGATGTGATATCCCTGAGTTTGGACTGCATCCCCTGTTACAGCCTTCCTCTGGCAATGGGTTGGTGTCAGTAGCGTGGACACAGGGAGTAGAGTGTTTCATTGTAGAGTGGACATTAAACCTTAATGACAGGCCACCATCACCTGACCACCTTCCCTCTCAAAATAGAGGTGTATTACCATGGATTTCAATCAACTGAGGTATATTCTTTGTTCTTTCTATGAACTTGAAGCAGTTTTGAGTGAGACTTTGAAATATGAAATGCACAGAAGGAATACAAATACTGGTACTAAATAAGTTGTTAATCTATCCAGAAATATTCTCTTTTCAAACGGGTCTTAGACATTATGAGAGCATGAAGATAGGTTAACATTTGCCACCTATGCATCTCTATCCATATACATGGGATTTGTTTGATGTCCCAAAAATACTTAACAGCAGTCATCTGCAATATCAAAAGGAGTATAAAGAGAATTATAATTGTTTGTACTCACCAATGACGCTCTATTCAGTTCTTCAAATCCTTGAAAATGTGTTTATAAGGCTTTGTGAATATCTCCATAAGTTCCAGGTATAAATGTGCACTAAAACAATATTATTTGACCTCTTTTCTCTCTGTCTGTCCCTCTCACTTTCAACTTCTCTCCCTCACTCTGTTTCCCTGTCAGCCCCTCCCACTCCTACTCTCCCTCCTTCTGTTTCCCTGTCAGCCCCTCCCACTCCTACTCTCCCTCCTCTGTTTCCCTGTCAGCCCCTCCCACTCCTACTCTCCCTCTCTGTGTTAATCTTGTTTTGTGCACCTGCTCACCCAGACCAGGAGATCCAGTTGGATGAATTAGGACCATAGTTTAGCCTCATATTTCAGTGGTATCCCCCTATCTTGTGCCAGCTGACTGTTTTCTAAGGTGAGTTTAACGCAATGGAGGACAGGACAAATCAAATCAAATCCAATTTTATTAGTCACATGCGCCAAATACAACAGGTGTAGGTAGACCTTACAGTGAAATGCTTACTTACGAGCCCCTAACCAACAATGCAGTTTCAAAAAATATAGATAAGAATAAGAGATAAAAGTAACAAGTCATTAAAAAGCATCAGTGAAATAACAATAGCGAGACTATATACAGGGGGGTACTGATACAGAGTCAATGTGCGGGGGCACCGGTTATTTGAGGTAGTTTGTACATGTAGGTAGAGTTATTAAAGTGACTATGCATAGATGACAACAGGACAGGACAATGGACAGGACAGGACAATGGACAGGACAACGGATAAAGTGTTGTCTATAAGGCGCTGAGGTTGCATGTGTATGAACAAAAATAAACTTTAACAAAACTCTATGACTGTCATACTGTAGAGATGGTCCCTTCTATCAGGGCATTTACTATAAAAGGTTTAGATTTCCCCATAATATGTGAAACAACCCACTTTTGGAAAGAATGAAACAAACTTGTTTTGCTGTATTTCAATAGTTCTTTGCATCTAATATGTTGATTTCGGTGTTGTTTTGAAACAATCCCAAGGTTAGGACTGTCAGCTTGATTCACAAGCAGGGTTCAAATCTGGATGGTATTAATCACACCCAGGTTATCTCTCCCATTCTCTAGCTGTCCAATGTCTCCCACTGACTAATTCTCTGTTGAGCTGTCTCTCAGCTAGGGCTCATCCTGTGTGACTCTGGGTCTGTGGAGTATAGGTTTACCCAGAGGGCCAAGCCAGCACCTCTCTGTTGGCTGTCACAGAGCAGACACATCCATCCTCCAGTCACTGCAGCCACACAATCAAGCCCTGTACTGGGCCACAGCGGCAGGCTCCCTGGTTTCAGACCGCTGTCTGCAGGCCCCGTAACCTGAGTGGGGAAAGTGAAAGGATCCCTCCCTGCGCCCCTGGCCCTTTAACTCTGTGTCACTGTGGCCTGTTGTGGAACAATAACTTCCTCTTGTATTATTGATGTTGTAGGGAACAGCAGTCAGTCAGCGCTGTGGGTTTCAGTTTTCTAAAGGAATATATAATGAGAAACAGGATAGCGCCAGCCTCTCTATCTATGTCCCTGCAAAACACACTGGTGAGACCTTCGAAACAGAGGATGCTGGAGAGACAAGGGACCTGTTTGAATACATGATGAGGGCATCCTTCCCAAAGAGATAGATATTCTATCTATCTCTATGATCCATCCATCCTCCCCTCTTGAAATAATCACTTGTTGGATGGGTGAAGGCAAGGACGGTATGGTACGTATTAATTTGTGGATGTCCATCATCCATTTTGTATGATACTGTGTAATACGAATTACAATTTGTATGATATGTTGCGAATTTGCAAAATGTATCATATATTATGAATTCCAATTTGTTGTGACTAACATTACCTAGCTGGCTAACGTTGGCTAGGCTAGGGGTTAGGGTTAAGGTTAGGAGTTAGGTTAAAGGGATGAGGTTAGGGTTAGGGGATGGGTTAGCTAAAATTGTTAAGGTTATGATTAGGGGAAGGGTTAGCTAACATGCTAAGTAGTTGCAAAGTAGCTTAAAAGTATAAGTAGTTGACAAGTTGCTAATTAGCTAAAATGCTAATGTTGTCCGTGATGAGATTCGAACCTGCAACCTTTGGGGTTATACGCCCACCGACTCACCCCGACCAACCACCCTCGTTTTTCCTAAAGGAAACTTCTGTCTTATGTAACTATACCAAATGTAACATATCATACTAATTTGAATGTCCTGGATTTACTTTTACCATGTTACGTCTATTCTATGAGACCAGGCTGGACCCTCTTATGTTATATCAGCTCTATTTTCCAAAGCATCTGTAGGCTAATTCCTGGTGATTTTATTAATCATCATATTATCCTTATTGTGTCAACAATGTTCTTGGACCACATGAAGAAGTTGGTAGAGACTAAATTAAAACGTACTGACGTATTTGACTAATGGGACCTACAAAGACAATGCGGGTGCAGTCTGAGCTTCTCCTTGTGAACTTGACAGGTTACGTGACGTTTACCTGTTCAGGAGCTTCATTTGATCCAACTGAATACAGATACTTGATGTCAGGTACTGTACATGATAGATCAAGAACAGCAAAGGGCTGAGATTCACTCCACCGGGACTGAGCACTGGGGCATCATGCAGAGGATGATCAGCTTCACTGTGCTCCTCATTACTGCTCTGTTCGCATTTTTTTCCAGTCTGGAGAAGGAATACATATATGTGAAACAAGAAATGAACTGGCAGCAGGCTCAAAAGTACTGCAAAGAGCACTACACTGACCTGGCCTCCTTCAATAAGCTGTATGATGATGAGCTCAAAACCATAGGGGGCAAATATGGCACCTATACCTGGATTGGCATGTACAGAGATGACTTGACTACAGAGTGGAAGTTGTCTGGAGGGGAAAGCTTACTCTTTAAAATGTAGGCTCCTCAGCAACCAGATGGGAGCAAAAATAACTGTGTTGTAATGCAACATTTGACGGGTTATGTGAGAACTGTGCTGAAATACACCCTTTCTTCTAATATAAGGAGAAGCGTGACAGTGATCTGGTCCTGGTAAAGGAGAAGAAGACGTGGGAGGAGGCTCTGGAGTACTGCAGGCAGCACCACAGTAACCTCTCCAGCCTGCTCTCTAAGACAGAGCATCTCCAAACCCAACAGCAAATCTCAGAGGCCCTGGGGGACTCTGGCCAAAATGGGAAAGCACTGGGGAACCTGGGACTGTGAGGACAGGCTGAACTTCGTCTGCTCCACGAAGAAAGAAGAAAAGACAGAGCCTTCTAGGCCTCCTATTGTCTATCATGATGACCAATGTTCCCTCTAAGCTGCACATGGGCACGCAATAGTCCCGAAACTGCCACGCAGCTCCCTCAGGACTGCAGCAAAGAAGAAATATCAGCCAACAGAGGGAGAGAAGCCCGAGATTGAACTTCACTGACATTTCTAGAGTTTTCGTTGTTACACTATCAACATTTCTCTATACTGTGGCAATTGTGATCGAATCAACCGAATATTAGCCACTTTCAATGCAACATTCTCAAAAGATTCTCTCTACAAGGGGTTAAACCAAGGCCTCATACCTTTTAAAAGGTTAATACATTTTGTTATGATAAACTGTAAGGACTCCTCTCAGGAGACCTCTGTGTGTGTGTTAAAACCTGTTTTGAGTGTTGTGCCCTTCAGACACTATCAGAAGGTGAAAACCGCCTACGCTCATACTCCTCCTGTCTGGGCCCCACCGTGGCTGTCTGAGGTTCTGAGAATACGACTGGTTTTCTGAGAACACAAGGCTTCCACAGGCCTGATGAAAACAGCCACCTATCAGAAGATGCTTAGATTCATTCACCTTGTTATGACCACATACTTGTGATGAAAGGTCAAGTTTCGGGTCAAACCCACTTATGAGCTTTTAATTGCTGACAAGATGGTTGCTGCTGTCAGGGGGAGGTTAGATTCATTAAAATGTTGTTACCAGGGAAAGTCACGCAAAGGGAACTGGGGAGGCTATATAAGTTACAGGATATCTTAGACACTTTGCAGAACCTGGGGAGAGCTATCATATACTGTACTCTGTACCAACTTCTGCCTACAATTGTATTACTAAAGGATAATTTTAATACTTAAACAAAGAGTCTGTGTTTCCTTTCTCCTAGCAATATATATACGTTTGATAATTATATAGACCTGATCATCTGTTGAAGAAATTGACCAACATTAGCACAGCTGAAAACTGTCGTCCTGATTATTAAAGAAGCAATAAAATTGGCCTTCTTTAGACTAGTTGAGTATCTGGAGCATCAGCATTTGTGGGTTCGATTACAGCCTCAAAATGGCTAGAAACAAAGAACTTTCTTCTGAAACTCGTCAGCCTATTCTTGTTCTGAGAAAAAAGGGCTATTCCATGAAAGATATTGCCAAGAAACTGAAGATCTCATATAACGCTGTGTACTACTCCCTTCAAAGAACAGCGCAAACTGTCTCTAACCAGAATAGAAAGAGGGGTAGGAGGCCCTGGTGCAGAGGACAAGAACATTAGTGTCAAGTTTGAGAAACAGACGCTTCACAGGTCCTCAAATGGTCCTCAAAATTAAATAGTACCCGCAAAACACCAGTCTCAATGTGTCACGACTTCCGCCGAAGTTGGCTCCTCTCCTTGTTCAGGCAGCGTTCGGCGGTCGACGTCACCGGCTTTCTAGCCATCACCGCTCCATGTTCTCCATTGTTCCATTTGTTTTGTCTTGTTCCCTGCACACCTGATTTACATTCCCTAATCACACTGCATGTTTTTATTCCTCTGTTCCCCCCCCCCATGTCTTTGTGTGAAATTGTTTTGTTACGTGTTTAGTGTGATGAGCCAGACTGTTTTTCCCCCGGGGTATCGTATTTTGACCCATTGTACGTATTTGTCATACATGTGTATATTTGTGAGTGTTTTCGCGCTTATTGACTTTTACCTGTGGCTGGAGGATTTTTGACACGGTTGCGTCTGTCTTTTGTGCTTTTTCCAAACAAAAGTGCACCTGATCACAACTCACTGCTCTCCTGCACCTGACTTCGTATCAGTAGCGCACAACCTTGACAGAAATTTACACCACCCATGGAGTCAGCAGACTTGCACGGGCAGGGTGTAGTGGTGTATATTGATGACATTCTGATATAGTCCGCTACACGCGCCGAGCATGTGTTCTTGGTGTGCAGGGTACTTGGTCGACTGTCGGAGCATGACCTGTAGGTCAAGGCTGAGAAATGCCTGTTCTTTCAGCAGGCCGTCTCCTTCCTAGGGTATTGCATTTCCACATCAGGGGTGGAGATGGAGAGTGACCGCATTTCAGCCGTGCGTAATTGGCCGACTCCCACCACGGTAAAGGAGGTGCAGAGGTTTTTAGGGTTTGCATATCCGGTGGTTTTGGCCAGGTGGCTGGTCCCATTAGCTCACTGCTGAAGGGGGGTCCTGTACATCTGCAGTGGTCGGTTGAGGCGGACAGGGCTTTTGGGCACCTAAGAGCTCTGTTTACCTCGGCTCCCGTGCTGGCCCATCCGGATCCCTCTTTGGCGTTCATAGTGGAGGTGGACGCGTCCGAGGCTGGGATAGGAGCCGTGCTCTCTCAGCGCTCTGGCACGCCACCGAAGCTCCGCCCCTGTGCTTTCTTCTTGAAGAAGCTCAGCCCGGCAGAGCGGAACTATGATGTGGGGGACCGGGAGCTGTTGGCTGTGGTTAAAGCGTTGAAAGCGTGGAGACATTGGCTTGAGGAGGCGAAACACACTATTCTCATCTGGACTGACCACCGCAACCTGGAGGACATCCGGACATCCGGAGGAGACTGAATCCTCATCAGGCAAGGTGGGCCATGTTCTTTACCTGTTTTGTGTTTACCCTGTCCTACAGACCAGGTTCCCAGAATATGAAGGCAGACGCACTGTCCCGGATGTATGACACAGAGGAGCAGCCCCTGGATCAGACTCCCATACTCCCGGCCTCCTGCCTGGTAGTGCCGGTCGTGTGGGAGCTGAACGCGGACAATGAACAGAGCCCGCTCCCCTCCAGTGTCCCGTCGAGCGTCTGTACATTCCATCTGCTGTCCGTGACCAGTTGATCTACTGGGCCCACACATCACCCTCCTCTGGTCATCCGGGGATCGGTCGGACGGTGCGCTGTCTGACTGGGAAGTACTGGTGGCCCACTTTGGCTAAGGATGTGAGGGTTTATGTTTCCTCCTGCTCGGTGTGCGCCCAGTGCAAGGTTCCTAGGCACCTGCCCAGAGGTAAGCTACAACCCTTACCCGTTCCACAACGGCCGTGGTCGCACCTGTTGGTAGATTTCCTGACTGTTTTTCCTCCCTCACAGGGTAACACTACGATCCTGGTCGTTGTGGATCATTTTTCTAAGTCCTGTCATCTCCTCCCTTTGCCCGGTCTCCCTACGGCCCTACTGGCTGCGGAGGCCTTGTTTACACACGTCTTCTGGGACTACAGGGATCAGGGACCCCAGTTCACGTCGAGTCTCAGTAAGGCAATCATGGAACGTCTGGGGGTCTCGGTCAGCCTTACCTTCAGGTTTTCACACCGAGAGTAACGGGCAGGTGGAGAGAGTAAACCAGGATGTGGGTAGGTTTCTGAGGTCCTATTGCCAGGCCTGGCCGGGGGAGTGGGCAGCATTCGTGCCCTGGGCAGAGATGGCCCAGAACTCGCTCCGCAACTCCTCCACTAACCTCACCCCCTTCCAGTATGTATTGGGGTATCAGCGGGTTCTGGCTCCTTGGTATCAGAGTCAGACCGAGGCTCCTGCGGTGGTCCACTGGTACCGGAGCGCGGAGGAAACATGGGACGCCGCCCATGTCCACCTTCAGCGCGCCGTGCTGCGCCAGAAAGTGGGCGCAGACCATCACCGCAGTGAGGTCCCGGTGTTTGCACCGGGGGACCGGGTCTCGACCCGAAACCTGACCCTCCGCCTGCCCTGCCGGAAGCTCGGCCCGCGGTTTATGGGGCCATTCAAAGTCCTGAGGAGAGTGAACGAGGTGTGTTACAGGTTACAGCTTCCCCCCGATTACCGTATTAACCCATCGTTCCATGTATCTCTCCTCAGGCCGGTGACGGCTGGTCCGCTCCAGGAATCTGAGGTATGGGAGGTTCCTCCGCCCCCTCTAGACATCGAGGGGGACCCGGCATGCTCCGTTCGTTCCACCCTGGATTCGAGGCGTTGGGCGGGGGGCCTTCAGTACCTCATGGAGTGGGAGGGGTACGGTCCGGAGGAGAGGTGCTGGGTGCAGGGAGTTCCACCGTCGCCGGCCGGATCGCCCTGCGCCTCACCATCTGGGTCGTCCCCGAGGCCGGTGTCGGTCGCTCCGCTGGAGCCGCGCATCAGGGGGGGGGGTGTACTGTCCCGACTTCCGCCGAAGTCGGCTCCTCTCCTTGTTTGGGCGGCGTTCAGCGGTCGACGTCACCGGCTTTCTAGCCATCGCCGCTTGATGTTCTCATTGTTCCATTTGTTTTGTCTTGTTCCCAGCACACCTGGTTTACATTCCCTAATAATGGCTGTGCGTTTTATTGCCAACCTTACTTTGCTACCTGACAACTTTACGTTTTTTTCTTTTTAATTACCGTTTATATTTTTAGTTTTTCCCTCACTCAAATATTTCACTCCGGGCGCTTTATCTGGACATGGTTCGTCAGGACCTCCAACAATCGAAGCTAAGTAGTAACATTAACATTATGCCTTCTAATTGCAGTCGCTGTACTCATAATTTACAGGAGAACGATCGCCTTCCCGCGAGGATAGCTGTGCTGCAAGCCCAGCTTCAGACGCAAGCGTTAGGCAAGGGTAATTTCCGTGTAGGAAAGGATGAAACAGCATCTGTGCCACCAGTAAGTACAGATAGTAACATTAGTATAAATCCCCTTGCACGGGCCCCTCAGCCGGACAACTTTCTCATGGCTTCTGGAGGGAAAGGCTACAGGAATGCTCGCTCATTCAGCCGACAGAAACTTTCAACCAGTTTTCCCCATTAAGCAGCGAGTCGGAGTCTGAGGCCGAGCCTTCTCTTGTCTCTACTGCTCCCGTTACTGGGTCTGAGACGCCGAAGCTTCCCACCGTTAGCTCTGACAAATTGAAAACCCTAGTCATTGGCGACTCCATTACCCGCAGTATTAGACTTAAAACTAATCATCCAGCGATCATATTCTGTCTATCAGGGGGTAGGGCTACCGACGTTAAGGCTAATCTGAAGTTATCCACGTCGGCACGATGTTAGGATGAAACAGTCAGAGGTCACCAAGCGCAACATAGCTTCAGCGTGTAAATCAGCTAGAAAGATGTGTCTGCATCGAGTAATTATCTCTGGCCCCCTCCCAGTTAGGGGGAGTGATGAGCTCTACAGCAGAGTCTCACAGCTCAATCGCTGGTTGAAAACTGTTTTCTGCCCCTCCCAAAAGATATAATTTGTAGATAATTGGCCCTCTTTCTGGGGCAAACAAACAGGACCAAACCTGGCCTGCTGAGGAGTGACGGACTCCATCCTAGCTGGAGGGGTGCTCTCATCTTATCTACCAACATAGACAGGGCTCTAACTCCTCTATCTCCACAATGAAATAGGGTGCAGGCCAGGCTGTTAGCCAGCCTGCCAGCTTAGTGAAGTCTGCCACAAGCACAGTGTAGTCAGCTCAGCTATCCCCATTGAGACCGTGTATGTGGATCGGCCAAGGTTGGGCAAAACTAAACATGGCGGTGTTGGCCTTAGCAATCTCACTCGGATAAAGACCTCCTCCATTCCTGTCATTATTGAAAGAGATCGTGATACCTCACATCTCAAAATAGGGCTACTTAATGTTAGTTACCTCACTTCAAAGGCAGTTATAGTCAATGAACTAATCACTGATCATAATCTTGATGTGATTGGCCTGACTGAAACATGGCTTAAGCCTGATGAATTTACTGTGTTAAATGAGGCCTCACCTCCTGGTTACATTAGTGACCATATCCCCCGTGCATCCCGCAAAGGCGGAGGTGTTGCTAACATTTACGATAGCAAATTTCAATTGACAACTTTTTTTAAACTTTTTTGTCTTTTGAGCTTCTAGTCATGAAATCTATGCAGCCTACTCAATCACTTTTTATAGCTACTGTTTACAGGCCTCCTGGGCCATATACAGCGTTCCTCACTGAGTTCCCTGAATTCCTATCGGACCTTGCAGTCATAACAGATAATATTCAAATTTTTGGTGATTTTAATATTCACATGGAAAAGTCCACAGACCCACTCCAAAAGGCTTTCGGAGCCATCATCGACTCAGTGGGTTTTGTCCAACATGTCTCTGGACCTACTCACTGTCACAGTCATACTCTGGACCTAGTTTTGTCCCTTGGAATAAATGTTGTGGATCTTAATGTTTTTCCTCATAATCCTGGAAATATCTGACCACCATTTTATTACGTTTGCAATCGCAACAAATAATCTGCTCAGACCCCAACCAAGGAGCATCAAAAGTCGTGCTATAAATTCTTAGACAACCCAAAGATTCCTTGATGCCCTTCCAGACTCCATCTGCCTACCCAAGAACGTCAGAGCACAAAATCAGTTAACCACCTAACTGAGGAACTCAATTTAACCTTGCGCAACACCCTAGATGCAGTTGCACCCCTAAAAACAAAAAACATTTGTCATAAGAAACTAGCTCCCTGGTATACAGAAAATACCCAAGCTCTGAAGCAAGCTTCCAGAAAATTGGAATGGAAATGGCGCCACATCAAACTGGAAGTCTATCGATTAGCTTGGAAAGACAGTACCAAGCAGTATCGAAGAGCCCTCACTGCTGCTCGATCATCCTATTTTTCCAACTTAATTGAGGAAAATAAGAACAATCCGAAATGTATTTTTGATACTGTCGCAAAGCTAACTAAAAAGCAGCATTCCCCAAGAGAGGATGGCTTTCACTTCAGCAGTATTAAATTCATTAACTTCTTTGAGGAGAAAATCATGATCATTACAAAGCAAATTACAGACTCCTCTTTAAATCTGCATATTCCGCCAAAGCTCAGTTGTCCTGAGTCTGCACAACTCTGCCAGGACCTAGGCAGCTGCTCGGGACAGAGGGACAGCTGCTCGGGACAGACGGACAGCTGCTCGGGACAGAGGGACAGCTGCTCGGGACAGAGGGGCGGCAGCAGCTCTGGGCAGAGGGGCTCCGGCAGCGGCGCCGGACGGGCAGAGGGGCTCCGGCAGCGGCGCCGGACGGGCAGAGGGGCTCCGGCAGCGGCGCCGGACAGGCGGGGGGCTCCGCGGGGGGCTCCGGCAGCGGCGCCGGACAGGCGGGGGGCTCCGGCAGCGGCGCCGGACAGGCGGGGGGCTCCGGCAGCGGCGCCGGACAGGCGGGGGGCTCCGGCAGCGGCGCCGGACAGGCGGGGGGCTCCGGCAGCGGCGCCGGACAGGCGGGAGACTCCGGCAGCAGCGCCGGACAGACAGGACCACCTGCAGGGAGGAGACAGAGAGACAGCCTGGTGCGTGGGGCTGCCACAGGAACCACCAGGCTGGGGAGATCTTCAGGAGGCTTGGGGTTAGGAGGAGGCACCTGAAGGACCGGGCTGTGGGGGAGCACTGGAGCTCTGGTGCGCAACCTTGGCACCACTTCCCCAGGCTGGATAACCACTCTAGCCCGGACCCTCCAGAGTGCAGGCACAGATTGAACCGGGCTGTGGGTAAGCACGGGAGATCTAGTGCTTACTACACGCACCTCTCCCTTAGGCTCCATTCCCACAGTCGCCCGATACGAGCGGAACGCAGGCAGAGGACGCACTGCACCCTCCTTGCGCCCAGGAGACACAGCACGCAGAGCCGGCGCAGGATACCCTGGACCAAAACTGCGTAAAGGCGACCAGACCCGCTGAGCAGGCACCATACGCCCTGGCTCGATGCCCGCGCTCGCATGACACTCTCGGGGGGCTGTCCTATAGCGCACCGGGCTATGGACACGTACTGGTGACACCGTGCGCTTAACCGCATAACACGGTGCCTGACCAGTAACGCGCTGCTTATAATAAGCACGAGGAGTGAGCGCAGGTCTGCTACCTGGCTTAGCTCCACACCTCGTGTGCCACCCCCCAAAAAAGTTTTGGGGCTGCCTCTCGTACCTGTCGCACTGCCGTGCTGCCTTCGCCAACCTCATTCTCCTGTAACCTTCCTTGCACTGCTCCATCGAATCCCAGGCGGGCTCCGGCACTCTCCCTGGGTCGATGGCCCATCTGTCTATCTCCTCCCAAGTTGTGTAGTCCTGTGAAGCCGGCCGCTGTTGTTGTTGCTGCTGCTGCTGCCGTCGTCGCTGTTTTTTACCACGCCGCATGGTCCTTGGTTGGTGGGTGATTCTGTCACGGCGAAAAGGATCTGAGGACCAATACGCGGCGTGGTAAGTGTCCATGGTCAATCTTTAATAAAGAAAGTAGTGAACACTGAAAACTATACAAAACCAGTAAACAAAATAACAACCGTGAAGCTAATCATATGGCCTGTGCTGAAACAAGCCATCAACATAGACAATCACCCACAAACAAACAGTGCAACCCAGGCTACCTAAGTATGATTCTCAATCAGAGACAACTAATGACACCTGCCTCTGATTGAGAACCATACTAGGCCGAAACATAGAAATGCCCCAAAACAAAAAAAAACAAACATAGACTGCCCACCCAACTCACGCCCTGACGATACTAAATACAGTGCCTTGCGAAAGTATTCGGCCCCCTTGAACTTTGCGACCTTTTGCCACATTTCAGGCTTCAAACATAAAGATATAAAACTGTATTTTTTTGTGAAGAATCAACAACAAGTGGGACACAATCATGAAGTGGAACGACATTTATTGGATATTTCAAACTTTTTTAACAAATCAAAAACAGAAAAATTGGGCGTACAAAATTATTCAGCCCCCTTAAGTTAATACTTTGTAGCGCCACCTTTTGCTGCGATTACAGCTGTAAGTCGCTTCGGGTATGTCTCTATCAGTTTTGCACATCGAGAGACTGACATTTTTCCCATTCCTCCTTGCAAAACAGCTCGAGCTCAGTGAGGTTGGATGGAGAGCATTTGTGAACAGCAGTTTTCAGTTCTTTCCACAGATTCTCGATTGGATTCAGGTCTGGACTTTGACTTGGCCATTCTAACACCTGGATATGTTTATTTTTGAACCATTCCATTGTAGATTTTGCTTTATGTTTTGGATCATTGTCTTGTTGGAAGACAAATCTCCTTCCCAGTCTCAGGTCTTTTGCAGACTCCATCAGGTTTTCTTCCAGACTGGTCCTATATTTGGCTCCATCCATCTTCTCCTTGTATGAGCTGAAAGTTTAGAGGGACGGCCAGGTCTTGGTAGATTTGCAGTGGTCTGATACTCCTTCCATTTCAATATTATCGCTTGCACAGTGCTCCTTGGGATGTTTAAAGCTTGGGAAATCTTTTTGTATCCAAATCCGGCTTTAAACTTCTTCACAACAGTATCTCGGACCTGCCTGGTGTGTTCCTGCTCTCTGCACTTTTAACGGACCTCTGAGACTATCACAGTGCAGGTGCATTTATACGGAGACTTGATTACACACAGGTGGATTGTATTTATCATCATTAGTCATTTAGGTCAACATTGGATCATTCAGAGATCCTCACTGAACTTCTGGAGAGAGTTTGCTGCACTGAAAGTAAAGGGGCTGAATAATTTTTCAAATGTCTTTTTACTGTTGTTTTATTTCTTTACTTACCTACACACACACACACACATACTTTTTTTTCACACCACTGGTTAGAGCCTGTAAGTAAGCATTTCACTGTATGGTTTACACCTGTTGTATTTGGCGCACGTGACAAATAAACTTTGATTTGATTTGATTGGTTATGCCGCACTGGCCTGTGTAGAGAGAATGTGCTGAGTACTGCTTGTGAATGCAATGGAATATTACTCCAATGCGTTCTCCCCACAACAAAATCTCGTGCGTAGTTAGTTTCACATAGTTAGTTTTGCATAGTTTGTTTTGTTTCTGTATGTTGCATTGAAAGTGACTAAAATTGCATTGATTCAATCACAATTGCCACAGTATAGGGAAATGTTGATAGTGTTAACTAACAAGGAAAACTCTAGAATGTTCAGTGAAGTTCAATCTCGTGCTTCTCTCCGTTTCTAGCAACAATAGTCATTTACAACATTAACAATGTCTACACTGTATTTCTGATCAATGTTATGTTATTTTAAAGGACAAAACATGTGCTTTTATTTCATAAACAAGGACATTTCTAAGTGACCCCAAACTTTTGAACGGTAGTGTATGTTGAGATCAAATTACATTAACCTCTACAGAATCGGTGTCCCCCCCACTGAATGGATAAGCTAACGTAGGCTAATGTGATTAGCATGAGGTTGTAAGTAACATGAACATTTCCCAGGACATAGACATATCTGATATGGGCAGAAAGCTTAAATTCCTAAAATTCTAACTGCACTGTCCAATTTACATTAGCTTTTACAGTGAAATAATACCATGCTATTGTTTGAGGAGAGTGCACAATTAGGAACTTGAAAATGTATTAATAAACCAATAGGCCCTTTTGGGCAGTCTTGATACAACATTTTGAACAGATCAGTCTAAAACTTTGCACATACACTGCTGCCGTCTAGTGGCCAAAATGTAAATTGTGGCTGGGCTGGAATAATACATTATGGCCTTTCTCTTGCATTTCAAAGATGATGGTAATAAAAAAAGCAGGTTTTTTTCTTTGTATTATCTTTTACCAGATCTAATATGTTATATTCTCCTACATTCATTTTACATTTCCACAAACTTCAAAGTGTTTCCTTTCAAATGGTATCAAGAATATGCATATCCTTGCTTCAGGTCCTGAGCTACAGGCAGTTAGATTTGGGTATGTCATTTTAGGCGAAAATTGAAAAAAGGGTCAGATCCTTAAGAGATAAGTTGGCCAGATCGGAGCACCT
Source organism: Oncorhynchus mykiss (assembly GCF_013265735.2). Taxonomy (NCBI): domain Eukaryota; kingdom Metazoa; phylum Chordata; class Actinopteri; order Salmoniformes; family Salmonidae; genus Oncorhynchus; species Oncorhynchus mykiss. The sequence continues at coordinate 68,992,180 of NC_048570.1, read as the reverse complement.
TAAAACACATTTTATAGACCTTGTTAACAAGCTGAAAGACTTAAATAAGTGTCCGTTCATCTCTGTCCCTCTTCCTCCACTGGGTCATAGAAGTGGCAGATTCAGGAAACTGCTAGCACTCCATGACTGGCTGAAAGTCTACTGTCAAACCTCAGGAATTACTTTTATTGACAATTTTGATACCTTTTGGCAACCGAAAATACTTTTCAGGGATGATGGAATTCACTCAAATCACATTGTCCCGTGGACACTATCTAATCACTACAAGGCAGCTCTAAGAAATTGATTGTTATGCTCTTTTACTATCCTTGCTATGTCTAGAAAGGAGGGTACTGCCATTAGCACTTTTACAAATTTGTATTGTAAAGTGAAGCTGCTACTGTCTCAGGTAATCCCTACTATTATTACGCCCCCAGCAAACAGTAATAGATTAACAATATGCAGGGCGGATTGGGGTCAATTTAATTTCCATTGCGTTGCAGCCTTTGGTTATGAATAATAGGTTGGCAGGTAATGATCCAGCTTTTATTTTGACACACTCCCAGTGATTTCAAAGCACGAAAAGGTTTTAAATTCATGCACCTAAATGTTCGCAGCCTTTTGACAAAAAATGGACTACATCAAGATCTGGGCTTCGCAGGCAGATCCAGATATTTTTTGTTTATCAGAAACATGGTTATCTGAGAAAATTGTGGATTCTGAGGTTACTATTGATGGTTTTCAAGTTTCAGGGCTGATAGGATGGGCAAAAGTGGTGTTGCTATCTATACAAAAATATCCTTTCTATGTCTCTTTTAAAGGCGAGTCCTAAACAATCTGAATTTAAGTCTTCAACTAAGTTGTAATTCTAAAGTAACTGTTCTGGGAGTCTACCGCCCTCCCCTGCTAAGAAATGTTTGTTAATTAGTCTCACTGACTTAATAGCTTATTTGTCTACTTCTGAATAGTTTGTCATAGGTGACTTTAACCTGTCCTGGGGAACCCAAGACTCCGACTATTTAAAGGATTTTTGTAACAACCTAAACCTCACAGTTGATTACCAAACCCACATGTCCAAATCTGAGAGATTCTACTAAATCAACATTAATTGATCTTATGTTTACAAATACTCCAGAGAAATGTGTGGCTAGTGATGTTTCCTCCCTGGATATTAGTGATCACTGTCCTATTTTTTTGTATTAGAGATGTTAGGACTCATAGTGCAAAACAATGCTTCATTACAAGGAGAAATTAAAAAAATGTAAAGCATTTTTACATGATCTCAATGGTGATCTTAATAGTATCTAAGCCATACCAGATTCTGAATCGGCTCTAAATCACTTTATTACTGTTTTTAACAACATTGCAGATAAGCATGCCCCGTTTAAAAAACGGAGAGTTCAAAATAGATCGAACCCTTGGTTCACACCAGAATTATTCATACGCAAATGAGATGCTGCCTGGGCCATGGCTAGAAGTACTGACTCCGGCAATCCTTTGGAAAATTGAGAAATCTATGTGTAAAACTTCAAAAAGCAACATCTGATTACTATATTAACACTAGCTGACTGTACTGGAAATCCATATAAATTCTGGAAAACTGCAAAATCATTAAAGGGTTGTACTTCCTCTACTCTTCCCTTACAAATGAATGTAGAGTCTGGCCCGATTACTGATAATATTGAAATAATTATAATATTATTAATTATAATAATTCATTTAATCAACATTTTATTTCTGCAGGCTCTCTCTTTGATATAATTCAAAAACCTACTCGCTGTGACAATGTACTGGATGTTGATGGGGGAATTTTACTGAATCATTTTGAATATGTCGGTCAAGGTTTTTTTCCTTTTGGCAATTCACAGACAATGAAGTCCTTGATGTGTTATTGGCATTAGATATTAATAAATCTACAGGGGCCGACCATTTGGATCCAGGTCTGTTCAAGTGTGCTGCATCCCTCATTGTTGTTTCAATAACCCACATCATTACTTTAACATGTTCACTGGAAATATTCCCTAAAGTGTGGAAATTAGCTTATGTGCTGCCACTAAACAAGGGAGGTGATTGTTATGGTCTTGACAACTATCGTCCCATAAAGTTTCTTGTCTAGCTAAGAATCCTTGATCATTCTATCTTATTGAGTTATTTGTCTGTGTTAGGCCTTGGCACTGATGCCTGTTTGTGGTTTCAGAATGATCTTAGTGATAGACGGGGTTAAATCCGAATTTCTTGAAGAACTTGAAGTGGTACCCCAGGGTTAGATTTTGGGGCCATTATTGTTCATGTTGTTTATAAATTACCTTGAAAATAGTGGTAAAACCTGTAGCATTCCTCTCTATGCAGATGACACAGTAATTTATTCCTGTGCCTCTTCCAAAAATCACTTACTGATCTTAAATAAGTGTTAAATGCAAATAAAACCAAGTTTATGCTGTTCTCTAGGTCTCATAATGCTGACCATGAGGACTTGCGTACTCCAAATGGAGCCCAAATTGAGAAAGTTTCTCACTATAAGTACTTGGGTATCTGGCTTGATGCCAATTTGTCTTTTGAAACACAAATTGAAAACTTGACAAAGAAGCTGAGAACTACGATTGTTTTTTATATAAAAATAAATCCTACCTCAGTTTTGAAAATAGAAGTAAGATTGTTCAAACAACAGTTCTCCCTGTAATATACTATGGTGGCATTATTTATATGCACGTGTCATATGCACGGGTGGGGTATTTAAATCTCGGCATTTTTGTTTCGTTTGCTGTCATTTAGTTTTGGGTTGCGTTTGTTTGGGTTCTGTTTAACAGGTGTTTTTTTTCTCCCCCGGACGGTGTCTGGGTGGTTTGAGGCTACTGTTGTAGTCCTGTTTCCTGTTCTTTGGACTTGTTTATTAAACGCCCTTTTCGCAACTTGCTTTCTCCTGCGCCTGACTCCACACCCACATCTCCTTTGGGAGACATTGACACATATTACCTCAACTAACCGGTGCCCGGTTACTCTGTACCAGTACCCCCATGTATATAGTCTCGCTATTGTTATTTTACTGCTGCTCTTTAATTACTTGTTACTTTTATTTCTTATTCTTATCCGTATTATTTTTAACTGCATTGTTGGTTAGGGGCTCGTAAGTAAGCATTTCACTGTAAGGTCTACCTACACCTGTGGTATTCAGCGCACGTGACTAATTAAAATGTATTTAATTTGTAGAAGAGTTTTATCTCAATGTAACTCCATTTAATATAAAAACTAAAAGATGATTAACTTGTGCTTTGAAAAAACTAACAATTTGTTCATATAGTTTGATCTAGGCCTTAAAGATGACTTTGTCACATTCTGACCTTTATTTCCTTTGTTTTGTCATTATTTAGTATGGTCAGGGCGTGAGTTGGGGTGGGCAGTCTGTTTGTTTTTCTATGATTTGGGTATTTCTATGTTTCGGCCTAGTATGGTTCTCAATCAGAGGCAGGTGTCATTAGTTGTCTCTGATTGAGAATCATACTTAGGTAGCCTGGGTTTCACTGTGTGTTTGTGGGTGATTGTTCCTGTCTCTGTGTTTGCACCAGATAGGGCTGTTTTGGTTTTTTCACATTTCTTGTTTTTGTTAGTTTATTCATGTATAGTGTCTATATTAAAGAACCATGAATAACCACCACGCTGCGTTTTGGTATATTGTATATACCGTTTCTACAGTCCAGTAGTGTTCTGTATGTTCAGAGGGCTATGAGCATTTTCTTTTCAAATTAATAAATTCTAAAGAAATAAAAATACTTAGAGTGTTGTTTTTAGGACTTACATTTCATTCTATTCTCTAGTTTCATTAGAAATGTTTGCATCTTATATGTGTCTGGGTTTGTTTACTGTGTCTCTGTATGGAATGTGGTTTGAAGAATTATGGGTGGGAGAAAATGAAACACAATCACTATCCCATTTATAATTTTACATGTTACATGATGTTTACCTGTTGAGGAGGTTCATTTGTTATGCATGAAAAGAGGTCATTTAATTTCGACTGTCCATCACAGGTCACAAAATTGGTTAGCAAAAACTACAAGGCACTCAATGGAGGGTACAGCATTGTTTAATGTGCTGCTTTAGTGATATTGCTTCTCAGTGAAAACTGACGGTAGTTTACCATCACTGGCTGCTCCTCAGGCGCACTCCTAGACGGTAGGGTTTTTGCGCCTGTGCAAGGCCAAAAACCTTGCGGAAGTCGGGCGCACCTTCTTGTTCAGGCCAGACAAATTGGAAACGTCGAAGCAAGGTCACCAGTATCAGAAAGAGCTCCATGCGCGCTAACCCTTCTCCCAGGCATACACGAGAGCCTGGGGAACACAAACACAGTTATTTATGTTGACAACACAGCTCTAATAAACATGGTGGACAAGCCATTTCTACAAAAACAGTGCCTTCGGAAAGTATTCAGACCCCACATTTTGTTAGTTACAGCCTTATTCTAAAATATATATTTTTTTTGTATCAGAAATCTATACACAATACCTAATAGTGACAAAGTGAAAATAGGCTTTTCGAAATGTTTGCTAATTTATTAAACATAAAACAGGAATACCTTATTTACTAAGTATTCAGACCCTTTGCTATGAGACTCAAAATTGAGCTCAGGTGCATCCTGTTTCCATTGACCACCCTTGAGATGTTTTTACAACTTGATTCAAGTCCACATGTGGCAAATTCAATTGATTGGACATGATTTGGAAAAGGCACACACCTGTCTATTAATCTTAATCTTCCAACAGGACAACGACCCTAAGCACACAGCCAAGACAAAGCAGGAGTGGCTTCCGGACAAGTCTCTGAATGTCCTTGAGTGGCCCAGCCAGAGCCCAGACTTGAACCCAATAGAACATCTCTAGGGAGACCTGAAAATAGCTGTGCAGAAATGCTCCCATCCAACCTGGCAGAGCTTGAGAGGATCTGTGTAACAGTATAACTTTAGACCGTCCCCTCGCCCAAACCCGGGCGTGAACTCTGCACACATCAACAACAGTCACCCTCGAAGCATCATTACCCATCGCTCCACAAAAGCCGCGGCCCTTGCAGAGCAAGGGGAACCACTACTTCAAGGTCTCAGAGCAAGTGACGTCACCGATTGAAACGCTATTTAGCGCTCACCACAGCTAACTAAGCTAGCCGTTTCACATCCGTTACATCTGCAGATAGGAATGGGAGAAACTCCCCAAATACAGGTGTGCCAAGCTTGTAGCATCATACCCAAGAAGACTCAAGGCTGTCATCGCTGCCAAAGGTGCTTTGACAAAGAACTGAGTAAAGGGTCTGAATACTTATGTAAATGAATTATTTACGTTTTTTATTTTTACAACATTTGCAAACATTTCTAAAAACAGGTTTTTGCGTGTAGATTGATGAGGTGGAAAATTTAACACATTTTAGAATAAGGCTGTAGCATATCAAAATGTGGAAAAAGTCAAGGGGTCTGAATACTTTCCGAATGCACCATACACACTCTTAAATGACTTATATCAACATAATCTCTCTTGTTCAATCTCTATGCATCCTCTCTCTCTATTTCCCTCTAGCTCTACCTCTCTCTCTGTACCTGCTGAGAATGGCAGAAAGGCCTCTGGTTTCACAAATTCACCGTCCTCATTGAGGAAGTTGTCAGGGTTGAACTCCTGCGGGAACTTCCACTGGCCCTCTTCATGGAGCACAGAGGACAAGTTAGGAATCACCATTGTGCCCTAGAACCAAAGAGGAAAGCGTAGTTAGGGTGAGAACTGGAGAAAGAGATAATTAATCCACAGATAAAAGGGTAAACCGAGTTTGTTTCTAGTAATCGCTCCTCCTTCAGGCTTCTTCTTCTTCTGACTTTATATGGAGGTTGGCAACCAGCTTTAAGGTGCATTATCACCACCAACTGGACTGGAGTGTGTCCTAAAAAAACAATTAGGAGATGGGAGAGGCGGAACTTGCAGCACGTCAAGCATCACAAATAGAACCAAGTTCTATTTTAGCGCCTGGCTACGCAGACTCTCGTTGACGCGCGCGAGCAGTGTGGGTGCAATGATTGAATAACATGTATGTTTACATTTATTTTGCAACGCACGCGATATGAGTGGTGTCGTCTTTATGTTAGGGTTCTAAGGTTACCAGCAGCATATTGTTATGATATGGGGAGTAGTTTAGTGGTAGTACATAGACACTACACACTACCACTTCCACACTTCGGGGGCAGCAGCAACCGGGTCCTTAAGGCATTCAAGGAGATAGTCAATCCGTGAGAGAGGTGTTTACGGAGCTTCTCCGCCTGCTAGTCTTTATTTTTGGACATATTTTGGAGGTTTCTTTTTGCTTATATGTATTTTGGTCACCACTTTGAACAACTACTGATAATATGCTTGGGCTGGCAGATTCAAGAGGTCAAGAAGGAGCTGGCCCTGAACTCGGAACTCGGCTGTCTCCTGGGGCACATGCATTCAACACCTGGTCCGCATACGTTTACTTCTTACAGTAATGCGCACATTAAATCAGGTTACAGACCATTTAGCTAGGCCTAGGACACCTAGACAAAACGAGTGTAGCCAAATCAGTATGCTAGTTAAACGGTTACGTAAGAGTATCAGTTGTCATGTCCATGCTCACCTGGGGCAGCTGGAAGCCTTGTACTTGCGTGTTGCAGGAGGTCATATGGAACACGCTAAGAGGAACAGTGTCAGCCATCCGCTGTGACTCGTGGATCATCGCTTGAACATACGGCATGGCGTGTCGGTCCTCAAACAAGGCGTATGAACGTCCCTCAAGAACGTTCTCAATTTCCCGGTGACAGCGTTCTGGAACACACACACTCTTTGTGTACCATATACAAAATGTGTCCCAGTATATGTGTTGTATGTGTATTTACTCACCCTGTATGTGTTGGTTGGTCATCAGGTGTAGCATGGCACAGCGGAGGGTGTTGGAAGTGGTGTCTGTCCCAGCAACGAAAAGATCAATTAGTAGAAACACCATCTGAGCGTCATTAAATGTGGAGCCTCCATCACCAGTCTGAGACATACACAAACACAGACACAGACACATTCCTAGGACTTAGAACCCAATGTTTGGTTAGAGCGCCAGCACAACACAACAAGTTTGACCTACTTTGAAAATGTCTCTGTTTACTGAACTTGCATAGTTATATTTCTCTCCTGATTCATTACCATGTCAATCTGGTCAAGGTAGCAGTCAATGAGGTCCCTGGGCTCTCCTGAGACCCTTGAACTTTTGTGGCTGGTCACAGCCTTCTGTGCATGTTCTTTGATTTCACCATAGATGTGGAAGGCTTTCTTGAAGGGCAAGGGTAGGGACCTCAGGGCAGGTATGATATCATAGAGCTACAAGAGATAGATCAGCAGGTCAAAGAGACATAGAGCAATATAGCTACAAATGTTTAGCAAAATAAATTAGTGTCTTGAAGCCTTCTTCTGATCTCAGTCGGATTACAACAAAAGACAATATGTGTCATTCAACAAATAGAGTGTCTTTGGGATAGTGTAATTTTGTAAAAAATTAATTACTTGTGTCATGCACAAAGTAGATGTCCTAATCGACTTGCCAAAACTATAGTTTGTTAACAAGAAAATCATGGAGTGGTTGAAAAACAAGTTTTAATGACTCTAACCTAAGTGTATGTAATCTTCCGACTTCAACTGTACACGGGTTACCGGTACCGAGTCAATGTGCGGTGGTAAGGTTAATCGAGATATATTTAGGTAATATGTACATGTGGGTAAGGTTAAAGTGACTATGCATAGATAATAAACAGCGAGTAGCATAAAAAAGGGCTCAATGCAAATAGTCTGGATAGCCATTTGGTTAACTGTTTAGCAGTCTAATGGCTTAGGGGTAGAAGCTGTTAAGGAGCCATTCGGACCTAGACTTGGCACTCCTGTACCGATTGCAGTGTGGTAGCAGAGAGAACAGGTTACGACTAGCTGGAGTCTTAGACAATTTTTAGGGCCTTCATCTGACACCAACTGGTATAGAGGTCCTGAATGGCAGGAAGCTTGGCCCCTGTGATGTACTGGTCCATACGCACTGACCTCTATAGCGCCTTGCGGTCGGACGCCAAGCAGTTGACATACCAAACAGTGAATGTTCCTGAGTGACCGAGTTACAGTTTTGACTTAAATCTACTTTAAGTCTATGACAAGAAGTGAAAATGGTTGTCTAGCAATGATAAACAACCAATTTGACAGAGCTTGAAGAATTTTTAAATGAATAATGGGCAAAATGCAAATGAATTACTTAAAAATCATACAATGTGATTTTCTGGATTTTTGTTTTAGATTCCATCTCTCACAGTTGAAGTGTACCTATGATAAAAAATTACAGAAGTTTCTTACATGCTTTGTAAGTAGGAAAACCTGCAAAATCGGCAGTGTTTCAAATACTTGTTCTCCCCACTGTATATATGCAATAAATGTATTATTTTTTGTGTTAAAACTGTGGTGTCGCCACCAATATAATCTAAACTGTGCAAAGATAAGTCAGATGTGGGCATTAACAAGCAAGAATTGAAACGGGAAGATAAAGGTGGCGAAAGAGGCCAAGGGGTGTTAATCATTTACATAGAGAGGAGTGATCATGTGTGTTATCTGAAGGTGGAAATCTATAAAACCTGAGGTCTAAAACAAGAGAATTCAGTTGTTCCATGGAATTGCTCGGCTTCTGTTACTTTTTTAATAAAGTCTATTTGAATTTACAAGTTCCGGTATCTGAGAAATATTTGATTCAATATTTCCTCGACACTATTGGATTGTTTTTACATGGATTAGTTTAGTTGGAGCATAGATGTATGTGATCGAAATGTTCAATTGAGTGTTTCATAAAAATGTACACACATAATGGCTGAGGGACATAAAAGGCACTCTATCGGTGGAACGACACTGGGTTTCTATTATGATTTATATATATTATTATTATATTATCATTATTTCAATTAAAAGTAGTGGAGTAGCAGCAGTAGTAGTGATAATAGTGTTCTGTACCATGGCCCAAGGTCCGATAGCAATTTTGGTTAAATCCTGTATCCTACTGATGAGGGCGAGGAAGACTGGGTTGTCGTATTCAAACCTTTCCCCGTAAATCAGTGAGCAGATGATGTTAGATGCTGCTAGATGGAACAGGTGCTGAGGGTCCATCGAACTGCCTGCCAGGACACAGCAACGATCACCGCACCAGGCAATACACACAGACAAGATAAGAGCACCAATCACAGAGCTTCCAAAATTGAACACACTGATAGGATAGATAGAGTAAAAATTACCCCATTCTTTACTGTATACCCAATGTTAATACAAAACTGTAAATATTGTAACGCTAATTGGTTGATATTGTGGAACTTTAGTCTGGATACTAAGTATGTGGTGATAATGACATGAATAGGAATGGTGATGACTATGTGGTACGTTGTGTGTGGCTGTACCAGCATTGCGCTCCAGCGCAGAGCAGATGTGGGAGACCTCCTCAAGGATGCGCTCTTCCATGGAGCGTTTGCCCAGACCAAAGTTTCTCAGCGTGGTCAGAGCAAAGCGTCGGTGGTCCCTCCAGCTGGAGCCAAAATCTGCCATGATGACCCCTGATGACACATGAAACAGGGTTGGTTATGTTTCCACTTGCCACTGCAGAAATATGTATTCAATGTTTATGTATTTCTATTGATTCGTTCAAGTCAGATGCCAATAAGGTTTATTGTCATTGGCTATGCTAGCAAATAGGGGAAGATTGTCAATTCTTCCCAGTCTGATGTTGACATGCAAGCAATAGGTCACGTTCTGAAATACTATTACAATGTGTAAGAGTTCACTATGTACATTTCCTGACGTCTAAATGTACTTGATATATATGTATATACAATTCCAGTCAAAAGTTTGGACACACCTACTCATTCAAGGGTTTTTCTTTGTTTTTACGATTTCCTACATTCTAGAAAAATAGTGAAGACATGAAAACTATGAAATATGAAACATATGGAAACATGTAGTAACCAAAAAACTGTTAAAAAAATTAAAATATATTTTACATTTGAGATTCTTCAAAGTCACCACCCATTGCCTTAATGACAGCTTTGCACACACTTGGCAATCTCTCAACCAGCTTCATGAGGTAGTCACCTGTAATGCATTTACATTAACAGGTGTCCCTTGTTAAAAGTTCATTTGTGGAATTTCTTTCTATCTTAATGTATTTGAGCTAATCAGTTGTGTTGTGACAAGGTAGGGTGGTACACAGAAGATAGCCCTATTTGGTAAAATACCAAGTCCATATTATGGCAAGAACAGCTCAAATAATCAAAGAGAAATGACAGTCCATCATTACTTTAAGACATGAAGGTCAGTAATTCTGGCAAATTTCAAGAACTTTGAAAGTTTCTTCAAGTGCAGTCGCCAAAACCATCAAGCTCTATGATAAAACTGGCTCTCATGAGGATCGCCACAGGAAAGGAAGACCTCTGCTGCAGAGGATAAGTTCATTAGAGTTAACTGCACCTCAGATTGCAGCCCAAATAAATGCTTCACAGAGTTCAAGTAACAGTCACATCTCTACATCAACTGTTCAGAGGAGACTGCGTGAATCAGGCCTTCATGGTCGAATTTCTGCAAAGAAACCACTACTTAAGGACACCAATAAGAAGAAGAGACTGCTGGTGACACTGTCTGTGATTTATTTAAAATTCAAGGCACACTTAACCAGCATGGCTGCGACAGCATTTTGCAGCAATACGCCATCCCAGCTGGTTTTCACTTAGTGGGACTATGATTTGTTTTTCAACAGAACAATGACCCAACACACCTCCAGGCTGTGTAAGGGCATTTTGACCAAGACAGAGAATGATGGACTGCTTCATCAGATGACCTGGCCTCCACAATCACCCAACCTAAATCCAATTGAGATGGTTTGGGATGAGTTGGACCGCAGAGTGAAGAAAAAGCAGCCAAGAAGTGCTCAGCATATGTGGGAACTCCTTCAAGACTGTTGGAAAAGCATTCCAGGTGAAGCTGGTTGAGAGAATGCCAAGAGTGTGCAAAGCTGTCATCAAGGCAAAGGGTGGCTACTTTAAAAAATATATTTTTTACTACATGATTCCATATGTGTTATTTCATAGTTTTGATGTCTTCACTTTTGCTCTACAATGTAGAAAATAGTAAAAATAAAGAAAAACCTTTGAATGAGTAGGTGTGTCCAAACTTTTCACCGGTACTGTGTACAGTACTGTGAACAGTATATTAGATATTGGGGGGCTTCCTGTGATGTGGTTTTGTATGCATGACTGCTCTATAAGTGAGTTAGCTAGCATGCTCTAAATGTAGTGGTCATGTTAGCGCACTGCTAATTCACAGTTATTTCCATGCTAACAGACAAATCACAAATCTACAGTTGTCAACATACTTCTATCCAGCAGATCTAATGTGCTTCATTTTGTCTATCATCAGGTACTTACATTTATTGTATTTTGTGCTATTTTTGACATTGTTATGATGTTTGATTACAAAATGCCCAGTCTGATATATATGCCCAGTCTGATATATCTGGTATATATGCAAGCGAGTAAACACCAATCAACTGGGACCACTGGCTGGGAATTTCTTTAAGAACACAACTCAAGAGAGTTACGAAGTATGATCACTATCTGTTAGACACACACACACAGACATACAGTACATACGTACCAGTGGAGGCTGCTGAGGGGAGGACGGCTCATAATAATGGCTGGAATAGAGTCAATAGAATGGTATCAAAGATGTGGTTTCCATGTGGTTGGTACCATTCCATTGACTCCATTCCAGCCATTACTATTAGCCATCCTCCCCTCAGCAGCCTCCACTGATACATATGCAGTTCACACAGTGCCGACAAGGCGGTGTGTGTTTGTGCTCTGCATTATCTGTACTGATTTAAGGTCACCTCTACCTACACCAATACAATTATATCACACATCATAAAACTATTCCAGGACCAGCCTAGGGGACTCTAGGGGTCAAGAACACAATACCTTTGCCTTCTGAGATGTCGCTGATCATGAGATGTTTTGGTCGTCCTGAAAATTCCGCTGTGCGTGTTACCAGTGCCTCACGAACTGCCTCAAGGCCATTCAGAAACACGACAGGCTGTGATCCGATGTACAGACTGAACACGTTACCATAGCGCCTCTTCAGCTGAAAACAGAGAGGTAGAGAGAGGGAGAGAGAGTTCCCAAGCTGAACAGTAAGTTGTGTGACAAGTCAGATACATCTGAAGATGAAACTAAACCATAGCAACTACTGACAGTTCCAGTGGAGGACAGCACATAATAATGGCTGGAACGGAGCAAATGGAATGATGTATTTGATACCATGCCACCTATTCCGCTCCAGCCGTTACCACGAGCCCGTCCTCCCCAACTAAGGTGCCACCAACCTCCTGTGAAAAGTTATTGTATTGTATCATTGACACTCCTCACTATCTGGGTTAAATTAATATGGATGAACAAACATCTGTAACAAAGCAAATCAATAACCTTTTTGAGGGTTGTCAATGAAGGATACTGTATCTCTAAACACATAGTGAACTAAGTGGACTTTGTTTCAAAAGCAGAGACACTGTTGATTTAGGTCTGATAAAACCTTTGGAACTTGACCTATTTTGGATCAGTCACAGTTTAGTGGCTGTTGCTGGTCTGACATTAATCACAATAGCATTTTATTTAGTATCAAATATGCTTTAGTTGAAAGACTTCTAAAAACATTATGTTGTTTGTAAGGACGCTACAAAACCATATATCCTGCACACAGTTTGGGCAACTTCTAACAAAACCAAATTACTGGTAACTATTCAACATACAGTATATGACACAAACAACATACAGTGAGTGACAACACTGACAACATACAGTATATGACACAAACAACACACAGTGACAACACTGACAACATACAGTATATGACACAAAAATAAACCCAGTGTAAACCAAATTTTTCCCGGTTTGTGGATTTTTTGTAAAGTTCTCTTACCCTTTCCAGGTCTTTGAGGGGGTTGACATGGTCCAGCTGTAGCAGATTGCCGAGGATGGGCAGGGGACGGGGTCCTGGGGGGAAGTTTTTAGGTCTGCGGACCCTGATGAAGAAGACCAGAAGGAGGAAAAATAGCAACAACACCACCGAACCTATCATGGTGACTGGGCTGCAAGAAATGTGTTCTTCACCATTTAAAGATACCAACCACACCACCCAGGGATATTGACTCTTAGACGCCACCCAGGGATATTTTCTGACTCTTAGACGCCACCCACACACATTAGACTGCTCTGAACACTAGCAGTCAGATAGTGTTTATGAGGCGGAATATTTGCTTACTTTTTTTATTTATTTTTTATTTATATAGCCCTTCGTACATCAGCTGATATCTCAAAGTGCTGTACACTCTGAGTTTACAGCCTATTTAGCCTATTAAGGCTGTTCAACTCACCGAAGGGAGGAATCTGTAACATGCAGTAACACAGATAGGACAGCTGTCTGCACCATTATTTGACTGGCCAAGACCCATTTGAAGTCACCTGCCAGCACTCAGAACAGCTCATTTCCACTGATGACATATTTTAAATAAAAAGCATAAATATATGTCAGGTACTTCAATAAAATAATTTCTGCATCAGAAATGAGATATGAGTTCAGGCAATGTTTTTATATAGATTGGGCTATGCTTTAAAACTGTTAAAAATATTTCATATGGGCTAATAGGTTTTTAAATTGTCACAAAAATTGCTATCAGTTAACATGTGTCTGTGACATTTGCGATCTAAGAGACAGATATGACTAAAGTAAAGGTAGAAGTTCTAGTAAGTAGTTCTAGTAAGTAGTTAGGCGATATGTGTTATGGGTGTACAATATGTAGCATTTTTATTAAATATATGGACACTTTTGTGAACAATCGCCTATAGGCTACATCTGTTGAGACTGCAGTTGTTATTAAATTAAACTTAAAAGAACCAAAAACAAGTAAAGAGGAGATCCGATCAGGGAGAGCGGAGTTTGAGTGTAACCATTTCCCCAGCTCAACGTATTTGTGGAGCCAATTGAATAGTGTGCAGGATGACTCTAATCGTTCATACCAATGCTACATCGTGTGGGCCAAAAACACTTTGGTTTCAATTCTTCAATTGTGAAACTCCTCAGCTGCTTCACTTACACTGCTTCAACAAAGCTCCAATGTGGTTCTATCACCTTCAGTCAGATAGCCCTAAAGAATTTAGCAAGCAGTCACTTACAACTCGGAGAATTGAGCTGGTCATGAATTAATTGAAAGATTGAACTCCAACAGTTGTGGAAAAACTACCCAATTGTCATTCTTGAGTAAAAGTAAAGATACCTTAATAGAAAATGCCTCAAGTAAAAGTGAATGACCCAGTAAAATACACTTAAGTATCAAGAGTAAATGTAATTGCAAAAATATACTTAAGTATAAAAATTTAAAGTATAAATCACTTAAAATTGCTTATATTAAGGAAACCAGAAGGCACAATCTTCTTGGTTTAATTGTTTTTTATTTTATTTTTACAAATAGCCAGGGGCACACAACACAGACATCAAGTTGAGTGAGTCCGCCAGATCAGAGGCAGTAGGGATGACCAGGATGGTCTCTTGATAAGTACGTGAATTTGACAATTTCTCTGTCCTGCTAACCACTCACAATGTAACGAGTACTTTTGGGTGTCAGGGAAAATGAATGGACCAAAAGTACATTATTTTCTTTAAGAATGTAGTCAAGTTAAAGTTGTCAAAAAAAACGACTTAAATTATACTATAAAATCATTTTTACACCACTGTAAAACTCCAAAGTTGTATCCTTGACTCAATCTAAATTGCCTCAGCCTGTTTGAAAGCTACGGACCACTTAACAGCCACTCCAACCACATAACATAATATGCTCCTCATGGTGTCAACTAAGTAGACAAAAGTGTATCTGTTGTGTGATGCAATAAAAGACAACATTTCCAAAAGTTTTCATGTATTCTTTTTCATTCATACCGGTAATCAGGAGTGACTGCCCATTCTTAAAACTAATATCTTCTGAGCCTCATTTAGCATATATAGAAACATATAGGCAGGTTTACTCAGTAGATGTGGCTTCATGCTGAGTTTGTTTGCACATAGGATAACAAAGACGGGTGTGTGAGTGTCAATCTGCAACTTATACATTGCAGAATTGAAAGAGATAAGGGATATACAAATTGTAACCCCCTATAATATAGAAAAACTAACACATGTATAGAACCAATATAATCACCTGTAGAATAGTTTAGAAACTTTATTTAAATTTCTCACAATAATTTTGCATATTTGCTGCCGTCCCATTTCACAGACACTGACCAAAAATATACGGCATCGAACAGATAGGCCGGGGTGACAAAAATTCCCAGGACCGATTTCTGGTTCCAGTTCGCCCCGATGTGATCTCATGAATTTACTCATCAGAACATGAGCAGGTTACAAACAGAAAAATGCAATACAACCAAACTATACAAATGATACAGCAGATTTTACACTAAACTTGAAAAATATTCACTTCTGAACTTCCTGAAAGAACACATATCATAGTTGAATCTGGATTCGGATGTAAAATAACCGAGACAAAAAAAATGTATGTACTGTACTGTTCCTTGACAGTGTCAGTTCAATAGAAAAATACACCAAAAATAAAGAGCATTTTATAATAGAAATCAGTGTTGAGACGTGAAAATTACAACAAAAATGTGCTCCACATGGACACAGACTTTGAGGGAGAAACAGACAAGATATAACATGCACCAGCAACTGAAGCCTCATCAATAGTATAACTAGATTAGGACTGGTAAAGGCTTTTAATGGATTTACATGTTGTCAGTATATTGTGGCTGGTCTTGTGTGCCTGACTCATAGGAGAGACTAGGTTGCGGCAGGTGAGGGAGCTGATCTTCTCTTCCCGCTGTGACTCTAAGACCACTATGTGGGCAATGGAGTAGCTGCACTCCTCACATGCACAGCTCATTGACCGTAGACAAACAATGAAGCTCCTCACAGCACCAATCCCTACCTACCCTTAGTCACCATGTAGATCTGAAAGGATCAAATAGGTCTGCAATATGGCAATAACTCTACCTTGCCATCTAAAAGACTAGCTGGAATTGTCTTATTGCTTACTATCCAATAGTTTCGGATGTACATAAGTGCCTAGGTATCGTATATGATTTTGCCTTGAGCATCCCATTAATTTCCTATCCTTCACTCAACCCAAGCCATCTTTACTCACTCCAAATGGAGCACAACTCAACTTTTAAAACACATCCACTGCCACTTCAGCAGCACAGATCAAAACAATATATTCCATGAGATCATTAAAGCTTATAAGCCAGTAGGGGGATGGCTGCTCTCCCTGTTCAGACATCAACGAAGGGGACGTGACAAAAATAAAGAGTATGAAAATTATCAAAAACGGTTTGTTTATCAATTCAGCTTATATTACAAGACTCCAAAAATAGACCACTTCATCGTTTTGTTAGTACTCAAAGAATTGTTTAAAAACTGTTCTTGTCTTTCTAAAAAGCCTTCTGGCAAGGTTCATAGGTCAAAGGTTGAGGACGGGGATGTCAAAGAGATCGCAGAGGCCCTCGCTCTCATCCAGGTTATAGATGTAGTCATGGTCACCCGGGGGGGGGGAAAGGCGGAGGAGTGGAGAAAACACTGGTAGAGAGAGAGGGATAAAACATATAACTGGAATCATCAAGTCAAAGGGGTTTATAAAACAATCCGTATTAGACTCGTACCTTCTGAAGCCATAAGTTCCTCTAGTAGATCTGCACTCACCATCTCTACACACATACACACACAAAGAGGTGAGAGAGTGTCTGCTATACACAAAGTCACAATTTATCATTAACTTAATTTCCTGAAATACAACGCAAGTGTCTGTTTGGATATATTTAAATCAAGTTTAAGACATGATACACATGCACACACAGTACCTTTAGCGGGGTCAAACATGTCAGAAAAGTATTTGGGGAAATCCAGCACTGAAAAACACAAGGCACAAGACACCATACAAGTCATTAGAGGTTTTTTATAAGGTAGAGCCAATTTACACTGTTTTCCTGTGTACATTCATTAAACATCCTAAAATAAAAACAGCTTGCGTATATACACATTTCTATAGCAGGCAGGCTTTATACATTGTTTGTTGCCACACAGATGCTTCCTGTGTTACAGTGCATTGGGCAGAGCCAAGGTTTTAATGAATAAAAAAAACTGGTCGGAAGTGTGTGCTTACTAAAACAGATAAACAACGTACGTACAGTATAGAGGTCGACCGATTGTGATTTTTCAATGCCGATACCGATTATTGGAGGACCAAAAAAAGCCAATACCGATTAATCAGACAATGTTTCAAATGTATTTGTAATAATGACAATTACAACAATACTGAATGAACACTTATTTTAACTTAATATAATAAATCAAATCAATTTAGCATCAAATAAATAATGAAACATGTTCAATTTGGTTTAAATAATGCAAAAACAAAGTGTTGGAGAAGTAAAAGTGCAATATGTGCCATGTAAAAAAGCTAACGTTTAAGTTCCTTGCTCAGAACATGAGAACATATGAAAGCTGGTGGTTCCTTTAAACACGAGTCTTCAATATTCCCAGGTAAGAAGTTTTAGGTTATTATAGGAATTATAGGACTATTTCTCTCTATACCATTTGTATTTCATATACCTTTGAACATTGGATGTTCTTATAGGCACTTTAGTATTGCCAGTGTAACAGTATAGCTTCCGTACCTCTCCTCGCTCCTACCTGGGCTCGAACCAGGAACACAACAGCCACCCTCGAAGCAGCGTTACCCATGCAGAGCAAGGGGAACAACTACTCCAAGTCTCAGAGCGAGTGACGTTTGAAACCCTATTAGCGCGCACCCCGCTAACTAGCTAGCCATTTCACATCACATCGTTACACCAGCCTAATCTCGGGAGTTGATAGGCTTGAAGTCATAAACAGCAGAGCTGCTGGCAAAACACACAAAAGTGCTGTTTGAATAAATGCTTATGAGCCTGCTGGTGCCTACCATCGCTCAGTCAGACTGCTCTATCAAATCATAGACTTAATTATAGCATAATAACACACAGAAATGCGAGCCGTAGGTCATTAATATGGTCGAATCCGGAAACTATCATCTCGAAAACAAGACGTTTATTCTTTCAGTGAAATACGGAACCAGTCTAAATATTCCTGTTACATTGCACAACCTTCAATGTCATAATTACGTAAAATTCTGGCAAATTAGTTCGCAATGAGCCAGGCGGCCCAAACTGTTGCATATACCCTGACTCTGCGTGCAATGAACGCAAGAGAAGTGACACAATTTCACCTGGTTAATATTGCCTGCTAACCTGGATTTCTTTTAGCTAAATATGCAGGTTTAAAAATATATACTTCTGTGTATTGATTTTAAGAAAGGCATTGGTGTTTATGGTTAGATGCGCACTGCATCGATTATATGTAACGCAGGACACGCTAGATAAACTAGTAATATCATCAACCATGTGTAACTAGTGATTATGATTGATTAAGTTTAATGCTAGCTAGCAACTTACCTTGGCTTCTTACTGCATTCGTATAACAGGGGGGCTTCTCGTGAGGCAGGTGGTTAGAGCGTTGGACTAGTTAACCGTAAGGTTGCAAGATTGTATCCCCGAGCTGACAAGGTAAAAATCTGTCGTTCTGCCCCTGAACAAGGCAGTTAACTAACCGTTCCCAGGCCGTCATTGAAAATAAGAATGTGTTCTTAACTGACTTGCCCAGTAAAAGAAGGATTAAATAAAAAGGTGTACATTTTTTTCCACAAAATGTAAATAAATAAAAATATTAATAATCAGCGTCCAAAATTATCGATTTACGATTGTTATGAAAACTTGAAATCGGCCCTAATTAAATCGGCCATTCCGATGTACAGTACCAGTCAAAAGTTTGGACACACCTACTCAATTATTATTATTTTGACTATTTTCTACATTGTAGACTAGTGAAGACAAACTATGAAATGACACATATGGAATCATGTAGTAACCAAAAAAGTTAAATCAAAATATATTTTAGATTCTTCAAAGTAGCCACCCTTTGCCTTGATGACAGCATTGCACAATCTTGGCATTCTCTCAACCAGATTCACCTTGAATGCTGTCCCAACAGTCTTGAAGGAGTTGCCACATATGCGGAGCACTTGTTGGCTGCTTTTTTTTTTTTTTTTTTCACTCTGCGGTCCAACTCATCCCAAAACAGGTAATCTGAAGCAGCACTCCATCACTCTCCTTCTTTGTCAAATAGCCCTTACACAGCCTGGAGGTGTGTTGGGTCATTTCCCTGTTGAAAAACAAATAAAAAGTCCCACGAAGGGAAAAACAGATGGGATGGCGTATCGCTGCAGAATCCTGTGGTAGCCATGCTGGTTAAGTTTGGCTTGAATTCTAAATAAATCACAGACAGTGTCAACAGCAAAGCACCCCCACACCATCACACAACCTCCTCTATGCTTCGGAAAACACACATGCGGAGATCATCCGTTCATCTACTCCGCGTCTCATCAAGACACGGCGGCAGGAATCTACAAATCTCACATTTGGACTTACCAGACCAAAGGACAGATTTCCACAGGTCTAATTTGGACTGCTCGTGTTTCTTTGCCAAAGTAAGTTTCTTCTTATTGGTGTCCTTAAGTAGTGGTTTCTTTGCAGCAATTCGACCAAGAATGCCTGAGTCTCCTCTGAACAGTTGATGTAGAGATGTGTCTGTTACTTGAACTCTGAAGCATTTATTTGGGACGAAATCTGAGGTGTAGTTAACTCTAATTTTATTTTATTTAACTAAGCAATTTAGTTAAGAACAAATTCTTATTTACAATGATGGCCTACACCGGCCAAACCCGGACGACGCTGGGCCAATTGTGCGCCGCCCTATGGGACTCCCAATCACGACCGGTTGTGATACAGCCTGGATTCAAACCAGGGTGTCTGTAGAGACACCTCTAGCACTGAGATGCAGTGCTTTAGACCGCTGCGCCACTCGGAAGCGCATCTTGCAGCAGAGGTAACTCTAGGTCTTCCTTTCCTGTGGCGGTCCTCATGAGAGCCAGTTTCATCATAGCGCTTGATGGTTTTGGCGACTGCACTTGAATAAACTTTAAAAGTTCTTGACATTTTCCAGATTGACTGACCTTCATGTCTTAAAGTAATGGACTGTCATTTTGCTTTGCTTATTTGAGCTGTTCTTGTTATAATATGGGCTTGGTATTTTACCAAATAGGGCTATCTTCTGTATACCCCCCTACCTTGTCACAACACAACTGATTAGCTCAAATACATTAAGATAGAAAGAAATTCCACAAATGAATTTTTAACAAGGGACACCTGTTAATTGAAACACATTCCAGGTGACTGCCTCATGAAGCTGATTGAGAGAATGCCAAGTGTGTGCAAAGCTGTCAAGGCAAAGCGTGGCTCCTTTGAAGAATCTCAAATATATTTTGATTTGTTTAACACTTTTTTGGTTACTACATGATTCCATGTGTTATTTCATAGTTTTGATGTCTTCACTAGAAAATAGTAAAAATAAAGAAAAACATTGTCCAAATTTTGACTGGTACTTTACACGTGTGTGTGTGTGTGTAAGAGAGAGACCATTGGAATGCTAGCCCAGTGCCAAGGTTTATCTGCCTCCATCACATTGCTGCTTATGGTTGGGCAGTCAACCTTTGTCCTATTGTGATTAAGTACCCATAAAACATTGTAATGTACGAACGATGGTATCGCCCCCTATTGGCCAACCCCACAATTGTATTTTTTTTTTTACGGTTAAAAAAAATCATTTAAATAAAAGACTGCTAAAAAAGGACCACGAGCGAGAGGAATCATGACAAAATATATCTTGGAGCCAACCCTTTTTTCATAGTGTATTCCTCTCGGTTGGAGCTATGGCACGAAAGAGGTGTGTGCCGCTATTTGGTCTGGGCAACATGGCCTAAAAATCATCTCTCGATTCTTTCAAACCTATGGGCAATTCACAATATATATATCTTGATTTTTTTTTTTTAATAATCACTAAATAAGGTTTTTGTAGAATTAAAGAGCAAATACACTGCGTTTCAACCAGTCAGCAATAATCAAATGGATTCAGGCCGTGTGAAATTATACCAAGGCTAATAAAAATACGCCTTCCACAACCATAAAATCCAATATTAACTTAATCTAAATAATTGAACCTGCTGTTTTGCAATAATCACTGATCTGGCTTAAGTCAGTCTATGAAAATTGCCTTTTTGTTACAAATTTGACCAGGACCATGCATAATGTACATTCACTAATAATGACTAACTTCTTGTAGGAGGCATTAAAGAACATTTACACAGGTCTCAAACAAATTAGACCGCTAGCAGAACAATCTTTGACTAAAATGCTGCTAGCTGTACGCGGTACACAATGCGTGCGTGACAAACTGAACATTCATTTTCCAGAACCAATGTTCATTGATACTCCTGTTTTAGTAGTGTCCGCTCTGTGAGCAACTTGAGTTGACAGAAAAAGGGAATCGTTTGAAAGGTTGACTTCCTCTAATACAGTAAAATAATGTCTCAATGTGTTTCAGTGTCCATATGACCCATTCTGTTGGACCAAAATTCAAATAACGAGTTGAAACCAGTTTGTCAGAGAGGAAGAAGTGATCCCTCATCTTTGTTAATCTGAGTGGCAGGGGGAGGGGCTTGGTGTGTATGTGTAAATAGAGAGGAAGAGGAGGAGTGAGAGGTTTGACAAATGTTTCCCAAACGTTTCTCTCGCAGAAATCTGTCCAAAATAAGCCCAATGCGTTTCTATTAGAGGTCGACTGATTAATTAGGGCCGATTTCAAGTTTTCAAAACAATCGGAAATCTGTATTTTTGGACACCGATTTGGTCAAAAAAAAAATTGGGGGTTGTGGACAGGTGTCTTTTATACTGATAACAAGCTCAAACAGGTGCCATTAATACAGGTAACGAGTGGAGGACAGAGGAGCCTCTTAAAGAAGAAGTTACAGGTCTGTGAGAGCCAGAAATCTTGCTTGTTTGTAGGTGACCAAATACTTATTTTCCACCATAATTTGCAAATAAATTAATTAAAAATCCTACAATGTGATTTTCTGGATTTTTTTCTCATTTTGTCTGTCATAGTTGAAGTGTACCTATGATGAAAATTACAGGCCTCTCGTCTTTTTAAGTGGGAGAACTTGCACAATTGGTGGCTGACTAAATACTTTTTTGCCCCACTGTATGTATGTGTGTATGAGTGTGTATGTACACAGGACAGAAGGAGCAGGGACCAAAAAGACAAGCGCACATAAACACTAATAAAAAAATGATTCCGCAATACAGGCATTTGGAATATCGCGCAAAAACATCAATTCTAAGTTATCTAATTAATTTTATAATCGTCCAGTCCTAGTCTCCTCTATGAAAAATAAAATAGGCGTTTGGCTTTATACAGCATCTTTCACGTCACAATGTCATCACCATCGACGCTGGCTGTCAATAATCTTCGATATCCGATACTATCGTAATATCGCCCAACCCTATTGATGCTACCACACAACATGCACACACACAGATAAATTGAATTCTAACTCACAGTCAGATGAATCGGATTTGATTGGTTCAAAGACAGTGAAGTTGTTGTCCAACGAAGCAGAAGACTGGAGGGACCGGGTGTCCAATGATGGTGGTTGCGGTACAGATTTTTCAGTGCTCAAATTGTCTGGTAGGTAGAGGTAGAGAGAGAGAGGTAGAGAGAGATATGGACACAGAGGTAGACATGGGACATTTCAATGATATTGTATTGAGAGTTTAGCAGACAAAACATTTTCATAGACAATGAGAGATATAACAGTGAGGTCACCTGATGGCTTAGCTGCTGTATGTGCTTTAGGCTTGCCGGTGGCCAGACTCTGGGTGGTCTTGACAAATGTGTGAGTGGGTGTGTTAATGGTTGTGTCTGCAGAGGCTGCAGCAGACTTGGTGTTCTGCAGCATTTCCTCAGGCGGCGGGACTGGCAGCACCACAGGTGTTGAGTTAACTGGGTCCTTGTTGATGAGCAGAACATCAATGGGCCCAGCAGCGCTAATCAGATGGATCTGATACTTCCTCTGACCGTTTTGAACCTAAAAGTGGAGACAAACATACACACTTACTTTTCACCCTGAGAAGACTGACAGACAGGGTGGCAGAAACAAATCGAACTTACAGCTTCAGGTATGGGCACCTCCAGCTGCGTACCAGAGGGAGCACGCACCGCCAAGAGGGTATCACCTTTGAAGCAGCTGCAGATGTCCTCATGATTAACATAGGCCAGAGTTGGTCAGAGTTAAGGTCAGACACAGAGCTTAACAGAGTATTATAACATTGCTAATGCTGGCAAGTGTATCCTCTGCTATTGTACAGACATGACGGTACTGCAGCTCTTTTTCTATACATTTCTACTGGTGTGGACTGACATGGATACCTACGTACGGTTAGGTTGGGGGTAACAATTTAGATGTTGGTGTAGGTATGAGTATGTGAGTACATAGTAAGGATATAGACTATTGTGTGTGTCCTCGGTCACATTCTTGATGCTTTGTTGGACCCACACCCTCTGCTGGTCCAGCTCACTTTCCCTCATATCCAGATCTTCAAGCTCCGACTTCAGGTCAACCAGCCTGTCACCAATCTCCCTTGTGTTACAGCCTGGCCCAACTCCCCTTAGACAGATAGCGCAATGAAATGTAAGCACATACTGTGTGAATACCTACAAACATACAAGTATGCGAACACACACTCACTTCCACTGAATACTGTTCTTTGACTTCTTCTCGATCAGGCCAATGCCCTCCAGTACATTGGTGATGTCATAGATGCGCCTCTTCTGTCTGACGGCCAGGGTGTCTGCTGCCTACAAGAGCAGGAAAAACGACATTACTCACAACACAATTGTCAAAGGTCACCCTCTCTGATCAGAAGAAAAATAACTTCATGAATGATTTTAAAATGCAAGCACCCAAATGTCCCTACCAAGGTTTTTTTCCTTAGGGGGATGCATATGTATTGTGGGGTTAATAGCAAATCACAAAGCCTGTGAGACAGGGGCCTGTCAACCAATCACTGGATGGGTCATAGCCCTGGTAGCCAATAATAGGAGAGGTCACAACCCTATGAGCCTATCGGAGGGGGGACTAAACAATGCGGACAATAATGACAGACCGTGACACAGCCACCCACTGAATGATGAGACACGGATTGTCTCTTTTACGCAGACACTCTTTCTGTGTTTTACCCTCTTTTATTCCTTGAACTCCTTACTGTCAGTAACCTAGATAACGTAACAGTTTTACAATTAGTTTTATATTAGAGTTTAAGCTTATATTTCATTTTAGAGTATAAATCATCACGATCACAGTGCATGTGTAATTGCTGGATTTTGGCAGATAAAAAATGAAAATAAAAAATGAAAGTCAGATTAAATTGTTGCTGGTCAAATTGACTGGGAGAAAAAACAATCCCATTACAAATAATACTTTTTATTCATTGATGGAAATATCCGTTGATGAAAATACATTTGACTGTCATGCTTATCAGTCTATAGGCTAAAGCTGCAATATGTCACTTTTGGAACAGACCAAATTCACATAGAAATGTAAGCTACAGATCTGTCATTATCAAAGTCAAGTTTAAGAAGCGGTAACTATGTGAGCTATTTCTATGCTTCCTGTTCTTAAGTTTACAATAATTTTGATTATGGAAAACATATATCATAGCGGTTTAGATGGTAAAATGATTCTCCACCAGATACTTGCTTGTTTTGTAACAAATTTAAATAAGGCAAACAATTTGAATTTTTGCAACCAGGAAATGGGGGGGGGGGGGGGGGGGGGGGGGTGATTTCTGCATAGTACAGCTTCAATGTACAACATTTTGTGGAATTAAATTAGGATGTGTATTTTCGTTAGTCGTCATGCATCTTGTTAATTACACGTGCACAGCATACAGAGACCATTTTTTTACAGAATACCACTTGTCAGACAGCGCTAGACCTGCTGCTGCAGAGCCACAGCTCGTTGCTTCTTGGAGTGCCATTGCGCAACAATTCTAAATGCAATCACATGTTAAAAACAGTTTTGATTAAAAATAGCTACTATTGCTTTATTTCTCAACTGGTAATTGAAGCATGCCATGCATCAACCATTTATTGAGATACTTCGGGATTTTGGCAATGAGGCCCTTTATCTATTTCCTCAGAGTCTGATGAACTCGTGGATACCATTTTAATGTATCTGCTTGTAGTTTTAAGGAAGTTGATAGTGCTAGCACATAACTAGTGCTAGCACATTTGCTAACTAGCGTTTCCATAAACACTGGAAGTATATTGTGTCTGCTAGCACATAGACTTCTAGTCATTGCCCTAACACTAGTTACCGTTAGCATTGGCTCGCAAAACTACCTCCAACTTCCTTCATACTGGACACAGAGACATAAAAATGTTATCCACGAGTTCATCTGACTCTGGGGAAGTAGATAATGGGTCTCATTGTCAAAATCCCGAAGTATCCCTCTAAGCATTACATTGTTAATCTACATCTATTTGATGTTAATTAAAATCTTCCCGGACACATTTTTCTAACGGAAACCCTGGTGTGGTTGTCTGTATGCATTTCATATTCCACATGCATCTCCTCCGAGTATGTTGCACATCTGTTACAACACAATGCAGCAATATCAACCAAATCAGGCAGTGCTTAGACTTATATGGATGATTGGGGACGTTGCGATGATACAAAAAAAATTAACAAACCATAGCTAACAATTCTTACAGTCAGACAGTCAAAAGGGATGCAGCCCATCACTCACTACTTTGAGATCGAGCACCCCGTCCTTCGCTTCCTGCAGCAAAGTAACGAACTTCGTGGTGAGAAGTCCGAGGCTCCTCTCGTGTCTCTGAGACTGGGGAGCGTCGGAACCTTCAAGCTCCGTTTGGCTCACCTCCAGCTCCATAACCTGTCTGAATCGGTTGGATGATATAGTGAATGGGAGGTTTCCCTAAATGCTGTAAAGCACCGGGCCTATGCCCTCGACCGTCCTACTCCAGTGCAACCGCGGGGATAGTTGCAACCCTGGGAAGGATGTGCCAACTACGGGGTCAGTGTGGTCAGTACAGTTCGTCTCCCCGTGGGCCAGAACACAGTAAGCAGCCACCAAGCAATGGGCTAGAGCCGTTGGAAGCGGGCTGAAAGCTGGGATGGTTTCAAGCGTAGGGAGCGTCTGTAAAGTGAGGACACCACGGGAAAGTGAAACGAAAAATACACAACTACTCACTGTACCATAACCTGCTGTAAGCATTGCATACGGAGACGAAGCTACAGTCGGGTGGCTAGCTATATCTCTTTAAGGAGTTCCTACTCCAATTCGATTTGATCAGATTGTGTATGAGTGCAAAATACCAAATTAGCAGTAAATGCAAGCCGTTTTCGATTAGACCTCTGCCACTGGATTGGCTTGGCAACTTTGGCCAACCACCCATAGTTACGTTAGCTAGCTACAGTATAACGTTAGTTAGCACAACAAGGTCGCTAGCTAAGTAATGTACATTAGATACAAGTACATTAGGTACATGCATATAACCAAAACAACGATGGCTAGTGGTTTACTGGCTCTCGTTAACTAAACGTTAGGTGGCACGATAACTAGCTAGCCAACTCATCCGATTATCAGCAGACTAGCTGACGTTAGCTAGCTACAGTACAGTAAAGTACCTAGCAATCTCCTGTCACGAGCGTCCTGATGAATGGTCGGATGTACTTACCAATTAGTTCGTGAGTTGTCCTCAAAGCAACACTGGAACGCTATTCAAGTTGAGTTTGTTTCATCGATATATTATTGTAAGCAAGCTATCACTCAGGGCATGTACTTAACTAATATTCGAAAGGCAGTTTAAAAACTCCCTCCTACTACATCTTTCATCCAACAGAACCAATGCATTTTTCTTCCTGTTAACTAATGTCTCGCGTACAGCGAACTTAACACCGAACGAAGCATGGAGCGGCGCATCAGATTTTCATCTTAGCCAATGAAATCACGTTAGTGCTAGGGAGCGTCACACATAATAGAGTGTCGTGATACTGTGCAAAATTAAACGATATTGTAATGTACACTGAGTGTAGAAAACATGAAGGACACATGCTCTTTCCATGTCATAGACTGACCAGGTGAATCCAGGGGAACGCTATGATCCCTTATTGATGTCACTTGTTAAATTCGCTTCAATCAGTGTAGATGAAGTGAAGGAGACTGGTTAAATACGTTTTTTTTAAAGCCTGGAGACAATTGAGACATGGATTGTGTATGTGTGCCATTCAAAGGGTGAATGGGCATGACAAAATAATTAAGTGCCTTTGAACAGGTTATGGTAGTAGGTGTCAGGCACACCGGTTTGTGTCAAAAACGGCAACCCTGCTGGGTTTTTCACGCTTTCCCGTGTGTATCAAGAATTGTCCACCACCCAAAAACACATACAGCCAACTTGACACAACTGTGGTAAGCATTGGCGTCAACATGGGCCAGCATCCTTGTGGAACGCTTTTGACACCTGACAGAGTCTATGCCCCGACGGGGGGGAGTTTTGTACACTCAGCGTATATTGACCCAATGTCTTGAATAAAATATGGTATAAGAATGTCTTTCAGAACTATGTCAAGATGACATTCACATTTTTGGAACAATGTAGAGAATTAACAATAAACCATACACCCACAGACAAGTTTAAAAGCAGAAGTAATGTTGACAAGTCAAGGACTCTTTTCCACAACTTTGCAAAGCCCCTACCCTCTATGAGTCACTCATGTGTAAGGAGATTAGCCTAAAAACATGTCACTTCAAAACAGATACAACTTTTCCGTAACAGGTTAGGAGAATTAACTTAGCAGTTTAGGAGAATTAGGTTAAGGTTTGGAAAAGGGTTAGGGTTAGCAAAAATGCTCTCCTAACATTCTACAAAAAGTCACTTGTACTGAAGTGCCTTGTTTTTAGAGAGTACCCATGTGTACGATTGAAATGACCAGAAATCATGGTTACCAGAAATCTCCAAAAGTCCCCACAAGGACAGTAAAACAAGGACAATTCTCAAAGCCTATTTTAGGCATAGAGGTTAGCTTTAGGGTTGGGGTTACAATTAGGGTTAGGATCAGAATTAGGTGTGTGTGTGTGTGTGTGTGTGTGTGTGTGTGTGTGTGTGTGTGTGTGTGTGTGTGTGTGTGTGTGTGTGTGGCAGTCTTGTCCTTGTACTTTAATTGACAGTGTGGCCTTTGGATTGCAATGTATTTTGTGGATTCAAATAAAGTATTTCAAATGTGTGTGTTTTTGTGTGTATATGTGTGTGTGAGTGTGCGTGTGCATGTGTGTGCTATACCTCTGCATTCTACCACTGGATCAGAGGCTAGAGGTGTGATGGTCAAACACAAAGGGGCACAATGTGGGGAAGGGCCAAGAGGGGGCATCTCCCTTCCAAAATGACAACCTGACCTATTTCTGTCTACCGTGGTTATGAACCCACAAAGAAGCCTTCCCAGGCGGCCCAGCCCAGACAGAGAAGACTGGAGTGGGACAGCCAATTGGGGTAGCATCCCCCTCACCCAAATTCAGCATGGAGGCCAAAATGTGGAAATGCTTCAAGATGCAGGGGCAGCACAATAAAATACTATAGTACTATTTAGTTCAGTTTAATATATGCCACTTAACAGATTATTTTTTATCCAAAGCGACATGTATGACAGTGTGCATAATTTATTTATTTTTTGTATGTGTTCTTTGTGGGAATTGAACCCAAGTTGTTCACATAATATAAACCAGTTATGGTCAGAGTATTGAATCAAGCCAAGGTCAAATTTATTTAAACTCTGGTCTGAGGGTCACATTGGAGAGACAACCCCTGATGCATTGGTTTGTGTGTGGAAACGGGTGCATTGAGGGTCAGGGACAGCCATATGCTATGAATGCACAATGAACAACATGAAAGCCCAGGCTGCTGTGTTGTCCCTGCACTGTTGGGGGGGGGGGGGGGGGGGGGGGGGGCATTGTTTGACAGACAAAAGGCTAACAGTGCCCAGGACACCCCACAGTACATTTGGCCCCCATGGGACAGAGGATGAGAGACTAGGGGGGAACAAGGGTATATGGAGAGTACACCCAACCAGATGCCCCCCCATCTCCTTCCAAAACCAAAACTAGAATTTCCCACCTCACATCCCCATCCTAAAGAGACAACAGCACAATGAGAGGGCCTCTTCCTCACAATAAAATAAGAATGTGAGTATGAGGGAGTGGGGTAAAGGACAGAATGTGATTTCTATGATCTTGTAGGAGCTGATGGTGGGTGACTAATATTCCAAGACAGAAGAACACAACACACCAATTGTCATACTAAATATGTCATACCCTCTCCCCAAATCTGTTTAGATTTTTCCCAAATTGAGTTTCTCGGGGGGGTTATTTACTCTCAAACTTCCAATTATTTATAGAAAAACATCAACATTGAATGGTCTGAGTCCATGTCAATGCATCAATCAAATCAAAAGGAAAAGAAAGAAAGTAACAAATGTAGATTTTTTTGTGTAGATTATTTTAATTTCTTGTTACAGAAGGAATAAGCTACTAGCGAACATTGTGACAACCAACCCCATTCTGTGTGACATTCAACCCTGATAATAACTCCATGTTTGAATAGGGAGGATAAAAATGGTTCCCATTTCAACCCAGGACCTCAGTCTCTCTATTAATGTAGAAAATATTATTGTAAGAGATATTGGTGCTTGAAAATGCACACAAGAGTAAAAAGCGTGACAACCGAAACCCCGGTCCCGGTCTCCCCTACAGCATTGATAGTCTATACTGACTTGTGTTGAACAAAACTTTTTGAGTGGAATAGTTTCCCAAGCAACAAATTGTGATAACTGTGCAAGGAGGTGAATCAGGGTGGCACTTTACCAGACAATCAAGTAGGTCCCGACATTAATACGGAATTCAACAATGTTCAAAATGTGTTGAATTTAGAAGATTAATTAAATGAATTGAACTTTTTAGAAAATCTATTGATCTACACAAGTTTTTCACAAGATATGAAAATAATGCATCAGTGATTGGTATTTTTATAAACTTTTTCATGAAGCAACAGCATGGGATTGCCTGTCTGTGTGGTGCGCTCTTGTCCATCACTTTGTGTAGCCAGTTAGCCAGTTTGCTCGACCCTATTCATGGTTTCCTCATGCAGAAAGGTAGTGGAATTATGATGGAAATAAGTCAAGGTCAGAATTGGGCGTATCTGTAGACACCCCGCTCCGTCACAACTTAATTTCTTAGATCTCCACCTTGAAAGAAAAGTGGGGTGAATAGCATGCTATTTTCATGTTTAAATTCAAGGTCAGAATATGCATAGAGAGAAAAGTGCATAAAAATAAATAACATTCAAATGTTTGGATTAACTCAGGTCAGAATCAGGCCTTCGGTGTGCAATTAGTTAAGGATAATATCACCTCCACCTTATCCGACACCCTAGGCCCTCTACAATTTGCATAGAGCCCCAACAGATCCACAGACGACGCCTTTGCCATTGCACTGCACACACCCCTCACAATACACTTAATTTGAACTAGATAAATCCTGTGTAACAACTAATAATTACATTGTACTTAGGCAAACATTACATTTGAAATAGTGTGTTTCTCCTCATCTCCTCATCTCGGATGACCAAGTTACCCCAGAAGGTACACTTTATTTTGGTGGCAAGTGCTAGCAATAACATTGAGTGGAGATTTATTTTCAACAGTGCACATTCATGGGTAAGTATACTGAACAAAAATATAAACGCAACATGTAACAATTTCAAAGATTTTACTGAGTTACAGTTCATATAAGGAAATCAGTCAATTTAAATAAATCCATTAGGCCCTAATCTATGGATTTCACATGATTGGGTGGGCCTTGGAGGGCATAGGCCCACCCACTTGGCAGTCAGGCCCACCCACTGGGGAGCCAGGCCTAGTCAATCATAATTATATTTTCCCACAAAAGGGCTTTATTACAGACAGAAATATTCCTTGGATGATGCATCAATATGCCCAGTCACTACAAAGATTCCTAACTCAGTCGCTGGAGAGGAAGGAAACTGCTCAGGGATTTCACCAAGAGGCCAATGGTGATTTTAAAACAGTTACAGAGTTTAATGGTTGTGATAGGAGAAAACTGAGGATGGATCAACAACATTGTAGTTACTCCACAATACTAACATAAATTAAAGAATACAAACATTCCAAAACAAGCATTCTACTTTTTGGGGTTACTGTATTGTTTGTAGATATTACTGCACTGTTGGAGCTAGAAACATAAGTATTTCACTGCACCTGCGATAACATCTGCAAATCTGTGTTCACGACCTATAAACTTTGATTTGATTTTGCCTTTCCTAACCACTGTTCTTCTGCACCTGGATTGTTTGCTCTGTTGGGTTTTAGGCTGGGTTTCTGTAAAGCAGTTTGTGCTGGCCTGAGGATGGAGTTGTCCCGGATTTCAGCCTCTTCTTTGGCAGGACAGTCTCAAAAGCCATACCACTTGGCATTTGGCATGAGGAGGGAGTGAGGGTGAACTACCCATAGTCTCCACAAGGGAGCACTAGTTCTGCCAGAGCTAGGGAGATCTTATTCTGTAATTCATTCACCTTCAGCAGTTACTAGGTCATGAACCCACCATTTAATGCCTTATCATCTGTGTTACCTTCTGTAAAGATCAGATATGGGAATGATCATTATTTATTTATTTTTCTTCTTGGGCCTCTATAACTATATCTATTGTTTTTATTTTTGTTGTTGTTGTGTGATTTGGATTAATCCCCTCTACCACACGGAAACCCACTAATCTACTGACGGAACGCAAGAGTTGGCTAATAACAGACCTCCATCCTATGCTAGCTTGCTCCTATGCTAGCTTGCTACCGATTTAGCTGTCTAAACCAACCTCTCCACTCACTGGACCCTTTTGATCACTCGACTGAGCATGCCTCTCCTTAATGTCAATATGCCTTGTCCATTGCTGTTCTGGTTAGTGTTTATTGGCTTATTTCACTGTAGAGCCTCTAGTCCTGCTCATTATACCTTATCCAACCTATTAGTTCCACCACCCACACATGCAATGACATCTCCTGGTTTCAATTATGTTTCTAGAGACAATATCTCTCTCTTCATCACTCAATACCTAGGTTTACCTCCACTGTATTCACATCCTACCTTACCTTTGTCTGTACATTATACCTTGATGCTATTTTATCGACCCCAGAAACCTCCTTTTACTCTCTGTTCCAGAAGTTCTAAACGACCAATTCTCATTGCTTTTAGCCGCACCCTTATTCTACTCCTACTCTGTTCATCTGGCGATGTAGAGGTGAATCCAGGCCCTGCAGTGCCTAGCTCCACTCCTATTCCCCAGGCGCTCTCTTTTGACGACTTCTGTAACCGTAATAGCCTTGGTTTCATGCATGTTAACATTAGAAGCCTCCCTAAGTTTGGTCTATTCACTGCTTTAGCACACTCTGCCAACCCGGATGTTCTAGCTGTGTCTGAATCCTGGCTTAGGAAGACCACCAAAAATTCAGACATTTTAATTCCAAACTACAACATTTTCAGACAAGATAGAACTGCCAAAGGGGGCGGTGTTGCAATCTACTGCAAAGATAGCCTGCAGAGTTCTGTCCTACTATCCAGGTCTGTACCCAAACAATTTGAACTTCTACTTTTAAAAATCCACCTCTCTAAAAACAAGTCTCTCACCGTTGCCGCCTGCTATAGACCACCCTCTGCCCCCAGCTGTGCTCTGGACACCATATGTGAACTGATTGCCCCCCATCTTTCTTCAGAGCTTGTGCTGCTAGGCGACCTAAACTGGAACAACACCCCAGCCATCCTACAATCTAAACTTGATGCCCTCAACCTCACACAAATTATCAATGAACCTACCAGGTACCTCCCCAAAGCCTTAAACACGGGCACCCTCATAGATATCATCCTAACCAACTTGCCCTCTAAATACACCTCTGCTGTTTTCAACCAAGATCTCAGCGATCACTGCCTCATTGCCTGCATCCGTAATGGGTCAGCGGTCAAACGACCTCCACTCATCACTGTAAAACGCTCCCTGAAACACTTCAGCGAGCAGGCCTTTCTAATCGACCTGGCCGGGGTATCCTGGAAGGATATTGATCTCATCCCGTCAGTAGAGGATGCCTGGATATTTTTTTTAAATTCCTTCCTAACCATCTTAAATAAACATGCCCCATTCAAGAAATTTAGAACCAGGAACAGATATAGCCCTTGGTTCTCCCCAGACCTGACTGCCCTTAACCAACACAAAAATGGCGTTCTGCATTAGCATCGAACAGCCCCCGTGATATGCAGCTGTTCAGGGAAGCTAGAAACCATTATACACAGGCAGTTAGAAAAGCCAAGGCTAGCTTTTTCAAGCAGAAATTTGCTTCCTGCAACACTAACTCAAAAAAGTTCTGGGACACTGTAAAGTCCATGGAGAATAAGAACACCTCCTCCCAGCTGCCCACTGCACCGAAGATAGGAAACACTGTCACCACTGATAAATCCACCATAATTGAGAATTTCAATAAGC
The DNA here is from genome assembly GCF_013265735.2 of Oncorhynchus mykiss. Lineage (NCBI taxonomy): Eukaryota > Metazoa > Chordata > Actinopteri > Salmoniformes > Salmonidae > Oncorhynchus > Oncorhynchus mykiss. The sequence continues at coordinate 68,958,465 of NC_048570.1, read as the reverse complement.
ATTTTTCTACGGCTGGCCATGCTTTCCACCTGGCTACTCCTACCCCGGTCAACAGCACTGCACCCCCCACAACAACTCGCCCAAGCCTTCCCCATTTCTCCTTCTCCCAAATCTGCTCAGCTGATGTTCTGAATGAGCTGCAAAATCTGGACTCCTACAAATCAGCCGGGCTAGACAATCTGGACCCTTTCTTTCTAAAATTATCTGCCAAAAATGTTGCCACCCCTATTACTAGCCTGTTCAACCTCTCTTTCGTGTCGTCTGAGATTCCCAAAGATTGGAAAGCACCTGCGGTCATCCCCCTCTTCAAAGGGGGTGACACTCTTGACCCAAACTGCTACAGACCTATATCTATCCTACCATGCCTTTCTAAGGTCTTCGAAAGCCAAGTTAACAAACAGATTACCGACCATTTCGAATCTCACCATACCTTCTCTGCTATGCAATCTGGTTTCAGAGCTGGTCATGGGTGCACCTCAGCCACGCTCAAGGTCCTAAATGATATCTTAACCGCCATCGATAAGAAACATTACTGTGCAGCCGTATTCATTGATCTGGCCAAGGCTTTCGACTCTGTCAATCACCACATCCTCATCGGCAGACTCGACAGCCTTGGTTTCGCAAATGATTGCCTCGCCTGGTTCACCAACTACTTCTCTGATAGAGTTCAGTGTGTCAAATCGGAGGGTCTGCTGTCCGGACCTCTGGCAGTCTCTATGGGGGTGCCACAGGGTTCAATTCTTGGACCGACTCTCTTCTCTGTATACATCAATGAGGTCGCTCTTGCTGCTGGTGAGTCTCTGATCCACCTCTACGCAGACGACACCATTCTGTATACTTCTGGCCCTTCTTTGGACACTGTGTTAACAACCCTCCAGGCAAGCTTCAATGCCATACAACTCTCCTTCCGTGGCCTCCAATTGCTCTTAAATACAAGTAAAACTAAATGCATGCTCTTCAACCGATCGCTACCTGTACCTACCCGCCTGTCCAACATTACTACTCTGGACGGCTCTGACTTAGAATGCGTGGACAACTACAAATACTTAGGTGTCTGGTTAGACTGTAAACTCTCCTTCCAGACCCATATCAAACATCTCCAATCCAAAGTTAAATCTAGAATTGGCTTCCTATTTCGCAACAAAGCATCCTTCACTCATGCTGTCAAACATACCCTTGTAAAACTGACCATCCTACCAATCCTCGACTGTCATTTACAAAATAGCCTCCAATACCCTACTCAACAAATTGGATGCAGTCTATCACAGTGCAATCCGTTTTGTCACCAAAGCCCCATATACTACCCACCATTGCGACCTGTACGCTCTCGTTGGCTGGCCCTCGCTTCATACTCGTCGCCAAACCGACTGGCTCCATGTCATCTACAAGACCCTGCTAGGTAAAGTCCCCCCTTATCTCAGCTCGCTGGTCACCATTGCATCTCCCACCTGCAGCACACGCTCCAGCAGGTATATCTTTCTAGTCATCCCCAAAACCAATTATTTCTTTGGCCGCCTCTCCTTCCAGTTCTCTGCTGCCAATGACTGGAACGAACTACAAAAATCTCTGAAACTGGAAACACTTATCTCCCTCACTAGCTTTAAGCACCAACTGTCAGAGCAGCTCACAGATTACTGCACCTGTACATAGTCCACCTATAATTTAGCCCAAACAACTACCTCTTTCCCTACTGTATTTAATTTATTTATTTTGCTCCTTTGCACCCCATTATTTTTTATTTCTACTTTGCACATTCTCCCATTGCAAATCTACCATTCCAGTGTTTTACTTGCTATATTGTATTTACTTTGCCACCATGGCCTTTTTGCCTTTACCTCCCTTATCTCACCTCATTTGGTCACATCGTATATAGACTTGTTTATACTGTATTATTGACTGTATGTTTGTTTATACCATGTGTAACTCTGTGTCGTTGTATGTGTCGAACTGCTTTGCTTTATCTTGGCCAGGTCGCAATTGTAAATGAGAACGTGTTCTCAACTTGCCTACCTGGTTAAATAAAGGTGAAATAAAAAAATAAAAAATAAAAATTCAAGAAGTAGATGATTCAGTATGCTTTACCATGTATTTTGTCTTTATGTCCTTCAATGTGACGTCTTAGAATGATCTCCAACATTGATTTCAGGGGACAGTCTTGGGCCTTCCAGGTGAAGAATTTGTCGCAGGTCAGATCTATTGTTGATGCTTTGTAATTCCATTTTTAAAATCATTCAATTGGTATTTCTATCACAGATAAATCATTCTATATTATTTCAAAGTGTTTGTAAGGAAAATAACAATGGTTAAAAACGTGATTTAGATTTTTTGAAATGTGACCATTGATTTTATTTCCTCGGATCCCTTAGCATCTATAACTCTTGTTTGAGGAAAGGAGTCCCTGCACCAGACAAAACATGTATATAAACCTCCATATGAGTTTACTCAAAAGTCTTGCAGACTGACATTCAGCGTAGAGATAGGGTGCACATGCAAAAAAATCCAAGTTTGTTCTTACTTAGCATCTGCATTCAATATATTTCTGGCCTCTATTTAACAAATAGAGAAACATCAAAAGCAGACACAGGTGGAATTCAAACATTTAAGAGAATGGATTGAAAGGCAATTTACCAAGAAACTCATAAACATCTCCACTAAAACTTTATGTGTGTCCTTATCAGAGAAGAGTGTCCTCTGACATAAGCAGCAGTAATCATGTCTGGATCTTTTCTGGATTTCAGTCCCAGCCAGCAAGAAAGGCTAACCACAAGGGGTAATGAAAGCTAGAGGAGGCCCTGTCTAAGCAGCTGGCTAGGAGGCATCAGTTGGCTTTTCCTCTTCTGACTGTGATGATTTTACTATTATTAAAGGGTGTGTAGAAAAGGACTGTGAAATCCTAGTGGCAAAGACACACCCCTTTACACCTTTGCCCTTTGTATCAATGAGACACTGATCAGAGTCACCTGAGAGGGAAAAGAGAGAGATGCAGGGCACTCTGTCAAATACAGAGACATAGTCAAACATGGACACATAGTCAAACATGGACACAGTAACACAGAGGTGGGATGGGGGTCACTAATGGTCACTGTGTCTCAGTTCTACGCAGGCTACAGAACAAGCACAGCCTGGGAGAGAGAGAGATTCTGTAGCACTACAGCGTAACCCCTGAGGTCACACACAGACCCAGGGGCGTAATAATAGTGCACACGCTCACTTCAATAAGACCAGAAAACACATTGATGTATAACATTCAATTTATTTATTATTTAACTAGGCAAGTCAGTTATGATTTGTACCCTGTCAGCTCGGGGATATGAACATGCAAACTTTCGGTTACTAGTCCAACGCTCTAACTACTAGGCTCCCCTGCCGCCTCAATAGTGAATGGACCATATTTAAACTTGATCAATTTGGCCCAAGGGCTTAAGCTATGTATTGTTAGTGCTTGACTTGGACTGAAATAGGTGCTGGTAATCATTTTGGGTACCGGTACTGTTTATATTTAGGTGCAAGAGCTCCACAATACTTTTGAGCAAATATTCTATAAGATATTCTAAAATATTATATTTTGGGGCAGCAGGTAGCCTAGTGGTTAGAGCGGTAACCCGAAAGGTTGCTGGATCAAATCCCTGAGCTGACAAGGTAAAAATCTCTAGTTCTACCCTTGAACAAGGCAATTAACCCACTGTTCCCCGGTAGGCTGTCATTGTAAATAAGAATTTGTTCTTAACTGACTTGCCAGGTGAAATAAAATAAGAGGTGCAGAAGCTCAAGCAGTGAAACTTTGAGGTGCCAGTACTCAGCTCCAGTGAGCTCCTGCCCAAGTCAAGCACTGTGTATTCAAATTTTATTTGACACGTGCAGAATACAACAGGTTTCACCTTACAGTGAAACGCTTACTTACAAGCCCTTAACCAACAATGCTGTTAATAAGAAAATACAAAAAGAAAGTAAGAGATAAGAAAAACAAATGATTAAAGAGCAGCTGTAAATAACAATAGCGGGGATATATACAGGGGATACCGGTACAGAGTCAATTTGCGAGGGCACCGGTGTCGAGGTAATTGTGGTAATATGTACATGTAGGTAGAGTTATTAAAGTGACTATGCATAGATAACTGACTGTATTGTTTAACTGTTGATGTAAAAAGGTATAACATTCAATAGTCAATGGGCCAATACATAGCCTTTGGCCTAGCCTATGTATTGTCTAACTGTTAATAGCCTACCATGCATACATATGCATAGTGTACATGCATAGCGTCACCTTAATCATGCATTTTCAGGGGTCTTTTGCCAGAGACCCTTATAAAAACGCATGACCGATACTCACTTGTCTTTTTACCCTTTTACTGGCCTATTCAAAACTCAGGTCGACTACAGGCTACCATTTTCTCTGACACTCATCCACCTAATGCACATTGCCACTTAATTATACCACCCTCACATTCTTCACTGTCATGTTACATCAAACGTTGATATGTTAAATGTTGCGCCACGATGGAACAATGTTGGCAAATGTAGCCAATTCTTGGTAGACCTAGTCATATTTTCAGCGTTATACTTTTCTCGATGATTCAGAGCTTGCCATAGTTGTTTTGCTGCCCGCTGGCATTTCGATTGAGTAACATATTGAGTAATTAATACATCGAAATGCCGTTCCTTGATATAACCGAGACACCGGCTGTAATTATTAATGCACAAATGTAGCCTATCAAATGAAACGCAATCCGATGATGAACGTCAAAACAAAAGATCGACCACGTGACCAGAGAGCTCAGTTAGTAGTCATATGACCTGCAGTGTTTCGATATGCAGGGCATAGACACGGCAATTGTTGTGCTCACAAGCGTTTGAGGCCAACATTGTTGGCGTATTAGGCTAGTTTCGTCCTCGACATGACTAGCATGTATTTTGTTAGTTTGGTGATGTATTTCCTTGCTGTTTCGTGTCTTACATGGGCTGACTATGCCCCTGACGAGGTAACCGAACTACCGGGAATGTCGTTTAAACCAAACTACCGGCAGTGGTCGGGCTATTTGAAAGCCAGCCCTGGAAAGTTTCTCCATTACTGGTGAGTATCAGTAATGCCATACGTCGCTGCCTTGACTAACTAACAACTTAGTGTTTGTTCTGGTTGGGGATCTTTTCAGAAACTCCAGCTCGTGCACAACATTAGTTTACTACAATATGTATCGGTGGGAATCGGTTTACTTCAAATGGGTGAAATAATAAATGAATCGACGCATGGCATAAATAACCGTATTATCATTTTAAGAAGTCATTAAATTAACTTACAAGAGTGGCTATTGCTCAATAGTAAATTAATACATACAGTAGTTATTACAGAGACAACTGAAGCATGTTTAAACAATAGACAACTTAAAATAGAAAGTTACAGGAAGAAGAGGAAACGCTTCTGAAGCTGGACTAGATTGTTTATACTTGCTCTTTTGCTACTTCCTCCAGCATTCATTGCTCATGCATGGTGCTGTAGCATGTACCTTTCATTGAGAAGTTTAAGCGATAGAACATCCTTTACCATAAGCTATGAGAAGTTAATGATTGACAAAATAACACATGACAAACTTTTATTATAGTGTTCTATAGGCCACATGTATGCACACACACAAACATAGTCAGCAGACACTGTTGTACCTGGGGTCTAAAATTAAGTGTTGAGTGCACAGTGTACCAAGTGTGTCTTTGGGTGCTCTCTATCTCCTGTTAACCTGGCCCTCTACCTCCCTGCTTCCCCAGGTTTGTGACCTCACAGAGGGACCCACTGAAGGACCCTGTTGTGCTGTGCCCTGAATGGAGGGCCAGGCTGCACCTCGCTGGATGGCTTTCTGTCAGAGAACGTCCCCTTCCATGTGAGTTCTCCCACACGTTACCTTTTCAGTATGAGCTTAGCAAGACCTGTGATTTCAGTGTGCCTGTGTGTCCCAGTGTAACCTTATTGTATGCAGTGATTCCCACAGAATTACAACATAATTGTGTCTCCTTCAGGTGAAGGATGATGGGGCCACTCTGTATGAGAATAAGTTCAGCTGGAACAGGATCGCCAATATTCTGTACCTAGAGTCCCTGCAAGTGTGGGATACTCCTACTCTGACGACCAGAAGTACAAAACCGACGAGGTGAGATCATCAGGGTCTCATTCGGGAGAGTGAAATGCATTGAATAAATCAGACACAATTATTTACATAGGAATACAGTGTGTATAACAGACATGCCTATCTGAACGTTCCACTGACAGTGGCTCAGAAATCATGCCGTTCACTCTTCCTTACTGAATACTAAAGTAATAGTAACTGATTCATCTCCCCTTACTATTAGGTGGCTGATGACAACTACCTAGCTCTGCAGAGTTTCTTTGCCAAGTTTCCAAACTTCACACAAAATGAGTTCTTCATCATCGGTGAGAGTTATGGTGGGATCTATGCCCCAACACTCAGCCAGCGTGTGACCGCAAAGATTAACTTCAAGGTGAGTTGATTCACACACCGACTTAATTGTTTTGAGTGGATTCCACTCTTACGCTCTCTGAAAATCTAAAGACTAAGCATAAGTTAAAAGCAATGTAATGGAATTCCAGCCTATCCAACCACCTGTCAATGATTATGTAGAAAAGGCAAGGAGAGGATGATGTGAATCCAATATGAATGACGGTTATAAAGAACTCCTTTAATGTGTTTCTCAGGCCTTTGCAGTGGGTAATGGCCTCAGTAGCTATGCCCTGAATGACCAGTCTCTGATCTACTTTGGTTACTACCACGGCCTCTTCGGAGAACAGTAAGAACGCGCAACACATTCACTCATGTGGGCCCAGACTGTTTTGCTATGTTTACATGACTAGGGATAACTCCTTTCGAAAGCCCCACAACGTATGTATAGGCCCACAATATGAATTCAAGCTTGTCTGATGCTTCTGTTACAAGACATTGCAATGTGTTTAAGTAAACTATCCTCTTGCAGACTGTGGACAGATCTGAACACAAACTGCTGTGATAAGGTAACATGTAACTTCTTCAACAACAGCAAGGAGGCCTGCAAAACACTGGTACACATGGAAACACTTTTACAATCGGATAAGTATTATACGTCAAATACAAAAATTGGACTGATATGCACAGGTTTAACATAGAAATGTGTACTTGTACCTTTTTGTTTCTCCCTCTCATTCATTCTTGCACTCAGTTGAGCCAGGCCTTTAGTATTGTGTATGATTCTGGGCTGAATGAGTATGCTCTTTACATGGACTGTGAGTCAGGGCCAGAGCCTATGAGCGGAGCATGAGCCAGCTCTTCAGGAAGCACTGGGACACCTTCCAGGTAAGTGCCCTTCCTATGGAGGAAAACAGTGTTCAAGTCCATCCTGGCATTCGATATTGGTAGTCTTGTGTTCTGAAGGGTTGTTCTGGTTATTCTCAAGTTGTTTGAAGTGGTTATGATGGAAGAAATTGGTGTGTTATGTAAGTACTTTGTCTCGCTGTAGCTGCTGAAGGTGCCGTCCGTCACTGGCCAAACTCATTCTGTGGGTGAGGTCCCTCCCTGCATTAACAGCACAGCTCAGATGAACTGGCTCAACCGGGGTGATGTGAGGAAAGCCCTACACGTCCCTGATACACTTCCACCCTGGGACATCTGCAGGTATTACACTAGTACCCACATATCCCTAATAGTCAGTAAGTCTAAATTCAGCAAAGGGACATCTAAAACATGACAACAGTAAACTACCTACAAAAGGACATCTTTACCATAACTTTCTATGTAGTGATGTGGTGGGAGGACAGTACACCAACATCTACCCGACAGTGAAGGATGTATATCTGAAGCTGCTGTCTCTGGGTGTCCGGGCGCTAGTCTATAACGGAGACACTGACATGGCCTGCAACTTCCTGGGAGACAAGTGGTTTGCTGAGCAGCTCAACCAGAAGGTAAAGCTCTTGAAGACTGGTATTTGAGTCAGGTGACATAGAGATTTGAAAGCTGGGTTGCAGGGTATTTGGCATGTTTAACTCACAGGGCATGCAGTGTGAAGACTTGTATCTTTCATTTCCAGACAACCACCAAGTACCAGAGCTGAATATCTGATGATCAGATTGCCGGCTTCTACGAGCAGTATGGAAACATCAACCTCCTGACCGTGAAGGTAAGCACTACTTAGTTAGCATATTGGCATTGATTCACTGTCTTCAGACTAATTAACACACTAGACATGTTCATAAAGATTAGTGGATGCAACGGGGGTGAGGCTGCTGCGTTCTTATCCCATCCTCTGTTTCAGGACGCTGGTCACATGGTGCCGCAGTGGGCTCCAGGCCCCGCCTTAGACATGTTCCAGTCCTTCCTGTCAAACAAACCCTACTGAGCATGCTCCTGGGGCTGCTTCCAGTGTCTGTAATGGAACTTGTTAGTGGGCAAGGATGATGGCCCGTTTTTCTCAGGGAGAGTTGAATGGAAAAGGGGAAACAAATGTTTTGTTTTTGTATTGTGATCAAATGAAATGTTTCTGTTGCACTCCAAGTAAGCTCAGTAGATCAAAGTTCAACTCTGGAGGAACGCAAGTGTACACACTTATCAGTGTTGGGGTGACAGGAGTGTAATCGGACTATGCCATTTCTTTTCAGTAAATGTATAATTTAACTTTTCTTGACGCAAACTACATATCAATAGCCTTAGAGAAATGTTTTGACATGTGATGCACCTAACAATCTTCCTTTAGTGATGCTGTGCAATCGCTCTGGTTGGCTTTCTAACTGATTAGCAGCTTATTAGTCGCATCAGAACTGTCATTTGCCTTTTGAATTTCCTCATGCAGTTTCTGAATCGGGGGGTTTCAATTGTCACCACTTGGGGGAGCTGAAATGCCATGGAACTCAAATGGCCCAAAGGCCAATCAGCACTTTAAAAGAATCTAACATTCTTTGTCTTTCTAATAAATGCTTTTTATGAAACCATTTGTATCTCAATTCATTTTAATAGCATTTTTTTATTGAACATGATTGATTAATAACAGAATGTGTTAAAACATCCAAGTAATTAAGTGACTGTTCCATAAACATGTAAATTCCAGGGATGGTGATTGAGCACCAGAAATCTCCTTCTCAGCCACCATGCTGAAGATTCAGTACACAGGCCAATCAGTGTAGCAGTTTAACTGAACAGGACTAGTGATTCCTGTGTTAATGGAAATTAAGCTATTTTTAGTTGCTTCAAGATATACAGGTAGGACTTGTTGCAAAAGGTATTATACATCAATGTCACTAGTGCTTCCTAAATCTGCATTGTTTGGAGTTTTGAGCTGAGTTTCAGTATAGCACTTTGTGACATCTGCTGATTTATAAATACATTTGACTAGTCCAGGTGTTTTCCAACTTGGGTACTGCAGGGGTCTGCAATAAATAAAAAAATTGGAGAGGACAAATATTTTGTATTTTAAATATAGATTTAGTGCCATGTTTGAGAACTAACAGCAGCCAGACCAAAAAAAACAGGCATTTCGGCAACCTACTTATTGATTTGTTTGAGCAGAGGAGCATAGCATTAGTCAATGGCAAAATTATCTCACTGTGTAGAATTGCTGGGAATTAGCTTCAAAACTGCTACATTTTCTCTGAGCTCAATGGAAAAATGTGTAGAATTGCAAAATTATTTTACATTTTCTCTACACCACCAGTGGTGACTTGTCATTTGTGCCCCACATTTTTTTGCAAAAAAATACAGAGTTAATAAAGCCACATACAAACCTGGTATCTTTTTTTTGTTTTCTTGAGTAAGGCAGCTCCAAAATGCAGGTGTTTCAGCCTAGCTCAGTGCTTTCTGTGGTGGAGGGGCAAGCCAGCAGAAAATAGTGTTGCGCTGTGATTGGCTCAGTGTTCTGTCACTCATGGGGACACTACATCGCCACCAAGTCTAAGGGTAGACCCTGAAAATTCTAGCCCCTTCGGTGCTGCCATAGAGTTCCATAAGTGCCAATCCAAGAAGGCTCAAGGTCATTGGCCACAGATAAAAATGACGTCAAATCACATATTTACAGTAGCTTTGATTGGACTGATCATGAAATCATGAATCAAGTCGACAATCTACTGGCAAATTCTTTTTAATCCTTGTAATATGAAAATAAATAATGAAGAGAAATTATTAGATAAAATGTATCAGTGCTCATCAGCCATTGGACATAAACATTACACAAGTTGGAAATCGCAAATTCAACAATGAGTGGTTTGAAAGGAATCAGTGGCTGTGTGGTCCCACTTCTGGAATTAAGGGGCTCTTTTCCAAGTTTAAAATGCTAAACATTCAACATTGGCAATGCTGTCAATGATGCATGATTTGTGCCACGCTCAAAACATCCATTAACTCGGGAACTGCAAAAACTTGACTTCCGTGAGCTCAAGACAACTGGGAAGTTGGGAATAAAATAAGCTCCGATTGGGAAAGTCTGTTTTGAATGGTCATCCAACTCGGAATTGTAAATCCGGCCTCTTTCTCGAGCTATGAGGTCAGTGAGGTCATTACGATTGGACCTTTTTCTGAATTCCCAGTTGTTTTGAAAGCACCATAAATTGAGAGAATGCCAGACTTTGATGACAAAATGTTCCCACAAAGGACTGCCACGCCACCTTCCTGTTCAAGTGAGCACAGCACAAGGTGAGTCCAAAAATGTATTGCTGCAGCATAAATTATGTAATATGCCAGGGAGATATGTGTACTGTAGCTAAGAAAGTAGTACTAAGTGTATGTTATGAAGATGTTAGTAGCCCATGTACTTCACCCTAATAATTGTCTATTTACCCCTTAATTTCACCTACTGTTCTAACTTGGTGGTGCACATGTAGCCTATAACCTGTTATAGAGAAATGTAATCATTGAATATTGTAAGAGCTTTCATTGTCTGCTTACATGTCCCCTTTATTTATCCTATGGTTCTGACTTGGTGTACAGGAAGAACACTGTAAGAACGGCCCATGTTCTGAATTCTGTCGCTGTACATTTCAAAAGTGCTAAACAAATAGTTATATTGACTAATGTTACATCCATCCTAGCTCGCTCATGTCTTATTCGAAATTACGGATTGCCTATTATCCGCTTGTCGTCCCCTTATGACATAGTTTGTTCATCTCAATTGTCATTAGAAACCACATTTGTTTAAGCAAGTCAGCCACATTAGCTATTATTTTTTTAAAGGCAGTTAATGAGGCTAAATTAACTGTTTCGCTGTCGAACAAGGCTCCGCTGTTAGCCAGTGGTAAGAATGTTGGGACAGCTTTATGTAGGCCCTAACAGTGTGTGGGCACCGTTTGTCACCGTTATAGTGCAATTAATGTATTGTTTAGTGTTGTTGATTTGCTGGCACTCATCCCACCAAGATTTACCTGCTAAAATCACCACTGTACACCAAGATACCTTTCTAGCTAATAGACTGTTCGAGTTTACACTTTCTCTTCCAATGAGCTGTGTGTGTGTGTGTCTACCAAAACTGTCTACCAAATCTATTCATTTTTAAATGATTATTTTTACCTGCCATAGTCATTCACCTGATAAGATGTTTTCACTAACATGAGGGTATAGGACAAAACTATGATAATCTGAATTCAATGACAAAACCGTCATGTTTATTAAATTGTAGATTGATAACAGGATAATTCATGACAATAAGACTGCATATTGTTCAACCTGATTACTAAATTGGTTCAGTTCAGAAAAAACTATTTCCCTTGGCTCCAATTATGGAATAAAACAATAAAAAGTAATTGAATTTCAAGCATTTCCAATCTCATTCAAGTCATTGTAAAACAGTAATTGCTGCCCTGAGGAACAATCCCTTTGAACATGATAGATTTGTGTCCCTTACCTCTGTCTGTAGTCTATAGCTAATCTCTATCAGTAAAGCACATTTAAAATATCTGTCTGTTTAAAGCTAGGCCATATACAATCATTTAACCACAGGAATCAGCCTGAGACCCCAGACTTCTGAAATCTCAAAGCATTCAAAATCACTTAATTATAATACACTTGCCACATTACATAGATTTCAGAACTGCAGTTGCAGGATACGTCTTCAAACCACTTGATCATTGGAATTGTAAAATTACTATAAAAAAAAATTGATGGAAATGTTTGGCCACATTCTTAAAACAGTATGTTCATTACTCATCAGTAACAACACCAATTAGAGAGAGGTACCCTCTCCCACTGCCCAGTTTCTTGAAGGATGGGATGCCACCTGTAGTGCAGTGGTGCATGCTGGACCAGCAGGGAAAGGCATAGGGAGGGGTTGAGAATGTCAAGACAGATTTGGTACTGCAGCCCACAACGGGGTGAAAATAAATTAAAATCAAAAACATAACATTTGCATAATCTTTTTGAAAAGGTAGGTCCCTTGTCAGAGGTTGCTCTCAGGAATCATCTAATCCTAGAGCATCGCTCCATAGGTGACACGAGTCCTTGCTATGGAGCGGTTTCATCATCAGGGAGACAACGAGATGTGCAGGAGAGGTCACAAGAGGGAGTGTGTTTGCATGTATGTGTTGGATCCTCGACATCCTGATACAAGTCAATAAAGTTCAGAATAGCAGCATAGACCTGCATCCTCCTCCAGCAAAGAGTCTTCCTGGTCAGAATTCTATTGGCTGTCCGAATAGTGGATGGCGTCTTGATAGATGGCATTGGTGGTGGTCTGGCCAAAGATGAAAGTGCCGATGGTTACCATGATGACGCCGTAGACCACCATCCCATGCCAGCTATGGAGAAAGAAGATCAGCGTTCAGTAAACAGTCACATGAGGAGATTACGTACAGGTAGTGAGTCTAGTCTTACCTAGCAGATCGAACCTCTGTTTCTGAGAGCTTTGCCTGAATCAGACACAGACCTGCAGGGAAGAGCAGACATTATATACAGGCATTATGCTTATTGCTGATATAAACACATTGTAAACACACACACAGAATCAGACACACTGGTCGTACCTGGGAAGACAAAGATGAAGCAGGCTGCCAGTCCTCCGATGAGGGAGATGACTCGGCCAATGTCGGGGATGAAGAGTGCGAGGACGAGTGTGACCGTGAACCACACAAGCGTCTGCAACACTCTGCGTCTCCGCTCACGCCTCACACACAATTCCACCTGCTCGCCGTGGAAACGGAGCCATAGCCCCTCCAGCACCGCCCTGAAGAAACAAGTTACACAACACAACAATGTAGTACTGAAACGGCATGGGTGGCACACAGTACTTTGTAGGGTAAGGTTAGTGTCTCACCGGCCACAGAAGTGTAGAATGGGATAGGAGGTGATAACACAGATGACGACGAAGGCCCTTGCGATCGCCACGGCGATGTCATTAGGAGGATATGACATCAGCACATCCTGACTGACGTTAGACCCAAATGACAGAAAGCCACAGACACCTGAGACATGGGGTATGCACCATTACACATCAACGAATCACACAAGAAATGGGCCATGTCATAAAAAAAAAACTGATGCTTTCAAAACTGACTATAGAGCCACACAGTGGACAAACACACACCTGTGCCAGTGTAGACAAAGAGGCAGATGATCATGCCGACGGTGACCACACCTCCCCAGGGCTTGAGTTCACTCCTCCTCATGCTGTTAAACACTGGCACACTGCTCACATGACACTGAGAGATAGAGAAAATGAGAAAGAGAGAGATTGTGTAAGGATGTAAATAACTTCAAGCATTTTCAACCAAGGATTAGAAATAGCCATATGCACACCCCTGCACATTCATACACACAAACAAACACAGACAGACAGATACCTGGAAGCTAAAGCATATGGTGGGCATGGCGTTCAAAACTGCACTCCAGGAGGACGGGCTGTAACAGACACACTGGCTGATCAACACAAACAAAGCATGATGTGAAATGTAATTTGATGTAGAATGTGCTTTAATGCAAGGAGAGTGGGCTGAAATGCCGTTTCTGGACTTTCTCTCCCATCTGGCATCATGGGTGCTTGTAAACTCTTGGCATTCACTCAACCAGCTTCATGAGGAATGCTTTTCCAATAGTCTTGAAGGAGTTCCCACATATGCTGTGCACTTGTTGGCTGCTTTTTCTTCACTCTGCGGTCCAACTCATCCCAAACCATCTCAATTGGGTTGAGGTTGGGTGATTGTGGAGGACAGGTCATCTGCTGCAGCACTCCATCACTCTCCTTGGTCAAATAGCCCTTACACAGCCTGGATGTGTGTTTTGGGTCATTGCCCTGTTGAAAAACAAATCATAGTCCCACTAAGTGAAAACCAGCTGGGATGGCGTATTGCTGCACAATGCTGTGGTAGCCATGCTGGGTAAGTGTGCCTTGAATTCTAAATAAATCACAGACAGTGTCACCAGCAAAGCTCCCCACACCTCCTCCTCCATGCTTCACGGTGGGAACCACACATGCGGATATCATCCGTTCACCTACTCTGCATACCAAAGACATTGTGCTTGGAACCAAAAATCTCAAATTTGGACTCATCAGACCAAAGGATATATTTCCACAGGTCTAATGTCCATTGCTCGTGTTTCTTTCTTGCCCAAGCAAGTCTCTTCTTCTTATTGATGTCCTTATGTACTGGTTTCTTTGCAGCAATTCGACCATGAAGGCCTGATTCACACAGTCTCCTCTGAACAGTTGATGTTGAGATGCGTCTGTTACTTGAACTCTGTGAAGCATTTATTTGGGCTGCAATCTGAGGTTCAGTTAACTCTAATGAACTTATCCTCTGCAGCAGAAGCAACTCTGGGTCTTCCTTCCTTTTCTGTGGCGGTCCTCATAAGAGTCAGTTTCATCATAGCGCTTGATGGTTTTTACATCTGCACTTGAAGAAACTTTCAACGTTCTTGAAATGTTCTGGTTTGACTGACCTTCATGTCTTAAAGTAATGATGGACTGTCATTTCTGTTTTTTTTTTAGCTGTTCTTGCCATAATATGGATTTGGTCTTTTACCAAATAGGGATACCTTCTGTTTACCAACCCTTGTCAAAACAAAATGGATTAGCTCAAACGCATTTAAGGAAAGAAATTCCACAAATTAACCTTTAACAAGGCACACCTGTTAATTGAAATGCATTCGAGGTGACTACCTCATGAAGCTGGTTGAGAAAATGCCAAAAGTGTGCAAAGCTGTCAAGGCAAAGTGTGGCTATTTGAAGAATCTCAAATATAAAATATATGTTGATTTGTTTTACACTTTTCTGGTTACTACATGATTCCATATTTGTTATTTCATAGTTTTGATGTCTTCACTATTATTCTACAATGTAGAAAAAAAAGAAAAAAAAACTGGAATGAGTAGGTGTGTCCAAACTTTTGACTGGTACAGTAGTTCAATTAGCTTACCTGGTTGGAATGTAGCCAGGGGTCATCTCTTTATCAGGCCAGATGTATTTCAGTATTACCACAATGGTGACATACCAGGTGCCAACAACACTCAGCGCACTACAAACAGGAGAACAGCCTTATCAGACGGACCTGTGTTCCTGTAGCCTAGTGATACAAAGCAGGCTTCAAATTCTAATTCAATCATCAGTTGTAGACTAAAGGGTGGTGTGGAAAGATATACTTGGTCAATGTGTAAAGTGTATTCATTGGATGCAGGAAGGCATACCTGGCGTATTTCTGGAAGCCAATCTCTTTGGGGATGGAGAGAGGCAGAATGACCAGGACGGCGGTCACACAAATGGTGAACTTACGGTCAATGTACCAGTGACCACCGACCACACCGTCTGGCAAATGAGCTATTGCAGCCATCACTACAGAAAGACAGAGATAGTAAGAGAGATAGAGGAAAGGGAGCAGAGCAAACAAAACATTCCATTGACTAACGTCTTATTTAAAGTGGAATTGTTGTAGTGCTGGCTATCTGATAGCAGGGTCATAGTCCATCTGAGGTTGACCGAAGGTGGCTTTCCAACTGGTCAGCACTCAAAGGCCATTTCAGTATGACGGCATATCTAAATAGCTGAGCTAGAGAGGATCTCATCACAGACTCCCTTGGCTCTTATCCACAGTGATAACAACTCTTAATTTACTGACGACACTAATACAACACATCAACTAACACACATCTAGTGTGATGGTGCAATAACAGCTGAGGATGACCTTTTTTGAAGGTACAAAGGAAATGGAAAACTGGTGAAAAAGGCTAGCCAATGCTACAATCTGCAACTGAGTGAAATGACCTTCTGTTTTGTCAACTGTGTGTGTGTGTGTAACCTAGTACTCTGGTACCCTGCAAACTTTGATCTGTATTGTATTTTACACAAGTCAAACGTAATGGAGTCTGCGGCACGTTGTTAATGGTTGCGTTCATACAAGGACTTTTACATAGCTAGACATGACCGCCTCATTGACCCGATAGCTAGTGATGCGAGACAGACAGTAACACCATTCACAAACAGTCTCTTGTCAGAGGAGGCTGGTTTGACATTGATGTGTTTTCTTGTATACAGAATACGCCAGATATTGTTGTTGTGGGGGAGGAGCTAATTTTAGAAGTGGGTTGCTCTTTTGACTCCTACATGGAGCAGACCTTTGCTGACAGGTTGCTGAAATACCAGCCCCTTGTGTGTCAGCTGCCATGGGCAGCTTAGTGGTTTGGAGAAGAAGTTGGGCAATTCTATGGTAACAAGAGTGATGCGGAGACTTCGATTTTTCACTTTAAAATGTATGTCAAACAAAAAATTATGATTGCAAAGTTAAACCACCCAGACAACTCTATGCACAATGACTACTTTTAACTATGACCAAAAACACATTCCCCTGAAGAACAGCGCAGACGCAAAGTTTAGTAACCGAGTGCCGTCAAACTTTATATCTGCACTGTCTTCAAGTAAATGCATCCATAAGTGTCCAGATATCCATGTCCGTTTGAATTGCTTGAATTCTTCGACTGTAATGTGATTTGTGGAGTAAAATAAAGTATTTAAAAAAGTGTGCACACGTTCATTATCTATGTGTGAGAAACACTCACAGCGGTCCAGCTGGTCTCCAATGACGATAAAGAAGGCGATGCAGGTGCCGAAGGTGTAGACAGCGATGGCCACCTCACAGATTACACCGGTGACCTTCCCACACGAGGCCCGCACCACCTCCTGGTAGGTGCTCTCATTACTGACCTAGACAAGCAGCACAGGGTCACTAGGATGAGTACTGCTGGATAAGAATGTCTTCAATTGTAGCGGGGGGGTGTATTAACTTACTAACCTGGGAGCAGTATGCCAGGATCACCAGACCACTGATGATGAAACTCAGCATGGACTACAACACACAAAAACAGGAAGTTTTACCAAATACATCCCTGTATATATATGCAGTATTTATCACTTCTGCTCCTGGAGTGCCACCGTGTGCAGGCTTCGGTCTCAAAAGTGTGTGTGTAGCGCTCACCATCTGTAGCACCACCCCTGCAATCACGCCTCCGGCCATGTTGAAGGCGGCGGGGAAGTTGAGTAGTCCTGCCCCCAGCGCAGCGTTCACCACAATGAAGACAGCGGCTGTGGCAGACACCCCTCCACTCCTCTCCCTGTCTGACAAAGGGGGGTGAACGGACTCCACAACGGGGCTCTGCAGTAGCCACGCCCTCTCACCAGCATCTTCAATCCCAGCCTCGGCCCAGTCCCCCGCCTCACTGTTAATCGCCATGGGACACAACCCGGCAGGCACAGTCCCAAAAACACGATCTAAAACACCCTCAAATTCACCCTACTCTGTTCGATGCAGACTTCAACACTAAAGAGCTGAGTTGCGGGTATTCAGAGTTTGGGTTGAGGGGTAAGTCTGAAGGTTGAAAGTTTGTTGTGGCTCTTGTGACATTTAGGACACAGATGATTGCTTGTCAGTTTATCCTCAAAGTGGATGTAGTGTCACCCAGCAGTCAACCCTTTCATCAATCTGCAACAAGACAAACACACATTACATCTTTGGCCTTCTCGACACCTTATCTCAGCGCTCTCTAAGTGCTTACTACCTAGTAAAGCCACAACCTGCTTTCCCAGTAGCCTACACGTTCTTGTCAGTGCGTTCTCCCCCCGGTCCCATGCCTTGTGCTGTCGGCTGACCTTGCTTTACTCACCAACACCAGGATATGACCAAAAATAAAAAATCTTAAATAAATAAAAAGACTGGTCAAAAAAAGACTAATCACCAGGAACTCACCTAAAAATGAGTTTAATTTAAGAAATCTGTTCCCAAGTATTCCCACAAATAAAATAAAAAAGAGACATGATCGTTTCTCAAAGTAATCAAGGTATGAAATTGTTATTTTCAAATATAATCTCTTTTTGGGCCTAGTTGTAGTCAATTTCAGTGTTCAAAATTATTATAATTATGTTCCGGCACCCGACCATTCGCTCCGACAAAAATCGCCCCTAGGCTGAATCTAGTTGCCTACCCCTGCTTTACAGCATCCCTCGGAAACACATTCTAAAGAGACATGTAATCATTAGCTTTAGATATCTCTTGGGATCAGACCTTTCACTTCATATCCCTGAGAAGGATCACAGTAAAGTGGACTTCAGTGATCAGGGTCACTGTTCTCATGATGACACAGTGTGTCACAGTAGATATATGTTGTAAACCTCACTGTCAGGCATGTGACCTACAGACTAATTATTGTGCTTGTCAGGGGCCATGCATTTTTGTAGGCATTCATGTAGCTAAGCTATGTCATGGACATGTTGATTTTAAGTCATAAATGAGAATAAGCTATATTGAAATACAAGGTGGATAACAACTTCATCTCACTTAATTTAGTCAAAGGGAAATAGACTACATACTTATCTTACCTCAATTATTTTGTCATTTTGTTTGTGTTCACAAGCTGCTAGGCAGAGATTGTAAGGGGCCTGTCAATAGACCATAAACACTAAATAAAAAGATGACACGTGTCTGCAACTAGTCATCCTCAACCACCTTTAGATTTTTCTTTAAGTTGAGGTGACTTGGAGAAATGAATTATCATACCATTAACATTTTCAAATCCCCTGAAGGGGAAATATATTCCCTGCAGGACATTAAGACCTATTTTAAAAAAGGGATAGTTTCCCTACATTTATTATAATTTTTTACCAAATTCTTAAAAAGGTGCAATATGCAGAAATCGCTCCGCCATTTCCTTTTCGCAAAAATTCAAAATAGTTTGCCTAACTTCAGTTTGTGTCAAAACAAGCCCTCAGTGTAGAGAATCACTCTACCATCTAAACCACTGTGAAATACACTACCGGTCTTAGAAGGTTTAGAACACCTACTCATTCAAGGGTTTCTTTATTTTGACTATTTTCTACATTATAGAATAACACCGACGACATACAAATAATGAAATAACACACAATAACACACACAATGTCATCAAATCATAGAAACGCCACTGGAGCTACCTAAACAATAACGACTAGAAACATTCATAAAATACAGACATTTTGTAGCTTTACTAATAGGCAACTTTGCATATAAAGCAGCTGAATCTTAGATTCAGATCTAGCTACAGGTCTAGAAAAACACAAATCACGACAATTAACCTAATTGCTGATGTCTTTACAGCAAACTGGACACCGCATCATAGTCAGCTGTTGCCGACCTGATACCGACCTCTTCACCTACATATCCTTGAACCTATTCAGTTGAAAATATGAAAATGCATATAAAATACTCAATAAATACCTCTCTGTTGTCTCTCCGATTCTTGTGTTTCTCTGCAACAACCGCACGTGGAATGAAATTCCTTCTGAACAAGCAACGGTGGCATGTGACTTGATTGGGATGTGATCATGTGACAATGTAAAATTACGTCTTTAAAAACAAAGTGCATGGTGGGAATTGTAGTTTACTGCCACGAGAACGCAAAATCATACCAGAAATGGTTTATTCAGGGTAGATACTGCAGCACAGGAGGCTGCTAAGGGGAGGACGGTTCATAATAATGTCCGAAACAGCGCGACTAGACTGGCTTTAAACATATGGAAACCATACAGTTGAAGTCAGAAGTTTATACACCTTAGCCAAATACATTTAAACACAGTTTCACAATTCCTAACATTTAATCATAGTAAAAATGCCCTGTCTTAGGTCAGTTAGGATCACCACTTTATTTTAAGAACGTAAAATGTCAGAATAATGGTAGAGAGAATGATTTATTTCAGCTTTTATTTCTTCATCACATTCCCAGTGGGTCAGAAGTTTACATACAATCAATTAGTATTTGGTAGCATTGCCTTTAAATTGTTTAACTTGGGTCAAACGTTTTGGGTAGCCTTCCACAAGCTTCCCACAATAAGTTGGGTGAATTTTGGCCCATTCCTCCTGTCAGAGCTGGTGTACTGAGTCAGATTTGTAGGCCTCCTTGCTCGCACACGCTTTTTCAGTTCTGCCCACAAATTTTCTATAGGATTGCCTCATGATGCCATCTATTTTGTGAAGTGCACCAGTCCCTCCTGCAGCAAAGTACCCCCATAACATGATGCTGCCACCCCCGTGCTTCACAGTTGGGATGGTGTTCTTTGGCTTGCAAGCCTCCCCCTTTTTCCTCCAAACACAACAATGGTCATTATGGCCAAACAGTTCTATTTTTGTTTCATCAGAGCAGAGGACATTTCTCCAAAAAGTACAATCTTTGTTCCCATGTGCAGTTGCAAACCGTAGTCTGGCTTTTTTATGGTGGTTTTGGAGCAGTGGCTTCTTCCTTACTGAGCAGCCTTTCAGGTTATGTCAATATAGGACTTGTTTTACTGTGGATATAGATACTTCTGTACCTGTTTCCTCCAGCATCTTCACAAGTTCCTTTGCTGTTGTTCTGGGATTGATTTGCACTTTTCGCACCAAAGTACGTTCATCTCTAGGCGACAGAATGCGTCTCCTTTTGAGCGGTATGATGGCTGCGTGGTCCCATGGTGTTTATACTTGCGTACTATTGTTTGTACAGATGAACGTGCATTTGGAAATTGCTCCCAAGGATGAACCAGACTTGTGGAGGTCTACAATTGTTTTTCTGAGGTCTTGGCTGATTTCCTTTGATTTTCCCATGATGTCAGGCAAAGAGGCACGGGGTTTGAAGGTAGGCCTTGAAATACATCCACAAGTACACCTCCAATTGATTCAAATGATGTCAATTAGCCTATCAGAAGCTTCTAAAGCCATGACATCATTTTCTGGACTTTTCCAAGCTGTTTAAAGGCACAATCAACTTCGTGTATGTAAACTTCTGACCCACTGGAATTGTGAATTATAAGTGAAATAATCTGTCTGTAAACAGTTGTTGGAACAATTACTTGTGTCATGCACAAAGTAGATGTCCTAACTGACTTGCCAAAACTAGTTTGTTAACAAGAAATTTGTGGAGTGGTTGAAAAACAAGTTTTAATGACTCCAACCTAAGTGTATGTAAACTTCCAACTTCAACTGTATGTTTGATGTATTTGATACCATTCCACCTATTCTGCTCCAGCCATTATCACGAGCCTGTCCTCCCCAATTTGCCACCAACCACCTGTGTACTGCTGATACATCTTCATAAAAAGGAGAGTATTTTGTGTCTAATAAAACCAATGATTTATCTAGTAAAATCATGTCCTACACTGGTCCCAACCAGGGGTACTAGGACCATTGCCATAGTCCAACGGTATCAGTTCAGTTTCTTACATGTGGTTTGACAATATTCTTGTTAGACAGAAATACAAAATAAACCCAGTTATTTCAATGATAGATATTTTTTTAATTGTTCAGAGAAAGACTTGACCGATGCTCCATGTTTTATTATTTTTGCGCTAACCCGAAAATGGTGACAGCGCAGCTTAAGCTTCATGAGTAGACAGCAGAAAGGTGAATTTCCTTGCACAATCTGTCTTGTTACAATCAGGAAGACACACACAGAGAAAATGTTCAAAGGCTGATCATTGGAGCAAAACACTGTCTATACAACTTTCTATATATATTAATAGAAGTCCTATAACCTCTTGGTTCTGAAACGGAGGGGATAGGAGTCGCCCAGTGATCTAAATAACACTTGTAAAATGCCTTTTCTTGTGGAAATACAAGAGCACCATCATAGGACAGTCTATCCTTTTAAAGCTGCAATTTGACTTTTTGGACCAAATTCAAATGGAATTGTTTAGTTAGATCAGACATTTTCATTGTAAGCAAGTCTAAGAAGCAGTAGATCTGTTCTGTGCGCTGTCTCTGCTTACCATTAACTTTCATTTTTGCATCTTACTTTCAGTTTTGTACACCAACAGCTGAAAATACAACACTTTCGGTTATTGAAGATATATTCCACAGCGGTTTAGATGGTACAATGATTCTAAACATTACTCGTCAAACTGAGATTAGGCAAACTATTAGAATTTTAGCAACCAGGAAATGACAGAGCGACTTCTGTATATTGCACATTTAAAACCTCATAAACCATTGCTTGGGGGGGGGGGGGGGGGTGAGAGGAACATTCAGTGGGCATTTAAGACTGGCTGGCTGACTGCTCACTCATCAACACTTAGAAGAAACACAGTAGACTCTGCTCTTAGCGCAAAAAGCACAAAACGTTTACAGTAATATAATTATTTATAGTGAGTATCGAAGACAAGATAATGCAAGTGGAAATGCAAGAGAGGCTGAGTGAAAGGCCTGAATGATCATACATTATTGTCCATTTCTAAAGCATATTAAAATATCAATGACTATCTCATCTAAAGATTGTCTGGCACTATCTTATAACTAATTGTTTTCTGCTACTCTACTGGTGTTGAGGAAACGTTGAACTTTCACATCCTACAGAAATATGCAATGACAGACAAGAGTTCACACACAACAGAGCCTAAGTGTTGGTAAACTCATCTGTAGCCTTACAGTAATTTGGACCACAGCAGGCAGAGTAGGTTTAAAATATAATGTTAATACATGGCTTAATAATGACAGGTTAAGTTAATTAATATTAACCTTTGATATACAATAAATAAGCATAGAAGAGAGACATCAGCTCATTAGTCAAATGTAGGGCAGATCATTGGACTTTCACTAAACAACCTTTGACATGGTGGCCTCATTGGGGAGGTCACAGGGAACTAACCATTTAACCCTCATTGCGGTAGGTTGAGGTCAAAGTTGAACAATTGACAGTCTGGGTGGAGAGGGCAGGGAGAGTAAAATGACACAAAATGCTATTTTTCAGTTATTTTAATTTGGATTGTGTCCAGCACCACCGTGCCCTGCTGTTTCTCCCAGCATTCTCCTTTTTACTTAGTGACGGCGTGGATTCCATGCGCTAGATATCCCACGTTGCTGGAAGTGACGCCTGCCATGGAGATTCTACCATCCTTGGTCATGTACACTGAAAACTCCTTAGTCAGACGCTCAACCTGGGGTAGACACACACAAACACCTGGAGTCAACGCAATTTATCATTATACTCAAACTTAATTCCAACTGATGAATATGACCAATATGAATATAATAATGTCTTATAAGGTTGTAAGGTACAGGTGTGGATATAAAGAGTGGGTGTGGTCGTTTGTCTGTACCTGTTCAGGCTTGAGGCCTGTGAAGCAGAACATGCCGATTTGGTCGATGACATGCTGCCAGTCGAGAGTGGAGCCCTCGTTTTTCAGGTTGGCCGCCAGCTGCTCCCTCATCTTGATGATGCGGTTGGCCATGCCGTGGACCTCCTCCAACCTGTGTAGAGAGAGGTTAATCAGAGGGGGGTGATGAGGAAACAGAATGGAAGTCGTGTGTAGAGACAGGAGACCACTCCAAAGAGAACTCCGATACCTTCCTAGGCAGTCAGCTACAGTGCCTTGCGAAAGTATTCGGCCCCCTTGAACTTTGCGACCTTTTGCCACATTTCAGGCTTCAAACAAAGATATAAAACTGTATTTTTTTGTGAAGAATCAACAACAAGTGGGACACAATCATGAAGTGGAACAACATTTATTGCATATTTCAAACTTTTTTAACAAATCAAAAACTGAAAAATTGGGCGTGCAAAATTATTCAGCCCCCTTAAGTTAATACTTTGTAGCGCCACCTTTTGCTGCGATTACAGCTGTAAGTCGCTTGGGGTATGTCTCTATCAGTTTTGCACATCGAGAGACTGCATTTTTTTCCCATTCCTCCTTGCAAAACAGCTCGAGCTCAGTGAGGTTGGATGGAGAGCATTTGTGAACAGCAGTTTTCAGTTCTTTCCACAGATTCTCGATTGGATTCAGGTCTGGACTTTGACTTGGCCATTCTAACACCTGGATATGTTTATTTTTGAACCATTCCATTGTAGATTTTGCTTTATGTTTTGGATCATTGTCTTGTTGGAAGACAAATCTCCGTCCCAGTCTCAGGTCTTTTGCAGACTCCATCAGGTTTTCTTCCAGAATGGTCCTGTATTTGGCTCCATCCATCTTCCCATCAATTTTAACCATCTTCCCTGTCCCTGCTGAAGAAAAGCAGGCCCAAACCATGATGCTGCCACCACCATGTTTGACAGTGGGGATGGTGTGTTCAGCTGTGTTGCTTTTACGCCAAACATAACGTTTTGCATTGTTGCCAAAAAGTTCAATTTTGGTTTCATCTGACCAGAGCACCTTCTTCCACATGTTTGGTGTGTCTCCCAGGTGGCTTGTGGCAAACTTTAAATGACACTTTTTATGGATATCTTTAAGAAATGGCTTTCTTGCCACTCTTCCATAAAGGCCAGATTTGTGCAATATACGACTGATTGTTGTCCTATGGACAGTCTCCCACCTCAGCTGTAGATCTCTGCAGTTCATCCAGAGTGATCATGGGCCTCTTGGCTGCATCTCTGATCAGTCTTCTCCTTGTATGAGCTGAAAGTTTAGAGGGACGGCCAGGTCTTGGTAGATTTGCAGTGGTCTGATACTCCTTCCATTTCAATATTATCGCTTGCACAGTGCTCCTCGGGATGTTTAAAGCTTGGGAAATCTTTTTGTATCCAAATCCGGCTTTAAACTTCTTCACAACAGTATCTCGGACCTGCCTGGTGTGTTCCTTGTTCTTCATGATGCTCTCTGCGCTTTTAACGGACCTCTGAGACTATCACAGTGCAGGTGCATTTATACGGAGACTTGATTACACACAGGTGGATTGTATTTATCATCATTAGTCATTTAGGTCAACATTGGATCATTCAGAGATCCTCACTGAACTTCTGGAGAGAGTTTGCTGCACTGAAAGTAAAGGGGCTGAATAATTTTGCACGCCCAATTTTTCAGTTTTTGATTTGTTACAAAGTTTGAAATATCCAATAAATGTCGTTCCACTTCATGATTGTGTCCCACTTGTTGATGATTCTTCACAAAAAAATACAGTTTTATATCTTTATGTTTGAAGCCTGAAATGTGGCAAAAGGTCGCAAAGTTCAAGGGGGCCGAATACTTTCGCAAGGCACTGTAGATTATGAAATCACAGGATCAGTGAAATGGGCAAACAACATTTTTAGGTGTGTGTGTGTGTATGTACACTTACCAGATTTTATAAAGGTCTGGTGTGTTGAGAATAGTGGCAGCGATTCTGGCTCCATTCATTGGAGGGTTGGAGTACATTGGCCGGATCAGAATCTTCAGCTGAGACTCCACCCTCTTAGCTTCCTCGGCATCGTTACACACCACAGTGAACCCTCCCACTCGCTCACCTGTCAACACACAGACAGGTAAGATACCACACCAGTGGGAGTTTCTACCATTCTCCTATGTCAATACCATAGTGAGTGAGATTTTGTGTGTGTGTGCGTGTGTGTATAATGAGACCGACCGTAGAGGCCCATGTTCTTAGCGAAGGACTGAGACAGGACAATTTTGTGGCCCTGCTCGATGAAGTGACGAACAGCCCAGGCATCACGATCAATATCTCCACTAGCAAAACCCTGGTAGGCCATGTCAAAGAACACCAACAGGTCCCTTTTCTGAAGGAACAGCAGAACAGGGGAGGAGTTATTATTAGGACCGTGTGTGTAAATAGTTGTCTGGCACAGTAAAGATGTCAGTCTTCACACAAAACACCTGTAGGCACTGGGCAGTAAAGCTCTTCAGCAATAGAGTCCCAATAGTGACAGAGACTTTAGCTAGTTAGGGCATTTACAGAGAAATCACCATTGAGGTATTTCATATCTATGGTAAGCACACTCACCTTCACCAGGTCAGCGATCTCTTTCCACTGCTCAGGCTTGGGGTCCACACCGGTGGGGTTATGGGCACAGGCATGCAGCATGATCACACTCTTCTCTGGCATTTTCTGTATCAGAGGGAAAATAGTGTTACACTAACATTCAAATCAGATTCTCATGACGGAAATAGACCCCCACACCTTAACCTTATAAAGTCAACATAACAATATAAAAACAGATCACAAGACGTGGTAATGGTCCTCCATGTCAGTGTGGAATCATACAACCCCCCCTTTCCCATCCCTCTCTCACAGAGATGTCGTCGAGCGCCCCGTTGAAGTCGAAGCCGCAGGTGGAGGGGTCGTAGTAGCGGTAGGCTTTCAGCTGCATGCCAGCATCTCTGAAGATGGGTGTGTGGTTCCCCCAGGAGGGCTTGGGCAGGTACACGTCACGGGACGCACTGTGGAAACGAGACTAGAGAAAAATATAAGGAATTAACTGACTGACACCATACACAATCCTCAATACTATCGGTATGAAGATATTATTGTTTTATAGAACACAATCATTTGTAATGCATATATATTATAGAGAAGGCAGTCATTTCAGGCATGTATAAGCTGGTGCACTGTTCTAGGGGGTCATGAGCCCAAATGGAACCGTGGTAGTGTAGGTGCATTCATTCTCTTCCTGTTTAGCTGTTATGAGGCAGGTCTTTACCAGGAAGTTGGCTCCAATGCACAGGGAGCCGGTTCCTGAGATGGTCTGGACAGTGATGTTCTGAAGAGAGGAGAGAGATCTTAATAGCATTTCTATCATTCACTTAACACACCGAGAGCAAATGTGCTTCCAAGCTACCACCCACGCATCCACTCACCCTGCCACTCTTGAGGACCTCGCTGTCAGCCCCCAAGGCTAGCTGAGCGCAGGACTTGGTGAAGTCCCCCAGACCACCGATGGCCAGATACTCTTTATCCAACTGCTTGGAAGCAATCAGAGCCTCTGCCTAGAGAGAGAGAGAGAGAGTCGGGGAGGACGGTAGAGAAATAGTGAGTGTGAGGGGAAGTAGAAAGGTTTTTAAATGACATTTTCTCAGCATCCATTTCTTGACTGATCCAAAGCCCTGCCAAATCAAAGAAAATAGCGTAACACACACAGCTGGGGTTTAGCAGGGCTGTATGAGCTACAGTAAGCTCAGAACGACTATGCAGAAATAGTGTAAATGTCTAAACCATGGGTCTGCTGGAGCCTGCATCTCAAACTTACATACATAAAAGTATGCAAACACACATCCACACAGTAAGAGGTTCCATATTAGAGGTCGACCGATTATGATTTTTCAACGCCGATACCGATTATTGGAGGACAAAAAAAAGCCGATACCAATTAATCTGACTATTTTTAAAATGCATTTGAAATAATGACAATTACAACAATACTGAATGAACACTTATTTTAACTTAATATAATGAATCAATCAAATCAATTTAGCCTCAAATAAATAATGAAACATGTTCAATTTGGTTTAAATAATGCA
Organism: Oncorhynchus mykiss; assembly: GCF_013265735.2. Taxonomy (NCBI): domain Eukaryota; kingdom Metazoa; phylum Chordata; class Actinopteri; order Salmoniformes; family Salmonidae; genus Oncorhynchus; species Oncorhynchus mykiss. The sequence continues at coordinate 68,930,814 of NC_048570.1, read as the reverse complement.
AAAACAAAGTGTTGGAGAATTAAAAGTTCATTATGTGCCATGTAAGAAAGCTAACGTTTAGGTTCCTTGCTCAGAACATGAGAACATACAGTGCCTTGCGAAAGTATTCGCCCCCCTTGAACTTTGCGACCTTTTGCCACATTTCAGGCTTCAAACATAAAGATATAAAACTGTATTTTTTTGTGAAGAATCAACAACAAGTGGGACACAATCATGAAGTGGAACGACATTTATTGGATATTTCAAACTTTTTTAACAAATCAAAAACTGAAAAATTGGGCGTGCAAAATTATTCAGCCCCTTTACTTTCAGTGCAGCAAACTCTCTCCAGAAGTTCAGAGTGAGGACCTCTGAATGATCCAATGTTGACCTAAATGACTAATGATGATAAATACAATCCACCTGTGTGTAATCAAGTCTCCGTATAAATGCACCTGCACTGTCATAGTCTCAGAGGTCCGTTAAAAGCGCAGAGAGCATCATGAAGAACAAGGAACACACCAGGCAGGTCCGAGATACTGTTGTGAAGAAGTTTAAAGCCGGATTTGGATACAAAAAGATTTCCCAAGTTTTAAACATCCCGAGGAGCACTGTGCAAGCGATAATATTGAAATGGAAGGAGTATCAGACCACTGCAAATCTACCAAGACCTGGCCGTCCCTCTAAACTTTCAGCTCATACAATGAGAAGACTGATCAGAGATGCAGCCAAGAGGCCCATGATCACTCTGGATGAACTGCAGAGATCTACAGCTGAGGTGGGAGACTCTGTCCATAGGACAACAATCAGTCGTATATTGCACAAATCTGGCCTTTATGGAAGAGTGGCAAGAAGAAAGCCATTTCTTAAAGATATCCATAAAAAGTGTCATTTAAAGTTTGCCACAAGCCACCTGGGAGACACACCAAACATGTGGAAGAAGGTGCTCTGGTCAGATGAAACCAAAATTGAACTTTCTGGCAACAATGCAAAACGTTATGTTTGGCGTAAAAGCAACACAGCTGAACACACCATCCCCACTGTCAAACATGGGGGTGGCAGCATCATGGTTTGGGCCTGCTTTTCTTCAGCAGGGACAGGGAAGATGGTTAAAATTAATGGGAAGATGGATGGAGCCAAATACAGGACCATTCTGGAAGAAAACCTGATGGAGTCTGCAAAAGACCTGAGACTGGGACGGAGATTTTTCTTCCAACAAGACAATGATCCAAAACATAATGCAATGGAATGGTTCAAAAATAAACATACCCAGGTGTTAGAATGGCCAAGTCAAAGTCCAGACCTGAATCCAATTGAGAATCTGTGGAAAGAACTGAAAACTGCTGTTCACAAATGCTCTCCATCCAACCTCACTGAGCTCGAGCTGTTTTGCAAGGAGGAATGGGAAAAAATGTCAGTCTCTCGATGTGCAAAACTGATAGAGACATACCCCAAGAGACTTACAGCTGTAATCGCAGCAAAAGGTGGCGCTACAAAGTATTAACTTAAGGGGGCTGAATAATTTTGCACGGCCAATTTTTCAGTTTTTGATTTGTTAAAAAAGTTTGAAATATCCAATAAATGTCGTTCCACTTCATGATTGTGTCCCACTTGTTGTTGATTCTTCACAAAAAAATACAGTTTTATATCTTTATGTTTGAAGCCTGAAATGTGGCAAAAGGTCGCAAAGTTCAAGGGGGCCGAATACTTTCGCAAGGCACTGTATGAAGGCTGGTGGTTCCTTTTAACATGAGTCTTCAATATTCCCAGGTAAGAAGTTTTAGGTTGTAGTTATTAAAGGAATTATAGGACTATTTCCCTCTGTACCATTTGTATTTAATTAACCTTTGAACATTGGATGTTCTTATAGGCACTTTAGTATTGCCAGTGTAACAGTATAGCTTCCGTCCCTCTCCGGGCTCGAACCAGCAACACAACGACAACAGCCACCCTCGACGCAGCGTTACCCATGCAGAGCAAGGGGAACAACTACTAGAAGGCTCAGAGCGAGTGACGTTTGAAACCCTATTAGCGCACACCCCGCTAACTAGCTAGCCATTTCACATCACATCGTTACACCAGCCTAATCTCGGGAGTTGATAGGCTTGAAGTCATAAACAGTAGAGCTGCTGGCAAAATGCACGAAAGTGCTGTTTGAATGAATGCTTATGAGCCTGCTGGTGCCTACCATCGCTCAGTCAGACTGCTCTATCAAATCATAGACTTAATTATAACATAATAACACACAGAAATGCGAGCCTTAGGTCATTAATATGGTCAAATCCGGAAACTATCATCTCGAAAACAAGACGTTTATTCTTTCAGTGAAATACGGAACCAGTCTAAATATTCCTGTTACATTGCACAACTTTCAATGTTATGTCATAATTACGTAAAATTCTGGCAAATTAGTTCGCACTGAGCCAGGCGGCCCAAACTGTTGCATATACCCTGACTCTGCGTGCAATGAACGCAAGAGAAGTGACACAATTTCACCTGGTTAATATTGCCTGCTAACCTGGATTTCTTTTAGCTAAATATGCAGGTTTAGAAATATATATTTCTGTGTATTGATTTTAAGAAAGGCATTGGTGTTTATGGTTAGGTACACGTTGGAGCAACAACAGTCCTTTTTCGCAAATGCGCACTGCATCGATTATATGCAACGCAGGACACGCTAGATAAACTAGTAATATCATCAACCATGTGTAGTTATAACTAGTGATTATGATTGATTAAGTTTAATGCTAGCTAGCAACTTACCTTGGCTTCTTACTGCATTCGCGTAACAGGCGGGTTCCTCGTGAGGCAGGTGGTTAGAGCGTTGGACTAGTTAACCGTAAGGTTGCAAGATTGAATCGCTGAGCTGACAAGGTAAAAATCTGTTGTTCTGCCCCTGAACAAGGCAGTTAACCCACCGTTCCTAGGCCGTCATTGAAAATAAGAATGCGTTCTTAACTGACTTGCCTAGTTAAATAAAGATTAAATAAAACATAATAATAATAATAATAAATAAAATTATGTTTTTAAAAATAGGCAAATCGGCGTCCAAAATTACCGATTTCCAATTGTTATGAAAATCTGAAAATCGGCCCAAATTAAAATCGGCCATTCTCTATTCCATATGGTTATATATTATACGAGTTAAACTCAGGATGACAGTGCAGAAATGCACCAATCAGAAACACATAAGCCTGCAACTCCATAAAAGCTTGTATAGTGAGAATCAGCTCAATAACATGAAAACCACCTTCTTCATGCTTCTACGTGTTTGTTAACTGATCCGGTTCTTACATAAAAGGGCTAATAGCAGTGTGACAGGATTGGCCTTTCACCAATGCTGAGCTCAGAATTACAAAACAATAAGAGCCTGTGTAGCTACTCACCTTTCCTGTGTGGAGTGAACCTCAAAATATGAATGGCTGGGTGAAACTGGGGATAGTTATCTAGTCCCTGTCTGTGTGTGTGTTACACTGGTTGTAATGGTATTCCTACCTTGCGGACACAATCGAGCACAAAGGGTTTGCCGTGGTCGTCCCTGTAGGCTCCCACCCCCAGGTTCATCTTCTTCGGGCTGGTGTCCCTCTTGAAGGCCTCCGACACCCCCAGGATGGGGTCAGGGGGACCCATCTGCACTCCACCCCACCATGAGCTGCAACACAGGGGAGAGGGAGAAACAAACAGAAGCAGCTTAATTTAACATCATTTTGCAGACTTGTGTGTTTACGGACATATTCAATCAATCATTATATCAGTCTGCTGTTCCCACATGCTTCAAGAGGGCCACCATTGTTCCTGTTCCCAAGAAAGTAAGGTAACTGAGCTAAACGACTACCGCCCCGTAGCACTCACTTCCATCATCATGAAGGGCTTTGAGAGACTAGTCAAGAACCAGATCACCTCCACCCTACCTGACACCCTAGACCCCCTCCAATTTGCTTACCGCCCCAATAGGTCCACAGACGACGCAATCCTCAACACTGGGGCCTCACAAGGGTGTGTTCTGAGCCCTCTCCTGTACTCCCTGTTCACCCATGACTGCGTGGCCATGCACACCCCCAACTAAAATCATCAAGTTTGCGGACGACACTACAGTGGTAGGCTTGATTACCAACAACGACGAGACAGCCTACAGGGAGGAGGTGAGGGCCCTCGGAGTGTGGTGTCAGGAAAATAACCTCACACTCAACGTCAACAAAACAAAGGAGATGATTGTGGACTTCAGGAAACAGCAGAGGGAGCACCCTCCTATCCACATCGACGGGACAGTAGTGGAGAGGGTAGTAAGTTTTAAGTTCCTCGGCATACATATGACGGACAAACGGAATTGGTCCACCCACACAGACAGCGTTGTGAAGAAGGTGCAGCAGCGCCTCTTCAACCTCAGGAGGCTGAAGAAATGTGGCTTGTCACCAAAAGCACTCACAAACTTCTACAGATGCACAATCGAGAGCATCCTGTCGGGTTATATCACCGCCTGGTACGGCAACTGCTCCGCCCACAACCGCAAGGCTCTCCAGAGGGTAGTGAGGTCTGCACAACGCATCACCGGGAGCAAACTACCTGCCCTCCAGGACACCTACACCACCCAATGTCACAGGTAGGCCATAAAGATCATCAAGGACATCAACCACCCGAGCCACTGGCTGTTCACCCCGCTATCATCCAGAAGGCGAGGTCAGTACAGGTGCATCAAAGCAGGGACCGAGAGACTGAAAAACAGCTTCTATCTCAAGGCCATCAGACTGTTAAACAGCCACCACTAACATTGAGTGGCTGCTGCCAACACACTGACTCAACTCCAGCCACTTTAAAAATGGAAATTGTATGTAAAAATGTATCACTAGCCACTTTAAAACAATGCCACTTAATATAATGTTTACATACCCTACATTACTCATCTCATGTATACACTGTACTCATTTAAACTGATGCATCTACTGCATCTTGCCATCTTTATGTAATACATGTATCACAAGCCACTTTAAACTATGCCACTTTATGTTTATATACCCTGCATTACTCATCTCATATGTATATACTGTATTCTATACCAGCTACTGCATCTTGCCTATGCCGTTCTGTACCATCATTCATTCATATATCTTTATGTACATATTCTTTATCCCTTTATACTTGTGTGTATAAGGTAGTAGTTGTGGAATTGTTAGGTTAGATTACTCGTTGGTTATTACTGCATTGTCAGAATTAGAAGCACACTCGCATTAACATCTGCTAACCATGTGTATGTGACAAATAAAATTTGATTTGTTTCACAGTGGACACCAATGGATGGGTCCCTATTCTTAAAATCACTTAGTGTAGGCTTATATTTCTCCAGGAAACAGATTTAAAATTTAAAAAAAAACTCAACGGTAAACAGTACTATGCTCTGCTCAAGAAACGGTTGCCCTCACCCAACCAGAGGAGAGTAGCACCAACCACCCACAGTAGACCAACACTCTGGACTATGACCTGGTGAATGCCTGGTCATCCCCCAGTTCCTGCACAGCAAAAAGCTACACACACATTACAAAATCACCACTACACACATTTAAAGTCTGTCGAGGTGAAGGGCCCGGGTTGGATGGCATTAGGGGGAGTCACTAAAAGGGAGGAGATGTACTGCACTAAATACATCTCTCCATCGCCACTACACTACCAGAATGACGGATCTAAGGGGCAGGGAGAGAGTGGTTGAAACAAAGGCAACGATTGGTTCTTTGAAATTCAGAACAAATTCATTCATCATATCTTTGGATCTGGTCATTACAGCCTGGTCTTTTTTTCCACACTGACCCCACCAAGCTGATTATCCATCCAATACTTCACACTTCCCTTTCCACAGCCACACACGCACAGATTAACAGCTCATGGAAAAGTCAGGCACTGCAAACATATGCTCTCACACATACAAATGCTCTCACACACAAAATGATTCCATCCCCCTGTATGGAATGTGTCTTATGAGGAGGAAACAGAAAATTAGCAGGGGCCCAGTTCAGGAACTAATAGAATTATACACACGACCTTGCCCCTGACCTCTTCCACATGACCTCTGAATGAGGGGAAAGCAGGGCCTCTAATCTTACATATTCCTCTCACTGCTGTACTGGAGGCTATATGCCTGCTGAGGCTGAACTAGAGATATGTTTAAAACATTGCATGGAAAAACATTTAAGTTGACAGCAAGACTCCCAAAAGAGAATCGCATCTGTTTTAGACAGCCTAGATTTCTATTGGAACCTTCTGTAATATTGCACTCTCTAAAGCCGTGATGCTACTGATGCTACTCACCATACAGTAGTATGTTTTGATATGTCAAATGTAGGGGTGAGCCACTATGACTTGAGCAGTGATACTCCGCAGCTCATTGAGATTCAGGTTCAACGGTTGTGTTCAAACACCCTGGAACTCACCTGCGATACTTCGAGCTGAAGGCTTCGCAAAGGGCAGCAAAGCCAAGACCGCAACACAAGACTATAGACAAGAATGATGACATGACACCCACCTTGAGTTTTAGGGAACACACTTAACAGTCACCGATCATAGAGCCTGTTTATATAGCATTATAGAACATCCTTACAGAACGTCCATTGTCCAATAATAAAAAGGTCTCAGGCAACTAAAATTGAACACTCTGGGACTGCACATTAAAATCAGATCCTCAATCAGTAAAACTGATAACAAATATGAACAATATGAACAAATATGAACCCACTGGTTCATATTGCTACTACTATCAGCAGTTTGTGCGATCTACATACACACAGAAACTTTGTACATTTTAACTTGTGAGATGTCGAGCAAACATAAATATGCTTGGTATACAGTTCATAGGCCCAGGGAGTACACTGACTGAGTCCTATTTATGCCAGCGATGACAGCACCAATGAGGGTCCATCCAATGTGGAGTCACAGACTTGAATATACCCTGCTAATGGACTAAAATGCACTTGAATGTAGACCGAAATTATTTTTGAATGAGAATAATGTAACACTCGGCGCACGGTGTTCTAACAAAAACCGACAGTGACGCAGAGTGTATTTGCAGATGCTTTTCGAATACATAGCCTGTTTTCCAGATATGTGGAGCGGTATCTTATAAGCGAGCAGAGTTTGTCCTCCAAAAGAAAAGAGAAAGGACACCGGTTACTGTCGTCACAGAAACCGGGACATCCCTTGGCCAATCAACGACCAGGGGCCTGCACACGATAACCAATGATCACGCTAGAATTAGGGAGCTACGGTATGAGAGGGAGATCAAACCGAGAAAATACGTCGAATCTCAAAGGCTAAATGCCTCTGCGACCCTAAAATATACAAATGTTTGAATAATTGACCTTTCACAGGATGAACTGAATGATCACTATGACAACATACCACATGCCACTGACATCTGAATAATATTTTTACAGAGCCACCAAATAACAGTATCAGTATCCATAGCTGGAAAATAACCTTGCCAAGTCAGATTGTAAGTGAACTGGTTGAGCCTTGAAGTCTACAAGTATGACTTGACTAAAGCCAAAGATACGAACGGGAAATTTCAGTCACGACGGGCGGCGGATGGATGAATGCGATTTTCAATCAGCTAGCAAATCAAATCAAATGTAATTTAAATATTAGGTAGGTAGATAGCTAGCTACACCACAGTGAGAGACGTAAATGCATGACCACTTCGGACCCCCACTCAGTAAACTTGAAGTTAGGCTACTTGAGTTATTGCGGACATGGCTAGCTAGCTATTAATTCAAAGTCAAATATGACAGTGCAGAGATTGCATGTCTGGTATTACCTGTTACGGGTAGACAAAACTCCCAGGGATGGGGAGAAAGTCCCAATACTGGAGATTACCTTGCTGGACTTCAACAGAGCCATGGTCGAGCAGGTGGCCGGGGCGCAGAATGTCAGAAAAAGCAAAGAGTGAGGATGTAAATCGGAGGGACAACAGAGGCACTCAAGCTTCTTTCTTCTTCGATGAGGTTTAACGGTGGTTGGCATCTAATAAATGTTGAATTACCGCCACCTACTAGACTGGAGTATAACTCCCGTATACTTGCTTAAAAATAAATACAAATATTCAACAAATACCTTACCATCTAACACTACACTCACAAAAAGTATAAATAAATACCACACTCCACTATTTAAATATATTTAGTCCTACTTCAGGCCAACAGCCTGAAAGGATGGGACACCACCACTTAACACACCCTGTAATTCTTCTGTCATATTATTTTGATGTCAAATACCTCTCTACAGCTGCCACCACACCTCTATTTTTTGCGACTTACGTTCTATCCCTGCAGTACAGTTGATAACCATTACTATAAATGCCAAATATCCAATCTTACTGAAACATATATCATTGATGGTTCATCCTCCTGTACTGGTACACATCTACTACTCACACCACTCCCCTCAGGATCCCTCCCCCTTGACCCATCTTCATCTACTTTCTTTACTGCCTCAGCACATGACAACTTCTGCACTACTCTAACCCTGGAAACCTCAACCTGCCTCTCTCACATGGGACAATTCCACAGCCCCATGGGCACCCCATGGGCACCCTACCAACTAACACACTACTTTCCCCAATGCTACACATTCCTTTGTCTCATGCCCTTCTGTACTATTCTCACACCTAGAACCTCCCTCCTACACACTGCTGCCACATGCCCATAAGCTTGACACCTGTAACAACGTAATGTAGTCGGCACAAAAGCTCGTACAGGATAACTTATATATCCTAACATCACTTTGTTGGGCAAAGACTCAATATCAATACTCAAAAGTACAGACAATGACTCACTCACGCCACCCTGTCTGTGTCACACCAAACGACGAGCATCACATACACTGGGAATCTTCCCCTTCAGTTGGTCAGCTTTCACATTTACTGCTACCCAGTTAATCACTCCTTTCAATGGCACCCTTTTCTTGAGAGCAAAACAATTCACATATCTTCCCCCAATTCGTTTAACACGGAGCGCCTGCTCCCTCTGACCAGCAGAAACACATACAATTATTAAAATACTACTTCTGGTTACCCTCACCGATTCCACAGCACCCAACTCTGTATTCAACTACCCTGAAACCTCAAGTGGATCAGCCATAAAGCAAGGGTCCACTTTTTCCCAAAACTTCACTCCTACTGTCACAGACTCATCTTTATCCTGACCCCCGGGCTTCAAGAACTTCACCACACCTACCACCTCCAATACTTCACCTTCATTCACTTCCATTTCTCCTCCTGTCTTCAACCCACTCTGCTTACACTTTCTACCATTCTTATTTGAAAAACCATCTCCCTTTTTTCCGCCATTCCTCCTCTGTATTCCAGGTATAACTCTCCTTATGATAATACTGCACTTCTCCTGACATACATCTTGTTACTGCCTTGTCAAGTGATGCCATTTAACCGGCTGTCACAATCTCCATACAATCAGCACGTACTCCTCAGGATGTAGCACTCAACGGTGCATCCCATTCGTAAAGCCGGGTGAGGGGCAAGCGCTCAGGTCTTCTTCTTCTATGGTATTATGGCGGTTCACAAACAAACGTTAGAGTAGTATGCCCCCACCAACTGGACAGGGGTGAAAAATATAAATCGCCACTGTAGAAGAGTAGTGTGTTTGAAGTGGATGGAGTACATGGCTTAGTATGTCTCTCGAGGAGGCTAAAAATAGATTTTGGCTTGAAAAAGTTTAATATTTTCAGAAGGAGTCGGGTAATTGGTTAAGGGAGGAGGATTGGAGGTAAAGAGAGAGGAGGTATAAAAGACTGAGGGTGGAGCAGAGGATGGGCTTGAATCTGTTGAGGCTAGCATTAACAAGGGATGGTATGTAGAGGAAGATTGGTGTAAAGTTCAAACAGAGTGAGCCGGATGCCAGTTCTAGCTCTGGAGGTGAAATGGTAGGGGTAGAAGGTCTTGTGAGGAGCTCGGCGCCTGCATTAATGGTTATGCTAAAGATACGTTTCGTCCAGTGGGAGTGATATTTTTGAAGAGGGTGGAACCAGGCCTTTTGGCTGATCCATGGGTGGTTTCAGGTTGGGTGGAAAAGGTGGTGTGTGCTGTTGAGCCGGTGAAGGTAACCCAAAGTTGACTTGTGATGTTTGTTTGTGTTTCATCAGAGGGAGCAAGCGCTCCGTGCGAGGCAACTTGGGTAAATACCTGTTTTTTGCTTTGCTCTTAGGAACAGGGCATCATTGACAGGAGTGATTTCTGGGGTATAGTTAAGTGTGGAGGTGGAGCAATTGAAGTTGAAGATTCCTGGTATTTGTGATGCCTGCCGTTTGGTGCGATGCAGACCCAGTGGTAAGCGTGGCAAAATAGAGAAGTTTATGCAAAAAGGTCAGGAAATATAAGTTATCCTGTTAGAGTGTTTGTGCAGAAACCACTACGCTGTTTCAGGGGCAACGTTTATGGTCATGTCACAGTAGTGTGTAGAAGGGAGAGTCCAAGATGTGGGAAGTGTGCAGGAGGGCATGGAAAATAGGATTGTGTAGTTTCGGTGGATAAAGTTGTGTGGGTCAACTGTAGGGGTGTACATGTTGCTGGGGATCAGAAGTGTGTGGTTCGAGAGAGGCAGGATGAGGTGGCTAGAGTCAGAGTAGTGCAGAAGGTGTCTTATGCTGAGGCAGTGAAGAAAGTAGAGGATGATGGGTCAAGACTTAGGGATTCTGAGAGGATTCCTGTGAATTGTAGATCTGTGCAAGCACAGAGGAATAGACCAATGAGTGATACAGTGCCTTTGGAAAGTATTCAGACCCCTTGACTTTTTCCACACTTTGTCACGTTACAGCCTTACTCTAAAATGGATTACTTTGTTTTTTCCCATCACCAATCTACACACAATACCCCATAATGACAAAGCAAAAACAGGTTTGTAGAATTATTTTTGGCAAATGTATTACAAATAAAAAAAACTGAAATATCACATTTACATAAGTATTCAGACCCGTAGGCTAGGGTCTATTTTTCTCCACTTCCTGTCTGACTGATGTGCCCAAAGTAAACTGCCTGTTACTCAGGCCCAGAAGCCAGGATATGCATATAATTGGTACCATTGGACAGAAAACACTTTGAAGTTTGTAGAAATGTTAAAATAATGTATGAGACTATAACACAATTAATATGGTAGTAGAAAATCCAAAGAAAAACCATCCGGGAAATTCTTTTTTTTGAGAGCCCATGCTCTTTCAATGGAAAGCTATGGGTCCTATGCAAATCCAGCTCCCCGATTGCAATTCCTATGGCTTCCACTAGATGTCAACAGTCTTTTTCAAGGTTTCGGGCTTGTTTCTTCCCAAACGAGGAAGAATGTTGAGTTTTGGTACTGGGTGTCAATGTTGGAAATCAGTCTGTGCTCGCGTGACGAAGACGACGCGCACTTGCTACTTTTACTTTTCTATTGAACATACTTCTTTCCGTATGAAATATTATAGTTTTATGACATTTTAGGGTACCTGAGGATTAAATGGAAACGTAATTTGACTTAGCAGTAGTTTTTTTTTATTCCTTTCTCGGCATGTTGAACGAGTGGATTACTCAAATCGATGACGCCAACTAAACTGACTTTTTGGGATATAAAGAAGGATTTTATCTAACAAAACGACCATGCATGTTGTAGCTGGGACCCTTGGGATTGCAAATCAGAGGAATATTTTAAAAAAGTAAGTGAATATTTAATTGCTAATTGTGATTTTATGAAGCCTGTGCTGGTTGAAAAATATTATGATGTGGGGCGCCGTCCTCAAACAATCGCATGGCATGCTATTGTTGTAAAGACTATTGTAAATTGGACAATGCAGTTAGATTAACAAGAATTTAAGCTTTTAACCGATATAAAGCACTTGTATGTACCTAGATGTTTAATATCCATAATGTTTAGGATTATTTATTTCAATTGCGAGCCCTCCAATTTCACCGGAAGTTCCAAGAAGTTTTCAGAACATTGTTGAAGCACCTTTAGCAGGAATTACAGCCTCGAGTCTTCTTGAGTATGATGCTACAAGCTTGGCACACCTGCATTTGGGAAATTTCTCCCATTCTTCTATGCAGATCTTCTCAAGCTCTGTCAGGTTGGATGGGGAGTGTCGCTGCACAGCTATATTCAGGTCTCTCCAGAGATGTTCGATCAGGTTCAAGTCTGGGCTCTGGCTGGGCCACTCAAGGACATTGAGACCATTCCTGCATTGTCTTGACTGTGTGCTTAGGGTCGTTGTCCTGTTGGAAGGTGAACCTTCGCCAAAGTTTGAGGTCCTGCGCGCTCTGTAGCAGGTTTTCATCAAGAATCCCTCTGCACTTTGCTTCGTTCATCTTTCTCTCATTCCTGAATAGTCTCTCAGTCCCTGTCAATGAAAAACATTCCCAAGCATGATTCTGCCACCACCATGCTTCACTGTAGGGATGGTGCCAGATTTCTTCTAGATGTGACGCTTGACATTCAGGCCAAAAAGTTCAATCTTGGTTTCATCAGACCAGATAATCTTGTTTGTCATGGTCCGAGAGTCCTTTCGGTGCCTTTGGCAAACTCCAAGCAGGGTGTCATGTGTCTTTTACTGAGGAGTGGCTTCCGTCTGGCCGCTCTACCATAAAGGCCTGATTGGTGGAGTGCTGCAGAGATGGTTGTCTTCTGGAAGGTTCTCCATTCATCGCAGAGGAACTCTGGAGCTCTAGCAGACTGACCATCAAGTTCTTGGTCACCTCTCTGACCAAGGCCCTTCTACCCATGATTTCTCAGTTTTGCCAGACAGAAGAGTCTTGGTGATTCCAAACTTCTTCCATTTAAGAATGAAGGAGGCCACTTTGTTCTTGGGGACCTTCAATGCTGCAGACATTTTTTGGTACCCTTCCCCCGATCTGTGCCTCAACACTATCCTGTCTCGGAGCTCTACGGACAATTCCTCCGACCTCATGGCTTGGTTTTTGCTCGGACATGCACTGTCAACTGTGGAACCTTACATAGACAGGTGTGTGCCTTTCCAAATCATGTCCAATCAATTGAATTTACCACAGGTGGACTCCAATCAAGTTGTAGAAACATCTCAAGGATGATCAATGGAAAAGGGATGCACTTTCAATTTCAAGTCTCATAGCAAAGGGTTAGAAAACTTATGTAAATAAGGTTTTTTAGTTTTTTATTTGTAATACATTTGAAAACATTTCTAAAAACCTGTTTTCAATTGTCATTGTGTGTAGATTGATGAGGAAAAATATGTATTTAATCAATTTTAGAATAAGGCTATAACATAACAAAATATGGAAAAGGGGAAGGGGTCTGAATACTTTCCGAATGCACTGTATATGCTTCAGTAAGGTTGGCTTCTTAGCGCTCATAGCACTGTTATCAACTGTACGGCAGAAATTGAATATAAATCACAGAAAATAGATGTTGTGATGGCAGCTGCAGAGAAGTACCTGGGGGTATCAGATTTCACTTCAGAAGAGTTACAGTGTGTGTTGGGTGGTAGTGTCCCGGCCTCTCAGTCCGTTGGCCTGGGGTAGGATCAGAGAGGGTTAAAGTAGTGGAATAAGATGATGGTTTTTAATGGGTATACGGTTAGTAATTAAAATACACTGCTCAAAAAAATAAAGGGAACACTTTAACAACACAATGTAACTCCAAGTCAATCACACTTCTGTGAAATCAAACTGTCCACTTAGGAAGCAACACTGATTGACAATAAATTTCACATGCTGTTGTGCAAATGGAATAGACAACAGGTGGAAATTATAGGCAATTAGCAAGACACCCCCAATAAAGGAGTGGTTCTGCAGTTATGACCTCCAGCAGGCCACAAATGTGCACGTTTCTGCTCAAACGGTCAGAAACAGACTCCATGAGGGTGGTATGAGGGCCCGACGTCCACTGGTGGGGGTTGTGCTTACAGCCCAACACCGTGCAGGACGTTTGGCATTTGCCAGAGAACACCAAGATTGGCAAATTCGCCACTGGCGCCCTGTGCTCTTCACAGATGAAAGCAGGTTCACACTGAGCACATGTGACAGACGTGACAGTCTGGAGATGCCGTGGAGAACGTTCTGCTGCCTGCAACATCCTCCAGCATGACAGGTTTGGCGGTGGGTCAGTCATGGTGTGGGGTGGCATTTCTTTGGGGGGCCGCACAGCCCTCCATGTGCTCGCCAGAGGTAGCCTGACTGCCATTAGGTACCGAGATGAGATCCTCAGGCACCTTGTGAGACCATATGCTGGTGCGGTTGGCCCTGGGTTCCTCCTAATGCAAGACAATGCTAGACCTCATGTGGCTGGAGTGTGTCAGCAGTTCCTGCAAGAGGAAGGCATTGATGCTATGGACTGGCCCGCCCGTTCCCCAGACCTGAATCCAATTGAGCACATCTGGGACAGCATGTCTCGCTCCATCCACCAACGCCACGTTGCACCACAGACTGTCCAGGAGTTGGCGGATGCTTTAGTCCAGGTCTGGGAGGAGATCCCTCAGGAGACCATCCGCCACCTCATCAGGAGCATGCCACACACACTACTGAGCCTCATTTTGACTTGTTTTAAGGACATTACATCAAAGTTGGATCAGCCTGTAGTGTGGTTTTCCACTTTAATTTGGAGTGTGACTCCAAATCCAGACCTCCATGGGTTGATAAATTTGATTTCCATTGATAATTTTTGTGTTATTTTGTTGTCCGCACATTCAACTATGTAAAGAAAAAAGCATTTAATAAGAATATTTCATTCATTCAGATCTAGGATGTGTTATTTTAGTGTTCCCTTTATTTTTTTGAGCAGTGTATATGATATTTTTACATTTTATTTTTTCCGGTTCCCCTTTCCCACTTTGGAACACAAAGTATAATGGATCTATATTATAGTTCAGTTTGGGGCGACAATGGAACATATTGGATGCCAACCGCCGTTAAACCTCACTGAATAAGAATTCACAAAAGAAAAGTAAATTCCATTACTGGAAGGGAAAAAGTAACATAAATCCACAATACAAAAAATATACAGTTGAAGTCGGAAGTTTACATACACTTGTTGGAGTCATTAAAACTTGTTTTTCAACCACTCCACAAATTTCTTGTTAACAAACTGTCGTCTTTGCAAGTCGGTTAGGACATCTACTTTGTGCATGACACAAGGATTTTTTCCAACAATTGTTTACAGACAGGTTATTTCACTTATAATTCACTGTATCACAATTCCACTGGGTCAGAAGTTCACATACACTAAGTTGACTGTGCCTTTAAACAGCTTGGAAAATTCCAGAAAATGATGTCATGGCTTTAGAAGCTTCTCATTGACTAATTGACATAATTTGAGCCAATTGGAGGAGTACCTGTGGATGTATTTCAAGGCCTACCTTCAAACTCAGTGCCTCTTTGCTTGACATCATAGGAAAATCAAAGGAAATCAGCCAAGACCTCAGAAAACCAATTGTACACCTCCACAAGGCTGGTTCATCCTTGGGAGCAATTTCCAAACGTCTGAAGGTACCACGTTAATCTGTACAAACAATAGTATGCAAGTATAAACACCATGGGACCACGCAGCCGTCATACCCCTCAGGAAGGAGACGCGTTCTGTGTCCTAGAGATGAACGTACTTTGGTGCAAAAACTGCAAATCAATCCCAGAACAACAGCAAAGGACCTTGTGAAGATGCTGGAGGAAACAGGTACAAAAGTATCTATATCCACAGTAAAACGAGTCCCATATCGACATAACCTGAAAGGCACTCAGCAAGGAAGAAGCCACTGCTCCAAAACTGCCATAAAAAAGCCAGACTATGGTTTGCAACTGCACATGGAGACAAAGATCATACCTTTTGGAGAAATGTCCTCTGGTCTGATGAAACAAAAATAAAACTGTTTGTCCATAATGACCATTGTTATGTTTGGAGGAAAAAAGGGGAGGCCATCCCAACCGTGAAGCACCGGGGTGGCAGCATCATGTTGTGGGGGTGCTTTGCTGCAGGACTGGTGCACTTCATAAAATAGATGGCTTCATGAGGAAGGAAAATTATGTGGATATATTGAAGCAACATCTCAAGACATCAGTCAGGAAGTTAAAGCTTGGTCGCAAATGGGTCTTCCAAACGGACAATGACCCCAAGCATACTTCCACAGTTGTGGCAAAATGGCTTAAGGACAACAAAGTCAAGGTATTGGAGTGGCCATCACAAAGCCCTGACCTCAATACTATGGAAAATGTGTGGGCAGAACTGGAAAAGCGTGTGTGAGCAAGAAGGCCTACAAACCTGATTCAGTTACACCAGCTCTGTCAGGAGGAATGGGCCAAAATTCACCCAACTTATTGTGGGAAGCTTGTGGAAGGCTACCCAAAACGTTTGACCCAAGTTAAACAATTTATTAAAGGCAATGCTACCAAATACTAATTGAGTGTACGTAAACTTCTGACCCACTGGGAATGTGATGAAATAAATAAAAGCTGAAATGAATCATTCTCTCTACTATTATTCTGACATTTCACATTCTTAAAATAAAGTGGTGATCCTAACTGACCGAAAACAGGGATTTTTTACGAGGATTAAATGTCAGGAATTGTGAAAAACTGGGTTTAAATGTATTTGGCTAAGGTGTATGTAAACTTCCGACTTCAACTGTAATTATCAACAGAAATGTTCCCACACCTTCAGTAATTTGCAGGCTCTGGGGCCTGAGAGGCAGGGACCGCTCCAGATTGTAGGCGTACTACATGTAGCTCTTCAGGTGTGAAATATTTTAATCCCAGATATCGTTCAGCTGCAGAAACAATAATGTTTGTTTCGTGACTTATTTTCAACTTGAGAAGTGCCGTTTATCACCATTGTTTATAAAAGAGACTAAAACCACCATCACATGAACCATTTCTGGATCCTGTTGATTTCAGGCTGCAGTGTAGGCCTACAGGTATTCACTACCATGGGAAAGCGCTCATGTCAAATGAGATCTCGTGCTTTGAGTGTGTGCAGTAATATATATCACCACGAGGGGGTGCAATTGTCCTACAAGTGTTAAACAGTTGCTCGCATGATCCTGCAGGGTCTGTGCAATCTGGGTTCCTTGGGACATCCCTACCTTAAACCCCAATCTTAACACCTATCCTTACCCAAACCATTTTACATTTTCAACCTCAAAGGGGTAGGGACATCCAAAGTCGGTAGCTCTGCCGTTCCTGCAGTGTATTTGATCTGCGCATTAGCTATCTCGAGAAGCGCAGACTCCCTCGTTGGCGTAACTGAGAGTTTTCAAATGTATATTCTCTTTGGCTAGAGTAGACTAAACATATCGGCTAAACCTCCAACTTCAAGCCACTTTTTTGCATCTTTGACAAAATTCCAAGTAAAAAGATATAGGACGAGTATACAAAATGTACATGCGTTTATTATGGTCTCTTAGCGTTGGCTTCCAGCCTGCGGCAGAGGCACGCTTTCTCAATATAGTCCCTATTCCTCTTTCTTCTTCTTTGGCATTTATTTAATCTAGCTATTTAGCCCTATTCCCCTTTCCTCTTCCATGATTGTAAACTACAAAGGGAGAGAGGGTGTAGATGGATATTCCTCCACTTAATTATTTGCTTAGTCCCAGTTGCTTCTTTACCCTAAAGTAGCATACATTTGATCTTGTTGTTGTGTTGTTTTGTAGGTTGTGGAGAGAATGGTTCTGTATCAATTCCTGAAAGAGAGTAGGCCTAACTGGAGCAGCCCTCACAATGAGTAACCTCTGATCCATTCACAGTCCGACATACATTTAATTCATGTCATTGATATATTAGTAGATAGACTGTAGCCTATTTACTCAACGTGCCTTCTGTAAGTCTGTACACATTGACGCTTACTGCATTTCTTTTCTGCATGTTCTGATTATACTTTCATCATATTCCCCAAGGACCAGCTGAGGAACCTCCACAGACAGAACTTGGAAGTCCATGAAACATCCTCCTTCTGGCAGATGACAACAGCTTCCACTGGCACAAGAATAGAGTGTGTGTGTGTGTGTTTGTGGGTGTGTAGTGTGTGTAACAGTATAGCTTTCGTCCATCCCTCGCCCCGACCCGGGCTCCTCTGCACACATCAACAACAATCACCCACAAAGCATCGTTACCCATCACTCCACAAAAGCCACAGCCCTTGCAGAGCAAGGGGAACAACTACTTCAGGTCTCAGAGCGAGTGACGTCACCGATTGAAACGCTATTAGCGCACACCACCTCTAACTAGCTAGACATTTCACATCGGTTACATTTGTACATGCATGTGGTCATGTGTAATTGCATGATTCATATTTATGCACAATTGTACTGTCCTGTTTACATTACATATGTCTCGGCTCAGACATGGGAAGTATGTGTCAGGGACTCCAGACAATCACAGATTATAAAGAGAAAACCAGCCACGTCGCCGACGCCTTGCTCCCAGACAAGCTAAACACCTTCTTCGCCCGCTTCGAGGACGACACAAGGACTGTGAGCTCTAGTTCTCCGTGGCCGACATAAGACATTAAAGCGTGTTAAGCCTCGTAAGGCTGCCGGCCCAGATGGCATCCCTAAATGCATCCTCAGTGTCACGTTCTGACCCCTATTTCCTTTGTTTTGTATGTAGTTAGTATGGTCAGGGTGTGAGTTGGGTGGGCAGTCTATGTTTGTTTTTCTATGATTTGGGTATTTCTATGTTTCGGCCTAGTATGGTTCTCAATCAGAGGCAGGTGTCATTAGTTGTCTCTGATTGAGAATCATACTTAGTTAGCCTGGGTTTCACTGTGTGTTTGTGGGTGATTGTTCCTGTCTCTGTGTTTGCACCAGATAGGACTGTTTTGCGTTTTCACATTTCTTGTTTTTGTTAGTTTGTTCATGTGAAGTGATTTATTAAAACATGAATAACCACCACGCTGCGCTTTGGTCCGCCTCTCCGTCAATGGAAGAAATCCCTTACACTCAGAGCATGTGCAGACCAGCTGGCTGGAATGTTTACGGACATCTTCAATCTCTCCCTATCCCAGTCTATTGTCCCCACTTGCTTCAAGATGTCCACCATTGTTTCTGTGCCCAAGAAAGTGAAGGTAACTGAACTAAATGACTATCGCCCCATAGCACCCACTTCTGTCATCATGAAGTGCGTTAAGAGGCTAGTTAAGGATCATATACAGTGGGGCAAAAAAGTATTTAGTCAGCCACCAATTGTGCAAGTTCTCCCACTTAAAAATATGAGAGAGGCCTGTAATTTTCATCATAGGTACACTTCAACTATGACAGACAAAATGAAGAAAGAAAATCACATTGTAGGATTTTTAATGAATTTATTTGCAAATTATGGTGCAAAAATAAGTATTTGGTCAAGAACAAAAGTTTATCTCAATACTTTGTTATATAGCCTTTGTTGGCAATGACAGAGGTCAAACGTTTTCTGTAAGTCTTCACAAGGTTTTCACACACTGTTGCTGGCATTTTAGCCCATTCCTCCATGCAGATCTCCTCTAGAGCAGTGATGTTTTGGGGCTGTTGCTGGGCAACACGGACTTTCAACTCCCTCCAAAGATTTTCTATGGGGTTGAGATCTGAAAACTGGCTAGGCCACTCCAGGACCTTGAAATGCTTCTTACGAAGCCACTCCTTCGTTGCCCGGGCGGTGTGTTTCAGATCATTGTCACACTGAAAGACCCAGCCACGTTTCATCTTCAATGCCCTTGCTGATGGAAGGAGGTTTTCACTCAAAATCTCACGATACATGGCCCCATTCATTCTTTCCTTTACACGGATCAGTCGTCCTGGTCCCTTTGCAGAAAAACAGCCCCAAAGCATGATGTTTCCACCCCCATGCTTCACAGTAGGTATGGTGTTCTTTGGATGCAACTCAGCATTCTTTGTCCTCCAAACACGACGAGTTGAGTTTTTACCAAAAAGTTATATTTTGATTTCATCTGACCATATGACATTCTCCCAGTCTTCTTCTGGATCATCCAAATGCTCTCTAGCAAACTTCAGACGGGCCTGGACATGTACTGGCTTAAGCAGGGGGACACATCTGGCACTGCAGGATTTGAGTCCCTGGCGGCGTAGTGTGTTACTGATGGTAGGCTTTGTTACTTTGGTCCCAGCTCTCTGCAGGTCATTCACTAGGTCCCCCCCGTGTGGTTCTGGGATTTTTGCTCACCGTTCTTGTGATCATTTTGACCCCACGGGGTGAGATCTTGCGTGAAGCCCCAGATCGAGGGAGATTATCAGTGGTCTTGTATGTCTTCCATTTCCTAATAATTGCTCCCACCATTGGTTTCTTCAAACCAAGCTGCTTACCTATTGCAGATTCAGTCTTCCCAGTCTGGTGCTGGTCTACAATTTTGTTTCTGGTGTCCTTTGACAGCACTTTGGTCTTGGCCATAGTGGAGTTTGGAGTGTGACTGTTTGAGGTTGTGGACAGGTGTCTTTAATACTGATAACAAGTTCAAACAGGTGCCATTAATACAGGTAACGAGTGGAGGACAGAAGAGCCTCTTAAAGAAGAAGTTACAGGTCTGTGAGAGCCAGAAATGTTGCTTGTTTGTAGGTGACCAAATACTTATTTTCCACCATAATTTGCAAATTAATTAATTAAAAATCCTACAATGTGATTTTCTGGATGTTTTCTCTCATTTTGTCTGTCATAGTTGAAGTGTACCTATGATGAAAATACAGGCCTTTCTCATCTTTTTAAGTGGGAGAACTTGCACAATTGGTGGCTGACTAAATACTTTTTTGCCCCACTGTAACCTCCACTTTACCCGATACCCTAGACCCACTATAATTTGCATACTGCCCCAACAGATCTACGGATGACGCAATCGCCATCGCATTGCACACTGCCCTATCCCATCTGAACAAGAGGAATACCTATGTAAGAATGCTGGTCATTGACTACAGCTCAGCCTTCAACACCATAGTGACCTCCAAGCTCATCACTAAGCTTGGGTCCCTGGGTCTGAACCACGCCCTGTATAGCAGGGTCCTGAACTTCCTGATGGGCCGACCCCAGGTGGTGAAGGTGGCAACAACACCTCCACTGATCCTCAACACAGGGGCCCCACTAGGGTGAGTGCTCAGCCCCCTCCTGTACTCCCTGTTCACCCATGAGGCTGAAGAAATCCGGATTGGCCTCTAAGACACTCTTCTACAGATGAACCATTGAGAGCATCCTGTTGGGATGTATCACCACCTGGTATAGCAACTGCACCGTCCACAACCCCAGGGCTCTCCAGAGGGTGGTGTGGTCAGCCCAACATATCACTGAGGGCACACTGTCTACCCTCCAGGACAACTGAAGCACCAGTGTCACAGGAAGGCCAAGAAGGTTATCAAAGACCTCAGCCACCCGAGCAACGGCCTGTTCAGCTCACTACCATCCAGAAAGCGGAGACAGTACAGGTGCATCAAAGCTGGGACCGAGAGACAGAAAAACAGCTTCTACAGTGCCTTGCAAAAGTATTCATTCCCCTTGGCGTTTTTCCTATTTTGTTACATTACAACCTGTAATGTAAATAGATTTTTATTCGGATTTCATGTAATGGACATACACAAAATAGTCCAAATTGGTGAAGTGAAATGAATGTTTCAAAAAATCGTACAAATAAAAGGGCATTAATCAGAGAGGCAACAAAGAGACTTACAATAACCCTGAAGGAGCTGCAAAGCTCCACAGAGGAGATTGGAGTATCTGTCCATAGGACCACTAAGCTATACACTCCACAGAGCTGGGCTTTACGGAAGAGTGGCCAGAAAAAAAGCCATTGCTTGAAGAAAAAAATTATCAAGAATTGAAGGAATGATGGATGGTGCTAAATACAAGGACATTCTTGAGGGAAACCTGTTTCAGTCTTCCAGAGATTTGAGACTGGGACGGAGGTTCACCTTCCACCAGGACAATGACCCTAAGTATACTGCTAAAGCAACACTTGAGTGGTTTACGGGGAAACATTTAAATGTCTTGGAATGGCAGAGTCAAAGCCCAGACCTCAATCTAATTGAGAATCTGTGGTATGACTTAAAGATTGCTGTAAACCAGCGGAACCCATCAAACTTGAAGGAGCTGGAGCAGTTTTAACTTGAAGAATGGGCAAAAAGCCCAGTGGCTAGATGTGTGTCGTGGAAATTTCCTCTATTTACCAAATCATGGGAGCAAACCACACACACAAGTCAGAGTTAGTTATAAAAGTCCATCTTTAATTATATGAGCTCTATCACAACCCTGTGACTCTCAGATTGATTCAGTGTCTCCCAGTGAATCCTCTGAGAGCCCCCTTACAATACAACTGAGTTCCTTTAATAGCAAAGACACACATAGTCAGACAGCATAGACATAACTCATCGTTCAGCTTTGTCTCCTTTCCCAAACCCAGAACCATAAACCAATCCTCCATATCAACAGGCATATATCAAATTGTCATTTAGATACAACCCACTCTAAATACAAACTCCTGGACAAACTCACGGAGAGGAGGGTGAGGCTATAGGTTCAGATAGAAACAACATAAGAGGGAGCATAGAATGATTCCAGACACTGCAACCTTCCTTTCCCCACTATGGGAAAGGTAGAGAGTGAAAGATATGTTTACACATGATGACACTTTGACCTCTCCCCTCTCAGCGGCCCAGGCAACTTAGTTTGACATAGAACAGATAACTGCAACCTCACCACAGAATTACACAAAAATACCATTCTGATGAGAATTAACTTACACACATTTGATGAATATAAAACATCTTACATATGTTACCAACAAATTCTGAATCTTCCCTAACATGTGCCAAGCTTATAGAGACATACCCCAAGAAACTTGCAGCTGCAATTGCTGCAAAAGGTGGCTCTACAAAGTTTTGGCTTTGGGGGGTGAATAATTATGCACGCTCAAGTTTTCCGTTATTTTTTTTCTTATTTCTTGTTTGTTTCACCCCCAAAATATTTTGCATCTTCAAAGTGGTAGGCATGATGTGTAAATGAAATGATACAACCCCCCCAAAAAATCTATTTTAGTCATGGAACACTGGTCACTTTAATAATGTTTACATACCGTTTTACCCACTTCATATGTACAGTACATATTGTGTTCTAGTCAAGCCTCATCCTATTTAACTACTGCTGTAAACAGATTTTCATATACATATATACTCTGGCATTGCTCGTTCTAATTTATTTAAAACATTTTGATTTGCATATATTGTTTTGTATTGTTAGATATTACTGTACTGTTGGAACTAGGAACATAAGCATTTCGCTACACCCCCAATAACATCTACTAACTATGTTTACACAACCAATACAATTTGATTTGATTTAAGCTCATTTTTGCATAGTGTATTTCTGCATGTAACATCAAAGACTTAGAAGCAGTGGTGGAAAAAGTACCCAATTGTCATACTTGAGTAAAAGTAAAGATACGTTAATAGAAAATGACTCAAGTAAAAGTGAAAGTCACCCTGTGTGATGTAGTCTGTGTGTAGCTGGTGTAGAGGAGTCAGGCGCAGGAAAGCAGATATGAGTAAATAAACATATTTTACTTAAAATAGTCAAATACGATACAAAATAAGCGAGCCCACATAAACGGACCGTATTACATAAAAACAATCACTCACAAATAAACATGCGGGAACAGAGGGTTAAATAATGAACAAGTAATTGGGGAATTGAAACCAGGTGTGTAAGACAAAGACAAAACAAATGGAAAATGAAAAGTGGATCGGCGATGGCTAGAAGGCCGGGGACGTCGACCGCCGAACGCCGCTTGAACAAGGAGAGGGACCGACTTCGGATGAAGTCGTGACAGTCCACCCCCCCTTGATGCGCGGCTCCAGCAGCGCGCCGATACCGACCTCGGGGACGACCCGGAGGACGAGGCGCAGGGCGATCCGGATGGAGACAGCGGAACTCCCGCAGCAACGAAGGGTCCAAGACGTCCTCCACCGGCACCCAGCAACTCTCCACCGGACCGTACCCTTCCCAGTCCACGAGGTACTGAAGGCCCCTCGCCCGATGCCTCGAGTCCAGGATGCACATGGGCGGCGTCCCAGGTCTCCTCCGAGCGCTTAAACCCTTCGTCCACCGCAGGAGCTTCGATCTGGCTTTGATGCCAAGATGCTGATACCCCATTAAGCACTGGAAAGGAGAGAGGTTAGTGGAGGAGTGGCGGAGTGAGTTTTGGGCCAACTCTGCCCAGGGGATGAACGCCGCCCACTCCCCCGGCCGGTCCTGGCAATATGACCGCAGAAACCTGCCCAAATCCTGGTTTATTTTCTCCACCTGCCTGTTACTCTCGGGGTGAAAACCTGAGGTGAGGCTGCCCAAGACCCCTAGACGTTCCATGAATGCTCTCCAGACCCTGGACGTGAACTGGGGACCCCAATCAGAGACTATATTCTCAGGCACCCCGTAGTGCCGGAAGATGTGAGTGAACAGGGCCTCCGCAGTCTGTAGGGCCGTAGGGAGACCGGGCAAAGGGAGGAGACGGCAGGACTTAGAAAACCGATCCACAACGACCAGGATCGTGGTGTTGCCCTGTGAAGGAGGAAGATGCATCAGGAAGTCCACCGACAGTTGCGACCACGGCCGTTGTGGAATGGGTAGGGGTTGTAACTTCCCTCTGGGCAGGTGCCTGGGAGCATGGCACTGAGCGCACACCGAGCAGGAGGAAACATAAACCCTCACGTCCTTGGCCAAGGTGGACCACCAGTACTTCCCACTAAGGCAATGCACCGTCCAACCAATGCCAGGGTGACCAGAGTGTGACGTATGGGCCCAATAGATCAAACGGTCGCGGACAGCAGACGGAACATACAGGCACCCAGCTGGACACTGGGGGGTAGTGGGCTCTGTGCGTAACGCCCGCTCTATGTCCGCGTCCAGCTCCCACACCACAGGTGCCACCAGGCAAGAGGCCGAAAGTATGGTAGTGTGATCCATGGACCGCTCCTCTGTGTCATACAT
Source organism: Oncorhynchus mykiss (assembly GCF_013265735.2). Taxonomy (NCBI): domain Eukaryota; kingdom Metazoa; phylum Chordata; class Actinopteri; order Salmoniformes; family Salmonidae; genus Oncorhynchus; species Oncorhynchus mykiss. Next base: position 68,905,907 of record NC_048570.1, on the reverse strand, counting down.
CCGGGACAGTGCGTCTGCCTTAGCGTTCTTGGAACCTGGTCTGTAGGACAGAGTGAAAACAAAACGGGTAAAGAACATGGCCCACCTTGCCTGGCGAGGGTTCGGTCTCCTCGCCGCCTGGATGTACTCCAGATTGCGGTTGTCAGTCCAGATGAGGAAAGGGTGTTTAGCCCCCTCAAGCCAATGTCTCCACACCTTCAGAGACTTGACAACAGCCAACAGCTCCCGGTCCCCCACGTCATAGTGGCGTGCCCCAGCGCTGAGAGAGCACGGCTCCTATCCCAGCCTCGGACGTGTCCACCTCCACAATGAATGCCAAAGAGGGATCCGGATGAGCCAGCACAGGAGCCGAGGTAAATAGAGCCTTCAGGTGCCTAAAAGCCCTGTCTGCCTCAGCTGACCACTGCACCGGTCCCCCTTCAGCAGTGAGGTAATGGGAGCTGCTATCTGACCAAAACCCCGGATAAACCTCCGGTAGTAGTTGGAAAACCATAGAAACTGCTGCACTTCCTTTACCGTGGTGGGAGTCGGCCAATTACGCACGGCTGAAATGCGGTCACTCTCCATCTCCACCCCTGAAGTGGAAATGCGGTACCCTAGGAAGGAGAAACACGGGAAACACAGGAGAATCAATAAGGAAGTGACTGATTCTCTCCTTATGACCCTCCTGCGTAACCATGTCTAGTGGAGTGGTGGCCTCCCTAATCAGCCCTGACCCTAATGGTCGACTATCTAGGGCGTGCACAGGGAAGGGCATATCAACAGGAACAAGGGGGATCCCTAAACTATGGGCAAATGAACGGTCAATACAATTCCCAGCTGCGCCTGAATCTACGAGCGCCTTATGCTGGGAAGGTGGGGAAAACTCAGGAAATGAAATAAACACATACATGTGAGCAACAGGGGGCTCTGGGTGAGTCTGGTGCTGACTCACCTAGGGTGACACGATAGTGCCCTGCCTGCTGCCTCGACTCCCTGAGGAACCCCCCAGCACTGACCAGAAATGTGCCCTCTGGAGCCACAGATGGTGCAGGGAATGGCCCCTCCTCCAGCCGCCCTAAGTGCAGCACCTCCCAGCTCCATGGGCGTCGGAGTGGAGGTGCTGGGGGATGGAACTGACAGGCCCCAATCCGGACGTCCGCGGGCAGCAGGTTGTCCAGCCGGATGGACAGGTCCACCAGCTGGTCCAATGTGAGGGTGGTGTCTCGGCAGGCCAAATCCCCGACGGACGTCCTCGCTCAGACTGCACCGGTAGTGATCGATCAGGGCACTGTTGTTCCGTCCCGCGTTGGCGGCCAGGGTCTGGAAGTCCAATGCAAAATCCTGCGCGCTCCTCGTCCCCTGTCTTAAGTGGAACAGTTGTTCACCCGCCCCTCGACCCTCAGGCGGATGGTCGGAAAATGCCCGAAAGCGGCAGGTGAACACTGTGTAATGGTCCAACGCCGCGTCTCCCTCACTCCATACGGTGTTGGCCCACTCCAGGGCTTTGCCCGAGAGGCAGGAGACGAGGGCGGACACGAGGCGAATCCCGCTGGAACCGGGTGAAGGAGGGGTTGACAGTGGGACCTGCTGTTTTGGGCCTGGTGGAGGCGTTGCACGACCTCCTCCTCTCTCCCAACGATCCATCTTCTGCAGCATGCGATCCATGGCGGTGCCCAGGTGGTGCAATATGGTCGCGTGCTGCTGAACGCGCTACTCTATCTCCACAGGGAGGGCGTCTGCTCCTGCTGACTCCATTCTAAAGGTGAGTGATTCTGTGATGTAGACTGTGTGTAGCTGGTGTAGAGGAGTCAGGCGTAGGACAGCAGATATGAGTAAATAAACGTATTTTACTCAAAATAGACAAATACGATACAAAATAAGCGAGCCCACAATAAACGGGCCATATTACATAAAAACAATCACTCACAAACAAACATGGGGGAACAGAGGGTTAAATAATTAATAAGTAATTGAGGGATTGAAACCAGGTGTGTAAGACAAAGACATAACAAATGGAAAATGAAAAGTGGATGGCTAGAAGGCCGGTGACGTCGACCGCCGAACGCCGCCCGAACAAGGAGAGGGACCGACTTCGGCGGAAGTCGTGACACCCTGTAATATTCTACTTGAGTAAAAGTCCAAAAGTATTTGGTTGTAAATATACTTAAGTATCAAAAGTAAAAGTATACATCTTTTCAAATTCCTTATATTAAGCAAGCCAGATGGCCCCATTTTCTTGTGTTTTTTAAATGTACGGATAGCCAGGGGCATGCTCCAACACTCAGGCATTATTTACAAACTAAGTGTAACAGTACTCTTCTTGCGTTGTGTACAATCAGTCATCGACACGGAACTCCAACATGTAGCACCAGTCATGTAGATTTATTCTGATAGGAACGGCACAAAATTGCACGTCATGCAATGCACTTCTCACCATCCAACTCTGCACTCACGCACTGTACAAAATATATGAACCCCCCCCCCCCCCCCCCACCAGACACAGTAAGTTGCTAGCTAGTACTGCGGGAATTCTTTACAACAAAATGCACAACAAATATTCTCCCAAAACCGCTGCATCTTATGTGTGATGTTCGAATAACATTTACAAACAATTTTATATAAATTGTACATTTAAACCATCACTTGAGAGTATAAAAATCACTTTTGATGTACAGTGCTTTGCAACCAACAACTTACCGCTGGTTTGGTGCTTGTTCACTGGGACGATTCTAACTGGAACATCCCCCCTCGTAAGCAAGCTACGCAAACCAGCCAATAAGATGCCATGTTGAGTAGGTGAAGGCAAGACAAACTCAAACCAAAAACCCATTGGCTTAACAATAAAGTGGCAAGGGGAATCACCAATATAACCCTGTTCGATTAGCATGTGAGTCCGACCAGATCAGAGGCAGTAGGAATGACCAGGGATGTTCTGTTGATAATTGCGGGAATTGGACCATTTTCCAGTCCTGCTAAGCATTCAAATTGTAACGAGTACTTTTGGATGTCTGGGAAAATGTATGGAGTAAAAAGTACATTATTTTCTTTAGGAATGTAGTGAAGTAAAAGTAAAAGTAGTCCAAATATATATATAGTAAAGTAAAATACAGATACCCCCCAAAAACGACTTAAGTAGTACTTTAAAGTATTTTTACTTAAGTACTCTACACCACTGCTTAGAAGCATGTTGTGGCTGTGTGTATTTGCTCTGGGATGAAAGACACAGTCTTTACAGGAATGGAGGTCTGCTGTAGCAGTTCCTCAGGGGAGTAGCTGATGACAGGACAGGGTGGAGAGAGGGAGAAGAAAGAAGAATTGAAGAGGGAGGGACAGAGAGTGACAGAGAAATAGAAGGAAGAAATGAGAGGAAGAGAGGAAGAAACAATAAATGAATAGACAGTGGAGGAGGAGTGACAGAGACAGAGAGGGATAGAAGCAGGAGGAAATGTTTAGAGAGAGGTGTTACTGACTGTAATGCTGAGTGACATTTGAAAGCCTCCCCTTTCCTTGAGCACCATGTCAGACAGGCTTTCATAAAACCCACAGTGTGTGTGTGTGTGTGTGTGTGTGTGTGTGTGTGTGTGTGTGCGTGCGTGCGTGTGCTTGCGTGTAACTCTCTATGTGTGTGTAGCTGTGCATGTATATTTGGGGGGGAGAAAGAGAAGGAGAGATGAAGATGGAGAGATTGTGTATGTCACTGTCTCACCCTCTATCTGCGTGTCTTCATTCCTCTCTCTTTCTCTGTGATGATGACCCTTGCACTGTTTTGTCGAATAGTAGTGAGATAACATGGTGCAGAATGAATTCTAGAGCTCTATAATAGAATGTGACACTCACTTATGGGGAGTTAAACATATTTTATAACATCGTTGAATGTCAGTCATTGATGACTGAGTAAACAACAATGTAAAGCCAATTGCTTGCAGGGAATGCAACTGTCAAAAAGGGGAAAGGTAATTATATGGAACAATAACAGATCATGTTTTGCCCCCATCCGACACACACACACCCACACACATCCACACACAGACAAACAGTTCCCCAATGTTCCTCCACAGCCACAGGTTGTTTCCCAGGGAGAGATTCAGGCCAGTTTAATTACACTGTAAAAAGTTGCTGTGGAAATACGTTACTGCGGGAAATAAGAAGTTGTTGCATTGCAATTAACGCTCAAAGGACAGCCATATGTAAGCACACAAACACAGAAATGGGCCAGGGAGAGTGGGACACTCTTTTGCAGGACGTCTTGTGTGTGACAAAGAGAGTTGATTGAGAGACTGTAGCTACAGTATATACATTTTTATGGGTGTGTTTCTGTCAGTGTATCCTTGCTAGTGGGGGATTCAAACACATACATGTATATTCACAGAGGAAGCACAGCCAATGACAAGCATTTAAGACTCCAAAGAATAATTGATTAGCAAAGCAACAAAAGAAGACAACGTATTACTACTACTGGTACTGACAGTTGTGATAATTCATGCATCCGTGTGTGTGTGTTAGTATCTTTGTCTCTCTTAGTCTCACTCATTTTCAGAAATTATGGAGATGAATTTTTCTGCTGAATAAATGGATTAGAGACAGAAACAATGGAGGGAAAATCCAACGAGTGTTTTTTCTTTTGCCACCATTTCAGAAATCAGAGATTAGTGGCACATTGGGACAGTGCTGAGCAGGAGAGGCCGGTGTTCCAAAACCCATCAGGGATTTGACAGCATCTGTTCCCCTCTCTGCTCCGGCCATGTCCATGACTCACCGAGAAGATTCCTGAAAAGCTTTACAACTGTTTGCCTTATCCAGCCAGCGCAGAGCTGTACAACAACACTCAGTGATGTGTGTGTGTGTGTGTGTGTGTGTGTGTGTGTGTGTGTGTGTGTGTGTGTGTGTGTGTGTGTGTGTGTGTGTGTATGCGTGGCTGTGTCTGTGTCTGTACTGGACCAAAAAGACAGCAGACTTTATAAACCCAAACTCATTTCTAAAAAGATTCAACTTTTCTACTCGGTGTGCCGATAACTCTTAAATGTGTTTGTGCACCGAGGCTGCAACCTTGCCTCATCCTCTGACTCAGCTGAAGCTGTTTTGGTGTGTTTGAGACAGAGGAGCATCAGACGTTTTCTGTTATTAACATCTGTTTGTTTGTGCCTAATATTGTTTCTAGCTGCATGCACCTCTCCACGTGTGTGTGTGTGTGTGTGTGTGTGTGTGTGTGTGTGTGTGTGTGTGTGTACCTGTCCTTTTTGTTTGAAGCTATAGCAAATCTACTCAGGGGAGAATAGCTAAATATGGACCCCAATCTTAGCAGCTTGTCTTTTTCCCCATCTCTCGCTTCCCTCTCTTCCCTTTTTCTTTCTGAGTGAGGAACAATTGTGGGGGAGGGATACAGAGCGGACTCTATTTCTCCTGTACTGTTGTCAGCAGTTGGCTGCTTTGGGATCAAAGTAGTGTGTGTGTGTGTGTGTGTGTGTGTGTGTGTGTGTGTGTGGTTTGGTGTTTTTTTGTGCTTAAAGAAAACTAGAGTGAGTTTAATTAAAGATGAAAGTGCGGATGATTAATTGATGGAAGTCAGACTATTCCATGTGGTACTAAACCAGGGGTGTCCAGACTTCTCCATACAGTGAAAAATGTGGACAGCTCCAAAACATTATACATAAAATGAGATGTATTACCCAAGAAACTGAAGGCTTTCACAAAAATATATATTTAAAATAAAATGTGGTGTTGTCTTTTTAAACCTTTAAAGACTAAAAACAAGCCTGGTGCATATTTGCCATTGTCTTTTAGGACTCTGGACATTCCCAAATATATATATGCCCTAAATTGCTCTGTCTGCAAATTCGGGAGGTGCATGTAAGTAGTGAGGCTCAAAGGCTCAGATGGAGCTGCTGAGGCAAAAAAAAATCAAGAGTTTTTCTTGTAGTGATACAGTAAGTAAACTTTCAATTAATTTGTGATCTCAAAGGTGTGTTAGGCTGTTATGGTAGGACTAGTCTACTAGCAGGATATCCCTCCCCTCGGTCACTCATCTCACTCATTGACCCACTCAGTGTTCCTAGTGTGCCATAGAGACAGATGAGTACCTCTGAAAGTTCTCATCTATGAAAAATGGAGTGTGCAGGCTCCATCAAGCTGCCTTTCAACGGGAGATTAGAATAGCGAGAGTGGAGTGCTCAGGGAGGTAACGCGAATGCTCACAACATCTGTATTGAAACCGTTATCTTCATAGGAAACACATTTTGCTGGCAAAGAAAAATAGCCCTCCCTTGCTTGGCCAAGATAAAGCCTTCATAGAAACATATTTAACTAGGCGTTTATAGAGATCTATAGGCTAATATAGAAGTTAAGCAGACTGAGATCCCATGGTTTGGATAGAGACAGTTTGGCCCTGTGGTTGTGAGTAAGGCAAAGACACAAGTGATCATCAACTATATTTACTGATGCTCTCAATAATTTCTCAATTAAAACAGTATGAGCCTAAACCCAATTCAAAAACAAGGCAACATACTGAAACGAATAGCATTGAGATTGGAGGTAAATAGAAACAGAGAGAGAGAGATTTACAGGCGAACTGTGAAAAAACAAAGAGTAGGCTAAGGGAGTACAGTATAAAGGACATTCAGGCAAAATGTATATGCATTCAAATAAATAGTCATATCATATATTCCTTCTATTATTTCCATACGTAATGGTTAACTCACTATAGAATTGCATGTAAAAAAAAAAGAACAAAAAAGCTGCAAACGCTGATGACATCATCAGGTAGCGCCACGCTGCGATAAGGGGTGGAGGGGAGGTGGGGTGGGGCAAAGTAATGGACAGGTAGTTAAACAGAGTCGGGCAGGTGGGCTGAGGGTCTTGCTTATGCCTTCAAGTGGACATTCACTTCCACTCTACAGATATTGGAGTGGAGGAGGGGGTCATACATGCACCTGGTTATGCCAGGAGGGGGACAGTGGGGGGTTGTCAGGGGTCATAGGTGAAAGATCACAGTGTGGAGTCGCGGCAGAGGACGATCTCCAGCTCGGTGCGGTAGAGCTTCCCCGCGTCGGACAGAGCCATGATGCTCTTCTTATAGCCCACCAGACCGGTCGAGTCCAACTCCTACAGCAAATGGGGGGCGAAACAGACGTGAGTGCTAGTGCCTCAGCCAATGATGTCATTAACTATGGTGTATACCCTGTAAACAATCATGAGTCATTAGGACGTCCCCAGGACTTCACGAAATGGTCGCCTGAAGTCGTCAGGACTTTGTGTCATGGTACCCTGGAGGTTTTGTCTAGTTCCCGGTTGGTCTTGGGGACATCCGAAGGACTTTTTTATAGGACTTTCTTGGGATGTTGGGTCATGGTCCCATGAAGGTTTTTGCCTAGTTCCCAGTCGCAAAGAAACATTTCCTCCCCCCCAAAAAAATCTACCTTGGGCACACACACCCTAGTTTCATTACACATAACCTCTTGTTACTGTTGCCAAGACTATCAAGATGTCACGCCCTGACCTTAGTTATCTTTGCTTTCTTTATTATTTTGGTTAGGTCAGGGTGTGACGAGGGTGGTATGTGTGTTTTTGTCTTTTCTAAGGTTTTTGTATATCTATGGGGTTTTGGTATGTCTAGGTAAATGTAGGTCTATGGTGGCCTGAATTGGTTCCCAATCAGAGGCAGCTGTTTATCGTTGTCTCTGATTGGGGATCCTATTTAGGTTGCCATTTTCCATTTTGGTTTTGTGGGTTATTGTCTATGTGTAGTTGCCTGTCAGCACTCAGTTGATATAGCTTCACGGTCATTTTGTTATTTTGTTAGTTTGTTTAGTGTTCTTTCTTTATTAAAATAAGTATGTATTCATATCACGCTGCGCCTTGGTCTCATCGTTATGACGAACGTGACAGAATAACCCACCAAACCAGGACCAAGCAGCGTGAAAGGGAGGAATGGCGCTTAGTGGAACAATGGACCTGGCACGAAATACTGAACGGTAAAGGATCCTGGACGTGGGAGGAGATTTTGGCAGGAGAGGATCGCCTACCATGGAGGCAGGTGGAAACTGCGCAAGAGGAACGGCGAAGTAAGAGAGGACAGCAACGACGTCGGGGAGGTAGGCCACCGAAACCCCAATAATTTTTTTGGGGGGGAGGCACAGAGCAGTCAGCAAAGTTGAGGGGTGAGTCTGAGATTGTCGAGGAGTTTTTGAACAGATTGGAGGAGAGTGAACGGAGGGGAGATTATGAGACCTTCGAGGAGTTGTTAATGAAATTGGAGGAGAGTGAAGAGAGAGAGCTGTTGGGTTGGCGTAGTATGCACGGCATTCGCCCTGAGGAGCGTGTTAGCTGTCCGATGCCACCTGTGTCAGTTCCTCTTACTCATCCTGAAACATGTGTTAAAGTTCCGGAACAATTGATGCCGGCTATACACACCAGGTCTCCAGTGTACCTTCACAACCCGGTGTGTCCTGTTCCTACTCCTCGCACTCTTCCTCCAGTACGCCTCCAGGGTCCAGTACGCCCTGATCCTGCTCCTTGCACTTGCCCTGAGGTGCGTGTCCCCAGTCTGGTACCACCAGTGCCGGCACCACGCACCAGGCCTACAGTGCGCCTCGGCAGTCCAGAGCGTCCGGCGACACTACCCAGTCCAGAGCGTCCGGCGACACTACCCAGTCCAGAGCGTCCGGCGACACTACCCAGTCCAGAGCGTCCGGCGACGGGCCACAGTCCAGAGCGTCCGGCGACAGTACCCAGTCCAGAGCGTCCGGCGACAGTACCCAGTCCAGAGCGTCCGGAGACGGTACCCAGTCCAGAGCGTCCGGAGACAGTACCCAGTCCAGAGCGTCCGGAGACAGTACCCAGTCCAGAGCGTCCGGATACAGTACCCAGTCCAGAGCGTCCGTCGACACTACCCAGTCCAGAGCGTCCGGAGACAGTACCCAGTCCAGAGCGCCCGGAGACAGTACCCAGTCCAGAGCGTCCGGCGACACTACCCAGTCCAGAGCGTCCGGCGACACTACCCAGTCCAGAGCGTCCGGAGACAGTACCCAGTCCAGAGCGTCCGGAGACAGTACCCAGTCCAGAGCGTCCGGTGACACTACCCAGTCCAGAGCGTCCGGCGACAGTACCCAGTCCAGAGCGTCCGGCGACGGTAACCAGTCCAGAGCATCCGGCGACGGTACCCAGTCCAGAGCGTCCGGAGACAGTACCCAGTCCAGAGCGTCCGGAGACAGTACCCAGTCCAGAGCGTCCGGAGACAGTACCCAGTCCAGAGCGTCCGGCGACACTACCCAGTCCAGAGCGTCCGGAGACAGTACCCAGTCCAGAGCGTCTGGAGACAGTACCCAGTCCAGAGCGTCTGGAGACAGTACCCAGTCCAGAGCGTCCGGCGACAGTACCCAGTCCAGAGCGTCCGGAGACAGTACCCAGTCCAGAGCGTCCGGCGACACTACCCAGTCCAGAGCGTCCGGCGACACTACCCAGTCCAGAGCGTCCGGCGACAGTATCCAGTCCAGAGCGTCCGGAGACAGTACCCAGTCCAGAGCGTCCGGCGACAGTACCCAGTCCAGAGCGTCCGGCGACAGTACCCAGTCCAGAGCGTCCGGCGACAGTACCCAGTCCAGAGCGTCCGGAGACAGTACCCAGTCCAGAGCGTCCGGAGACAGTACCCAGTCCAGAGCGTCCGGAGACAGTACCCAGTCCAGAGCGTCCGGAGACAGTACCCAGTCCAGAGCGTCCGGCGAAACTACCCAGTCCAGAGCGTCCGGCGACGGGCCACAGTCCAGAGCGTCCGGCGACAGTACCCAGTCCAGAGCGTCCGGCGACAGTACCCAGTCCAGAGCGTCCGGCGACACTACCCAGTCCAGAGCGTCCGGCGACGGTACCCAGTCCAGAGCGTCCGGCGACGGTACCCAGTCCAGAGCGTCCGGCGACGGTACCCAGTACAGAGTGTCCGGCGACGGTACCCAGTCCAGGGCGTCCGGCGACGGTACCCAGTCCAGGGCGTCCGGCGACGGTACCCAGTACAGGGCGTCCGGCGACGGTACCCAGTACAGGGCGTCCGGCGACGGTACCCAGTCAAGGGCGTCCGGCGACGGTACCCAGTACAGGGCGTCCGGCGACGGTACCCAGTACAGAGCGTCCGGCGACGGTACCCAGTCAAGGGCGTCCGGCGACGGTACCCAGTACAGAGCGTCCGGCGACGGTACCCAGTCAAGGGCGTCCGGCGACGGTACCCAGTCAAGGGCGTCCGGCGACGGTACCCAGTCCAGGGCGTCCGGCGACGGTACCCAGTCAAGGGCGTCCGGCGACGGTACCCAGTACAGAGCGTCCGATGGGGTCTCCAGTGACGGTCCCCAGTCCGGGGTCTCCAGCGACGGTCCCCAGTCCGGGGTCACCAGCGACGGTCCCCAGTCCGGGTTCTCCAGCGATGATCCACGCAGCGAGGGTCCCCAGCCCGGGGCCTACGGCGAGGATCTGCAGTCCAGAGCCTCCGACGATGATCCACGGGTCAATGCTACAAGAGCAGACTCAGTGTAAAGAAGGGGAGCGGCGTCCAGAACCAGAGTGGCCACCGAGGTTAGATGCCCACCCAGACCCTCCCATATAGGTTTAGGTTTGCGGCCGGGAGTCCGCACCTTTGGGGGGTACTGTCACTCCCTGACCTTAGTTATCTTTGTTTTCTTTATTATTTTGGTTAGGTCAGGGTGTGACGAGGGTGGTATGTGTGTTTTTGCCTTGTCTAGGGTTTTTGTATATCTATGGGGTTTTGGTATGTCTAGGTAAATGTAGGTCTATGGTAGCCTGAATTGGTTCCCAATCAGAGGCAGCTGTTTATCGTTGTCTCTGATTGGATTCCTATTTAGGTTGCCATTTTCCATTTTGGTTTTGTGGGTTATTGTCTATGTGTAGTTGCCTGTCAGCACTCAGTTGATATAGCTTCACGGTCATTTTGTTAGTTTGTTTAGTGTTCTTTCTTTATTAAAAGAAGTATGTATTCATATCACGCTGCGCCTTGGTCTCATCAATATGATGATTGGTGAACCACTGATCCAGGCACAGCTGTTTATATTTTGGCATTGCTAGGGATTTACTTATTTCTTGACACAATGTCCCAAGAACATGTTAAAAACGTCCTTGGGGACATCCCCAGAACAAACCTGGAACTAAACAAAACTTCCAGGGGACCATGACACGACGTCCCAAGAACGTTCAGGTGACCTTCAGGGGACCATGACACAACGTGCCAAGAACATCCTAAAAACATCCCCAGGTCAAGATGGGAACTATAAAAAGGTCCACCAGAGAGAATGTTCCCTTGGGAACATCATTCGACGTCCTAAGGACTAGTAAAATGAAAGTCCTGAGAACGTCTAAAAAGGTCCTGACATGGTCCTCAGTGACATTCAGGAAACTATAACATTCTCAGAACGTCAGTGGGATAACGTCACGCAGAAACCTTTAAGGGGCCTTATGGGAAAGTCGCCAAATATCCTCAGGACGTCCCGTTTGCTGGGTATGGCCCTAACAGTCAAAGCAACACCACATCCTGATCAAACAAAAACTCAAAAGACCATAACCTGTACAAGACCAAAATGTGCTGCCAATCATTCTGATCTTGTAAACACTCCAGGTGCAGTACAACATAATAAACCAATCAACTAATCAAAAGATGAGTCAGTAAATAAGTGAAGTCTTTTGTTCTTTACTATTTTGTTCTTGTCATGGAGGTCCTTCAGCAGTGCATCCAGCTCCTGCTCATCGATGTAACCGTTTCCATCCTAGTGAAAAAGTGAAAAACAGTAAAACAGCAGACAGGGGCCGGGCATCTCATATCATATTCTCATTAAAAGAACAATCAAACACTCAGATATCCTCCCACTCAGAGTATACACAGGCAATATCAATCATTCGCAGACCAACTGCCAATTCAGTCATTACAAAGGCATTAGTATGAGACTCCTGTACTGTACACCTGTCTTTCCTACTGTACTGTTTTCTTTGTGGAAGGTTCAGTGGCGCGTATTCATGGATGCCAAGGGAAGCCAGGCTTCCCCCAAAAATTATATTTTGTCATTCTATGTTTCATAAATTTCCTTCAATTCGCAAGAGGCTGAAAAGAATGTATCTCAACGGAGAAAGCATCTGACCAAACAAAACAGCTCCCCTCTGTCTCAATATGTGTAGCGTATCTATCTGAAGCTCTCTGGTCAGAAAGAGTATGCCATTATTGCCGCCCATAGCATTGAATTCAAGGGAAGCCAGCGAGCATTTGACCTCCCTTAATAAAAAATTTATAAAATAAAAGTCAATCAGCTAAACTGAGTGAGCTCAGCAGTGAATGGTCCTGGCGCACCAAAAATAAAAGTGTGTGTAATGGAAGCCAGTTTGAATTTGGCTTCAGACCAAACACATCACAAGGCAAATGTCATTATTGACAGAAAGAAACTTGAATTGTTGCATCTTGTGGTGTTCGGCCCTTTCATAAATTAGGGATTTGGACTCGTGGTTTTACTTAATTCTCTGTACTGGCCAATGACTATAACAGCGATTCTGATCCAACCATACATTCATACATTGTGCCCCTGGCCTGATAGGATGGCATTTAAACACACAGCTAGATGTGCGCTCTTAGAAAAAAGGGTTCCAGAAGGGTTCTTCGGCTGTCCCCACAGGAGAACCCATTTTGGTTCCAGGTAGAACCCTTTTGGGTTCTATGTAGAACCCTCTGTGGAAAGGGTTCTACATGAAACCCAAAAGGGTTCTACCTGGAACCAAATAAGTTCTACCTGGAACCAAAAATGGTTCTTCAAAGGGTTCTCCTATGGGGAGAGCCAAAGAACCCTTTTAGGTTCTAGATAGCACCTTTTTTTCAAAGAGTGTAGTATGCTAATGTTAACTAGCTGGCCTGGTGTATCGTTGCGTATGAAAGGAAGCTAGCGAGCAAGTATTTTACCAAGATAGCCTAGGACAACAAAAAATAAAAGTGTGTACTGTATGACAGAGTCATAGACCGTTTAAGCAACATGAAAGAGGAGGATGGCATTGGCGTTTCTCTACAAATAGGTTGAGTCAACATGTTTTTTCTACTTGCACACACACGCGCGCGCGCGCACACATAAATCAGTGACATAAATCAGTAGCCACATATTTAGCTTACATTGATTGGACTAAATCGTTTTTAGTATATTGTAGTTGTCACTGTAGTAGACAAAGCAGATGTTATTAGATGATGTTGAAATGTTGAAGTTGAAATGGTGCTAGAGGAGTGGAGGCAGCTCCTGTTTTTTTGTAACTTGCAGTAACTCTCTGTGGTTCTAAATGAATAGTTGTTTAGTGGTACGAAAATGTGGGAAACATTACCTTGCTTGACTGTGCTGTAGGTCATGTAACTGTTACATGCAATATGTTTCTGGACTTCACTGGACAGATGTTGCTCTCCGGTTTTGTAATGAAACAAATGTGTGGTTGAATTTATTCTGCCACTGTGTCTTCTTATTGTCTCGGCATTAGGCCTATATATCACGGTGTCAAGGCATATGAACTAACAGGTTATAGAGCAAACAGAGGTTGTAATATGGTTTTTTTCTGGATTGGCTTCCCCCCTGATTTTACCCACGCACCGCTACTGGGAAGGTTACCAAGGTAACACTAACAAAATAATGGATACAGACGCAGGTGTGTCTCTGGAGTACTTACCTGTGCAAGAGACCATTTGCATGGAGCTAGTAGCTTGAGTGACAGGGATACAAGCAATTTCTCTCACACACTCTTCCACCTATACACCCTCCCTACAAATATGTATATTGTGCTCATTTACCTTGTCATAGAAGGTGAAGATTACATTAAACTGCTCTGCTGAAAGCTTGCATCCCTGGAGAGATGGAAAAGACAGGGAAGGAAAAATCTAATATATATTGTATATGATAAACAGTTGAAGTCTGAAGTTTACATGCACCTTAGCCAAATACATTTAAACACAGTTTTTCACAATTCCTGACATTTAAAAATTAAAAATTCCCTGTCTTAGGTCAGTTAGGATCACCACTTTATTGTAAGAATGTGAAATGTCAGAATAATAAGAGAGAATGATTTATTTAAGCTTTTACTTCATCACATTCCCAGTGGGTCAGAAGTTTACATACACTCAATTAGTTTTTGGTAGCATTGCCTTCAAATGTTTCGGGTAGCCTTCCACAAGCTTCCCACAATAAGTTGGCTGAATTTTGGCCCATTCCTCCTGACAGAGCTGGTGTAACTGAGTCAGGTTTGTAGGCCTCCTTGCTCGCACACGCTTTTTCAGTTCTGCCCACAAATTGTCCATGGGATTGAGGTCAGGGCTTTGAGATGGCCACTCCAATACCTTGACTTTGTTGTCCTTAAGCCATTTTGCCACAATATTGTCCATTTGGAAGACCCATTTGCGACCAAGCTTTAACTTCCTGACTGATGTCTTGAGATGTTGCTTCAATATATCCACATAATTTTCCTTCCTCATGACACCATCTATTTTGTGAAGTGCACCAGTCTCTCCTGCAGCAAAGCACCCCCACAACATGATGCTGCCACCCCCGTGCTTCACGGTTGGGATGGTGTTCTTCGGCTTGCATGCCCCCCCCCCCCCCCTGTTTCCTCCAAACATGATGATGGTCATTATGGCCAAACAGTTCTATTTTTGTTTCATCAGACCAGAGGACATTTCTTCAAAAAATACCATCTTTGTCCCCATGTGCAGTTGCAAACCGTAGTCTGGATTTTTTATGATGGTTTTGGAGCAGTGGCTTCTTCCTTGCTGAGCGGCCTTTCAGGTTATGTCGATATAGGACTCGTTTTACTGTGGATATAGATACTTTTGTACCTGTTTCCTTCAGCATCTTCCCAAGGTCATTTGCTGTTGTTCTGGGATTGATTTGCACTTTTCGCACCAAAGTACGTTCAACTCTAGGAAACAGAAGGTGTCTCATTCCTGAGCAGTATGACAGCTGTGTGGTCCCATGGTGTTTATACTTGCGTGCTATTGTTTGTACAGATGAACGTGGTACCTTCAGGCGTTTGGAAATTGCTCCCAAAGATAAACCAGACTTGTGGAGGTCTACATTTGGCTGATTTCTTTTGATTTTTCCCATGATGTCAAGCAAAGAGGCACTGAGTTTGAAGGTAGGCCTTGAAATACATCCAGATGTACCAGGTGTACCCTCCAATTGGCTCAAATGTTGTCAATTAGCCTATCAGAAACTTCTAAAGCCCTGACATCATTTTCTGGACTTTTCCAAGCCATTTAAAGGCACAGTAAACTCATCACAAAGCCCTGACCTCAATCCCATCGAACATTCGCGGGCAGAACTGAAAAATCGTGTGCGAGTAAGGAGGGCTACAAACCTGACTCAGTTACACCAGCTCTGTCAGGAAGAATGGGCCAAAATTCACCCAATTTATTGTGGGAAGCTTGTGGAAGGCTACCCGAAACGTTTGATCCAAGTTAAACTATTTAAAGGCAATGCTACCAAATACTAATTGATTGTATGTAAACTTCTGACCCACTGGGAATGTGATGAAAGAAATAAAAGCTGAAATAAATAATTCTCTCTACTATTATCCTGACATTTCACATTCTTAAAATAAAGTGGTGACCCTAACTGACCTAAGACAGGGAATTTTGACTACGATTAAATGTCAGGAATTGTGAAAAACTGAGTTTAAAATGTATTTGGCTAAGGTGTATGTAAACTTCCGACTTCAACTGTATACACTGAGTATACCAAACATTAGGAACACCTTCCCAAGATTGACTTGCAGCACCATGGGAATGCCTGCATTGTCACACCCTGACCATAGTTTGCTTTGTATGTTTATATGTTTTGTTTGGTCAGGGTGTGATCTGAGTGGGCATTCTATGTTGTGTGTCTAGTTTGTCTGTTTCTGTGTTTGGCCTGATATGGTTCTCAATCAGAGGCAGGTGTTAGTCATTTTCTCTGATTGGGAACCATATTTAGGTAGCCTGTTTGGTGTTGGGTTTTGTGGTTGATTGTCTCCTGTGTCAGTACCACACGGGACTGGTTTCGGGTTTTCACATTTATTGTTTTGTAGTTTGTTCATGTATAGTTTCTTTATTAAAGAACCATGAATAATAACCACGCTGCATTTTGGTCCGCCTCTCCTTCGACACAAGAAAAGCGTTACAGCCCCAAAAGGCTTGGCCTGTTTTTGTGGGTGATTGTCTCCTGTGTCAGTGTTTGTACCACATGGGACTGGTTTCGGGTTTTCACATTTATTGTGTTGTAGTTTGTTCATGTATAGTTTTTCTTATTAAAAAACCATGAACTTCAACCACGCTGCGTATTGGTCTGCCTCTCCTTCGACACAAGAATCCCATTACATGCATATGTTCCTCACAAACTGGAGTCTAACTGGTTTCATTAATGAGCCTGCAGGACTGACAGACAGACAGGTGTGTGTGTGTGTGTGTGTGTGTGTGTGTGTGTGTGTGTGTGTGAACATGCATGCTTGAGTGCATGTGCAAGAATGTTGCAAGGACTTTTAAGGGTGTCGATGTGATAGTCTAGACAGGTGCAGACTCAGTAAACTTATCCTGTGATGAACAGTTTAATCCTCTTAAAGTGAATACAATAAAGCTGAATTGTACCATAGATCTGCCGATCTATATGACCTTTACCTTAGGGTTATTGTCAAGACTGCTTTAATTCACATAGTGACCGACTCTTTCACAAATGAATAAGTTGCCCCAATTCCTAAAGGATTTTGTGTGTGAGGTGGGGTGGGGTGTGTGGGTCAGGTCTCACCTCAAACTTGAGCAAGAAATTTTCCTGAACTGGCAGCAGCCTTAAATGAGATAAAAGAAAATCGTTCACATTCAGATTCTTTACTTCAAAATGGATTCAAGTATAACACAGAGAGTTTCTCAGTGAACAAGACACACATACACTCACCTGGCCATTTCAGACAGGCCCAGTTTCCCATCACCATTCAGATCAAACATCCTCAGCTGGAGAGTGAAATGCAACAGTGAGTGGCGTAACATTACTACACGGTGTTACACCTGTGTGTCTGTGTACACATGTACAGTATGTGTGTCACACTCACGATTGTCTGTGTGTACTCGTTGAGTTTCTTGTCATCGTAGTGTCTGTTGGCCTTCTTCAGAAGATCTGACAGGAAACCCTGAGGAAGACAGATCCTCGTTACCCCACTAGTAACTGGCTCAATGACCCAACATTAAAGTTTAAGGATGAGTGCTCAGGGGTCCTCCTCTGACAAAAAGCACAAGTCCTTGGAAATTGACTAATGAAGGTTATGAATGTTTAAAAGCTTGACACATTTGTTTACCTTCAGTTCATTGGCTTCGATGTATCCACTGCGATCAGTGTCATACCTTCTCCATGCCTGTAGACAGAGCATTTTTAACATTTCATTACAACACAGTACACATGCATTTAAACACAGAGATTAAGAACTCTAAAGCCTTAAAACCCTCTTTACTTTAACAACAAGTAGAAAAGTCATAATGCTATAATCGGTAGAGAGAATGTAGCCAGACGGAGATAGAAGAGGATGAGAGTGAGACAGAAAAGTATATAATTTGTGTTTTAATCTACCAGCTGTCCCATGTCTAGAGCGGAACCTTATCAAAGATGTATGCCCAAACCACATCACCCCTCCCCCCACCCCCCACTCTCCTGCAGTAAGCCTGCAACCCATCCATAATGTATGGCAGTCTGAGAATAGCTCCTGTGTCCCCCCCGCCCACCCCTCCACTTTTAACACGGGGTAGCCAGCACACTGGACCACTGCAAAACTCCTTCCTTCTGTCTAGCCTCCCTTCTCCTTACTTTGTGTGTCTCCACCAGCAGAGAACAGTTAAAAGGAACCCCCTCCCTATCTCTCTTTCTCTCTCTAGTTATTTCTAGATATAAAATGCTTTAGACAAGGGGATGCCTGTTTCCCTGATATTTCTAAGCTCTCTGTGTATGTGGATGGATGTGTTTTTGTGTTGGCTTCTGTGTATGGGACGAAGTGATCAGACTTAGCAAAACACCAAAATGTTATCTGTATCAGAGAGCAATGATAGCAGGAGCCATCTTTAGTGATTGATATACTGTACAGTGCAGTGGGTTTACACAGACAGACAGACAGACAGACAGACAGACACAACTTACCGCCATGAATTCTGCACTGGATCCCACAAATGTTCTGAAACAAAGCAGGAAATTCTCCTCTGTGGGCAGAATCTGAGCTAACTGGAGAGAAAAAGGGAGAGAGAGAGAAAATATATAGAGAGGATTAGTACACTTGGCTACTAACTCAATATTAAAGTGGATTTCAACAACAACACTGTGTACAAAACAAAGAACATATATGCAGATATACAGTTGAAGTCGGAAGTTTACATACACTTAGGATGGAGTCATTAAAACTTGTTTTTCAACCACTCCACAAATTACTTGTTAACAAACTATAGTTTTGGCAAGTTGGTTAGGACATCTACTTTGTGCATGACACAAGTAATTTTTTTAACAATTGTTTACAGACAGATTATTTCACTTATAATTCACCGTATCACAATTATTGAGTGTATGTAAACTTCTGACCCACTGGGAATGCGATGAAATAAATAAAAGCTGAAATAAATCATTCTCTCTACTATTATTCTGACATTTCACATTCTTAAAATAAAGTGGTGATCCTAACTGACCTAAGACAGGGAATCTTTACTCTGATTAAATTTCCGGAATTGTGAAAAACTGAGTTTAAATGTATTTGGCTAAGGTGTATGTAATCTTCCGACTTCAACTGTAGCATCAGAGGAAAACATAAAAAGTAATCAGACATTTCAACAGAGGAGTTTGAATGTGCTTGTGTACAGTATGAGTCTTACTTCTGACATCTCGATTCTTCCGTCTGCATTCTTGTCAAATTTCATCATAAACTCCTTCATTTTCTCTCTAAACGCAGCATGTGTGGGATCCTTGAATAGACAAATACACACACACACACACACAGAATAAATCAGAAACAGATAAAACAGAGACTTCCTACCTAACGACTCTCTATGATGATGAGTTGTTACAGCATATTATATGAAATTGTCATTATCCAGTCTATCAGCCTATCTAGAAGTCTGAATACACTGTGGATGATGACAGTCAAGTAAAGTGGACAATTTTATCATTTAAATACAATGTTTAAGGTTGCCTCGACTAGGATGGAGTCAGTCACTCACTTTAAGGCAGGAAGGAAGGAAGGGTGCATTTTCAAAGTATTCAAATCCACTCACCACGCCTGTTCCTCTCCGCGCAGTCTCTAGCTGCCGGAAGAAGTTCTCCAGCTCCTTTCCCTCGATGTAGCCATTTCCTGTAGAACATACCCAAGGGTTAAAGGTAATTCCTGGGATCAGTGAGATTGGGATTACATTGACCTTTGAACCTGTGGAAAACATAATAGTTAATTATGTCCTCGCATCCTCTCACCTCCTTCGCAAATCCCATTGGAGAAAAAAGTCAGGGGAGGGACCTTGGACCTTCTTCTCCAATACAGTTGAGAAGAAGGTGAGGGGATAAGATGCTCAGTATATCACCAAATGTGAATTGAAATAGAACCCTGGTATGTAGTGTGTGTTCCATTACTGTAAGAAAAACAGGGTTCAATATAGAGGCATTTTTTTAAAGCCCTTTGCTCAACAAGTAGCTCATTGAAAGTCCAGAACAACGAGTCCACAAGGAATCCAGAGAGTATGACTGTTTGCATACTCTAAACCATATGGAAACCTGCTGACAAATACACTCTCATTATCTACAAAAACACTCTCATTATCTAGCCTAATGCTACAGTCACACGATATTGTCCATCTGGCCAACACGACTCCCACAGGAGTACAGTAACATGACATTGAGTCACATATGTCACATATATACAGTATATCTAACACACACGCACGCACACTGCTGAGCTCCCTGGCCCTTATTAGGATTAGTCTGATATCCCAGCAAAACCATCAGGCCCAGTATCTGATGGGGATGAGATAGAGGAAGGAGGAGAGAATGGGAGGGTAGGTCGGAGGGAGGGATTTGAAAGGGCAGGGGCTTAATGTGACTTATTGTGTCATAGCACCATAGGAATAAAATGATAGCTGACCCACACAGGGAAGAAAATCATTGAAAGGAAAAAGTGAGAACTTGATAAGTGTGTGTGTGTGTGTGTGTGTGTACACTGTGGGGGCAATCCACATGCTGTAGATATTTAAGGCTGATTGAGAATATAACAAGTTCCTAATTCTCTTGGCTGATCAGATCTCTAACGGCCTGTGCTCTCTGCGTTCCCCCAGGTCTGGAGGGAGAGAGAGAGAGAGAGAGAGAGAGACCAGCTCTAACATCCTTGTAGTTTAGCTCAGTGTTGGGAGAAGGTGGGGGTTCTGCATTAGTCACATGACCAAAGCACTGCCCGCATCTGAAGCCTTTCAGCGGATCAGGATGGCATTTACGAATGGGAAGTGTGGAAATTCTCTGGTAATGCTGCTGCAGATCGATATTTAAAAACAGCAGCTCAGAGAGCATTAGCAACATATTCACAGTGGAATTGCTTTGTGCCTGGGGGATTGACAGTGGGGGGTCAGGTAGATGTTTATTGGGGCACTAGATATTCTGTAGCGACATTCACAAACATGACAGGCATGTGACTGACTACGCATGGTGTACAGCAAGTTTGCTGATGACCCCACGGTTGTAGGCCTGATAACCAACAACGACCAGTCCACTTATAGGGAGGCGGTAAGTGAACTGGCATTGTGGTGACATCATGACAACAACCTCTCCCTCAATGTCAGCAAAACAAATGAGTTGACTGTTGATTTCAGGAAGCAGAGGAGGGAATATTCCCCGATCTACATCAATGGGACTATAGTAGAGAGAGTCACTAGTTTAATCTCCCTCTAACTCTCAGTTGAGAGTTAGAACAGTAGAATACACAAGGTGCAATTTCGAAATGTGGTTGTGCATCAGCAGTTTTCCTCTTGTTATGTCAGTCACTGACAGCACTCAATTAGCCCACGAAGCTAAGCATTTTTAGAATGGTAAATTGGTCTTCCCTGCTATATAAATTTGTAGTAATAATGACCAAATTACCGAACGGGAATGAAGGGCACGTGCGCAGTGGCCCTGCCCTCTAGGGGGCCCACATTGATTTTGTTTGCCAATCTCACGTACAAATAGAATTGCATGAAATTAGTTAGACATTTGCGCTAGTTTTTTTTTTCGCCCTATGGAAAAATGTGTAGAATTGCAGAAAACTTGCTTTTAAACGGCAACATTTTCTCTATGCCCCATGGCAAAATGTGTAGAATTACAGGAAATTAACTTTAAAAAATAAATAAATATCTCCGTGGTCAAGTGGGGAGCCACTCAAATATGTTGCTAGATAGGTGGCAGGCCCCCCAACCAAATCTTGTATAGGGCCCCTTTCACACCCTGACCATAGTTTGCTTTGTATGTTTCTATGTTTTCTTTGGTCAGTGTGTGATCTGAGTGGGCATTCTATGTTGTGTGTCTAGTTTGTCTGTTTCTGTGTTTGGCCTGATATGGTTCTCAATCAGAGGCAGGTGTTAGTCATTGTCTCTGATTGGGAACCATATTTAGGTAGCCTGTTTGGTGTTGGGTTTTGTGAATGATTGTCTCCTGTTTATTTAACAATGATGAAACATGAACTGTACAAAAACAATAAACGTAATGTGAAAACCAAAACAGCCTAAACTGGTGCAAACTAACACAGAGTACACTAAGGACAATCACCCACAAAACACTCAAAGAATATGGCTGCCTAAATATGGTTCCCAATCAGAGACAACGATAAGCACCTGCCTCTAATTGAGAACCAATTCAGACAGCCATAGACTTACCTAGAAAACCCCACTAAGCCACAATCCCAATACGTACTAAAATCCCAAGACAAAACACCCCACATAAAAAAAAAACATGCCACACCCTGGCCTGACCAAATAAATGAAGATAAACACAAAATACTTTGACCAGGGCGTGACATCCTGTCTTAAGAGTGAAACATCTAAGGTTTTACGTCTGAAACGCATCATTGACATTGACCCAAAAATAAAATCTATGATTCTTGAAAAACATGCTCCACTACCCTAGCTCTAGTCCCACTTTATCATGTATGAGACTATGGACACAGATTGGCACACGGATTCGACTTGACAGACCGACACAAACCCACTTGGCGCCCAATATGTTTCTGTTAACCACCTCTGCCTCCCACAGATGGATCACTGGCACGACATCTCTGAAAAGCCTTAAATGCATTCATGTATTCACAGTGAACAGTGAGACCTATTTTTACATTCCACAAACTATAATTTGTGTGTGTGTGTGTGTGTGTGTGTGTGTGTGTGTGTGTGTGTGTGTGTGTGTGTGTGTGTGTGTAATTGCACTCCATCCTCATCCCTGGCTCTACTACTTCTAGGTCCATTCCAGCCCAGCGCACGCCAGGGATGGGTATGGCTTAGTTGACCCGGTGGGCGGATTTAACCCTCGGCTGGGGCAGTGGAGTGCTTGATCGGCTCGGAGAATCCCTGCGCTTGCTCAGGTGTGACTGTTTACACGCTCTAGGTGAGAGGCTGCAGAGCTCAGAGTGAGCGCTATGGGGCGGAAACATGTCAAGTCTGCACAATGTCACAGACTTTTTGACACATCTTTACACACTTCAACAGGGCTTGTTTAGTAGAGCCCTCAGTAAGTCTAAGCGTTTTGCTGCCAAGGAGAACGTCTCCAACGGCCCTAAGGGACCACCATGGGATGGGCGAGAAGGATTCAACATGCTTTGCGCAGTGCAGAAATTAATGCATGGGTAGATTAAAGAAAGAGAACGCAGTGCTATATATACCATGCAATATATTTAAATCCAAAGACGTAAATAAGAGGTACTGGGGGTCATGGGATTTAGCAATTCGTATAGCTGTTATAATCACTGTTAATAACCTTTCATGATCACCTTTGAGTGCTGTGTAGCGGAGACCAGCTCTAGCGCACAGTGACGCACACCATACCCGCGACTGGGCCTTCGAGCCCCCCCATCCTTCCCCCAATGACTTTAAAGGCTATATGGCTATTCCCTATATTCATTCCATCGCTCTCCTTTTCCCCACTTCCACGTTTCCCTCCTCTCTGTCCTCTCTCCCCATCTTCTTCACACACTGCTCCCCCTTCTCCTATCCCCCTTTCCCCCTACGCTCTCTCCATCTCCACCCATAGGCTACTGTAAATTCATTCATAGGAGACGCGCGGATCCGGTTGCCTCGTGGGGGTCGCTACAAGCCAGAAACATATATAATTCACAGCGAACAAACAGTGTTAAAAACAGCCACACCGTAATACACCCACGTCACCACATAATATGATCACGCAAGAACGCATGTTCAATCTCAAAGAATGTAAATGTTTTATTAGACTTTTGTGTTTTACGCACAAATGTGGTCCAAAGCAGCGCTCTTCTGTTCTATAGATTTGCGCGGTTCTTACTGAGGCGTAATTGATGAACAAAAAAAAAGATGATTAACAAACATGGTTATAGGGGATTATATGTTGCCTACGTGTCGACTGAAATCTCTTATAATGCTCGTGTGGGAAAAATGCACAAACTGAACTATTTGAAAATGCTTTTCTACTTTGCTACTTTAAAATATGTTTCCTTACCTGACAGTTCTGCAACAAATATCTACAAACCCCACAAATGCCCCTTTATACAACTTCAATATGATAATTTTGTAATTAAAGTTAATAAACAAGTGTAAAGTTACAAATCTTTCCAGAAGTGCATGATCACGGAACAGGGCACAGGACACACTAACTGACAATCACTGCCAAGAGTCCCAAGACTCTGTCCAAATAACAACCCATATGAGTCCCGCAGCACAACACACAGAACTTCCTGCCCTCATCTATCACATCTTCTCACTTCCTCTGTCCCGCAGTACAACACACATGACTTTCTACCCTCATCTATCACATCTGCTCACTAACTCTGTTCCACCAAGCACTAGTCTATCAATTTAACAACTATCCAACCATTCTGCATTTACAACCAGCCTACTCCTATGATATGCCCATAGTACAGTCCTGCCCAAGTTTAACCCCCTGGCCGCAGTACTGACCGTCTGCATCGAAATGTTTCCAGATGTCAAGAAACTGCGTTGCAGTGAGCTCTGCCAGGTGTAGATGAGGTGGCTGCTGTGCTTGAGTCGCCATCGTTCAGTCGCTACTGATTTTTCCCTTCTTCCTGGAGCACGTGGAAATCCCGAGTTAATTTTGTCCCAGTCGGATCTAAAGCCTCTCTAAACTGTCAGCAGCTCGCGCTCAACCAGGGCTTTTAAATCCACCCGCGGCGCATGCACTTCTCACGCTGACAGAACGGGGGCGCAGCGGCTCTGAGCCTGCATGGAGTGTGAGACAGGCTGATCGGTTCTCAGTCACTCCTCTCAGAGGGATGATAGATGCTCAATGGCACTGTCCATGCATGCTCCTCGCTCTGGAGGCAGTTCTCTGTGTTGATTGGAATTATGGAAATATAATCATATAGAGAAAGGCCCCATATTCTTGCACTCATGAGCTGAAAATTACACCAAAGCATTACATCACATAGTCTGTTCCATCAAACAGGCCAACACCTCAGGAAGACAGTAGGAATCCAACTAAGTGTGTGTGTGTGTGTGTGTGTGCATGCTCCAGTAAGGAGTATTTTGGGTATCAGAGTCAATCCAGCATCCATCTCTCTGCTCTACCAAATGCCTGCCTCGCTATTGATCTTACTGTAGGTATAAAGTATCACTTTGAAAAAAGACTGTACTATCTCCACTCTCACCTTCTTAATTTACTCCTATGTTCTCCCCCCATCCATCCATGCATCCCTCTTTCACTGCTTCATCTCCCTCGCAGTGAGCCCAGCTCTTCTATAGGGTCTGTTTAGATTTAAGTTTCTCCTTAGACTCCTTGGCCATTCAATCCCATAGCTGGCTTAAATCATATCACCCAGTAGGACAACTATATTGTACTGCCACTAAAGTATGATAAAGTCTCTTTAGGCTCTGGTAT
Organism: Oncorhynchus mykiss; assembly: GCF_013265735.2. Taxonomy (NCBI): domain Eukaryota; kingdom Metazoa; phylum Chordata; class Actinopteri; order Salmoniformes; family Salmonidae; genus Oncorhynchus; species Oncorhynchus mykiss. The sequence continues at coordinate 68,880,846 of NC_048570.1, read as the reverse complement.
GGGGGATATCCCCACTCCTCCTTTATCTATTTTCTTCTCACTTTTCTCCCATTCTTTCTATTTGGGGCTCCAGACGATTTTGCAGGTTTTCCTACTTACAAAGCATGTAGAGGTCTGTAATTTTTATCATAGGTACACTTCAACTGTGAGAGACGGAATCTAAAACAAAAATCCAGAAAATCACATTGTATGATTTTTAACTAATTAATTTGCATTTTATTGCATGACATAAGTATTTGATACATCAGAAAAGCAGAACTTAATATTTGGTACAGAAACCTTTGTTTGCAATTACAGAGATCATACGTTTCCTGTAGTTCTTGACCAGGTTTGCACACACTGCAGCAGGGATTTTGGCCCACTCCTCCATACAGATCTTCTCCAGATCCTTCAGGTTTCGGGGCTGTCGCTGGGCAATACGGACTTTCAGCTCCCCCCAAAGATTTTCTATTGGGTTCAGGTCTGGAGACTGGCAAGGCCACTCCAGGACCTTGAGATGCTTCTTACGGAGCCACTCCTTAGTTGCCCTGGCTGTGTGTTTCGGGTCGTTGTCATGCAGGAAGACCCAGCCACGACCCATCTTCAATGCTCTTATTGAGAGAAGGAGGTTGTTGGCCAAGATCTCGCGATACATGGCCCCATCCATCCTCCCCTCAATACGGTGCAGTCGTCCTGTCCCCTTTGCAGAAAAGCATCCCCAAAGAATGATGTTTCCACCTCCATGCTTCACGGTTGGGATGGTGTTCTTGTGGTTGTACTCATCCTTCTTCCTCCAAACACTGCGAGTGGAGTTTAGACCAAAAAGCTCTATTTTTGTCTCATCAGACTACATGACCTTCTCCCATTCCTCCTCTGGATCATCCAGATGGTCATTGGCAAACTTCAGACGGGCCTGGACATGCGCTGGCTTGAGCAGAGGGACCTTGCATGCACTGCCGGATTTTAATCTATGACGGTGTAGTGTGTTACTAATGGTTTTCTTTGAGACTGTGGTCCCAGCTCTCTTCAGGTCATTGACCAGGTCCTGCCGTGTAGTTCTGGGCTGATCGCTCACATTCCTTATGATCATTGATGCCCCACGAGGTGAGATCTTGCATGGAGCCCCAGACAGAGGGTGATTGACCGTCATCTTGAACTTCTTCCATTTTCTAATAATTGCGCCAACAGTCGTTGCCTTCTCACCAAGCTGCTTGCCTATTGTCCTGTAGCCCATCCCAGCCTTGTGCAGGCCTACAATTTTATCCCTGATGTCCTTACACAGCTCTCTGGTCTTGGCCATTGTATAGAGGTTGGAGTCTGTTTGATTGAGTGTGTGGACAGGTGTCTTTTATACAGGTAACGAGTTCAAACAGGTGCAGTTAATACAGGTAATGAGTGGAGAACAGGAGGGCTTCTTAAAGAAAAACTAACAGGTCTGTGAGAGCCAGAATTTGTACTGGTTGGTAGGTGATCAAATACTTATGTCATGCAATAAAATGAAAACAAATTACTTAAATCATATAATGTGATTTTCTGGATTTTTGTTTTAGATTCCGTCTCTCACAGTTTAAGTGTACCTATGATAAAAATTACAGACCTCTACATGCTTTGTGAGTAGGAAAACACACACAGTGACCCAAACACACATACTGTACAGTGACCCTCAGACCTACTCCCTTTATTTAACCATCCGGTCTTCAGAAAGGCCATTACATTGAAAAGAGGACATCTGCTGATAAGAATGTGAGGGTATTATTTTAGCATGCCACTCTCACTGCATGGATCATTTGAAAGTAATTTTTCAATCTGGGTAATGTCATTAAAAAAAACTTAATCTGTATATTTAGCATTTAAATGCAAATTAGAGTGAGGATGAAATGGCTAGAATGTGATAGATATTAATAAAAGATCATGTGCACATTTTAACACAATAGGGAACATGGGGGAGGGAGGAGGCATAAAATATGTTGGCAGGTGTTTAAGAGGCTTTTCAGACCATTTTAATTTCATTTCTGAAATGGATAAACAAACAAAAAACACCGTAGTTGAGGTAGAGCTATGCGGGATGAGAGTATGCATAACGTGTGTGTGTGTCCATTAGGCATGTGTGTGTTTAGGGTGGGTGTTCAGGGAGTTAATTCTAAACCAAGAGGTTAATTTTGCTTCCTGTAGATCCTGCCCCAGTCATCCCCTCTATGCAGCTGAAAAACTCTCCTTTTCTCCCTTCATCATTTCTCTCTAATCCCTTACTATCCTTCTAACTCCCTCCCTCTCTCCATTTGGTTATTGATCCCTGTTATTGATGATGACACCTTTCTTGTCTTCTGTAGTTTCACCACAACATCCAACACGTGTTTGGTTTAATGAGACTTATTCTAGCATCTCTCCATCTCCCCATTCCCATTCTTCCTCCATTCCCACTCTTCCTCCATTCCCTCTCTTTCGATGTAGCATGATCAGAGAAGCAATATTGGTTTAACTTACCAAACAAATGCACCGGGTACATCACCTGCACAACACACAGAATATACAGTATATATAAACACACACGACTTCAGCAGTCAGAGTGGCCTAAATCATTACAGTGTCTTAGAGTGACAGAGAGCATCATCACATGAATCAGCTGTCTTTACTTAGGACTCAGCAGCTCACTGCTGTCCCAACTATGTCATCTGCCTGCCCTGTGGTCAGAGTAGTCTAGGTGTAGTGAGGTGCATACTGGCGGCAGAGAAGTCAGGCGCAGGAGAGCGAAAACTGATTTACAACAGTGTCGTTTAATATCCATAAACCACCATCAACAGAACAATACAATAAATGGGTCAAACAAAACCCGGTAAATACCTGCATACCGTGCATAAGCACTACAAGAAACAATTACTGACAAGGACATGAGGGGAATACACAACATGTAATTGATGGAATTGGAACCAGGTGTGACGGAAGACAAGACAAAACCAATGGAAAATGAAAAGTGGATCAGCGATGGCTAGAAGGCCGGTGACTTCGACTGCTGAACGCCGCCCGAACAAGGAGAGGGACCAACTTCGGCGGAAGCCGTGACAGTACCCCCTCCTTGACGTTAGGCTCCAGCTGCGCCTCGACACCGGCCTCAGGGACGACCCGGAAGGCGAGGCGCAGGGTGATCCGGGCGGAACTCCTGCAGCATTGAAGGGTCCAACACGTCCTCGACCGGAACCCAGCTCCTCTCCTCCGGACCATACCCCTCCCACTCCACGAGATACTGAAGGCCCCTCACCCGACGCCTCAAATCCAGTATGGAGCGAACGGAGTACGCCGGGGCCCCCCCCCCCCCCCCCCCCGATGTCTAGAAGAACCTCCCGCACCTCCGACTCCTGGAGCGGGCCAGCCACCACCGGCCTGAGGAGAGACACATGGAACGAGGGGTTAATACGGTAATCGGGTGGTAGTTGTAACCTATAACAAACCTTGTTCACTCTCCTCAGGACTTTAAATGGCCCCACAAACCGCGGACCCAGCTTCCGGCAGGGCAGGCGGAGGGGCAGGTTTCGGGTCGAGAGCCAGACCCGGTCCCCCGGTGCGAACACCGGGGCCTCATTGCGGTGGAGATGTGCGTTCACCTTTCGGTGCGTCACGGCCTGCTGAAGGTAAACACGGACAGCTTCCCATTGTCTCCTCTGAGCGCCTGAACCAGTTGTCCAGAGCAGGAACCTCGGTCTGACTCTGATGTCAAGGTGCCAGAACCGGCTGGTACCCCAGTACGCATTGGAAGGGAGAGAGGTTAGTGGAGGAGTGGCGAAGCGAGTTCTGTGCCATCTCGGCCCAGGACACGAACGCCGCCCACTCCCCATGCTGGTCCTGGCAATAGGACCGCAGAAACCTGCCCACATCCTTGTTCACTCTCTCCACCTGCCCATTACTCTCAGGGTAAAACACTGAAGTAAGGCAGATCGAAACCCCCAGACGTTCAGACCCTAGACGTGAACTGGGGACCCAGATCAGACACTATATCCTCAGGCACCCCGTAGTGCCGGAAGACGTGTGTAAACAAGGCCTCCACAGTCTGTAGGGCCGTAGGGAGACCGGGAAGAGGGAGGAGACGACAGGACTTAGGGAAATGATCCACAACGACCAGGGTCGCAGTGTTACCCTGTGAGGTGGAAGATCAGTCAGAAAATCCACCGACAGGTGCGACCAAGGCCGCTGTGGAACGGGTAAGGGGTGTACCCTGGGCGCACACCGAGCAGGAGGAAACATAAACCCTCACGTCCTTAGCCAAGGTAGGCCACCAGTACCTCCCGCTCAAACAGTGCACTGTCCGACTGATCCCAGGATGAACAGAGGAGGGTGACGTGTGGGCCCAATAGATCAACCGGTCACGAACAGCAGACGGGACGTACAGACGCCCAGCGGGACACTGGACGGGAGCGGGCTCTGCACGTAACGCTTGCTCAATGTCCGTGTCCAGCTCCCACAATACCGGCGCCACCAGGCAGGAGGAGGGAGTGGGATCCATGGGCCGCTCCTCTGTGTCATACAGCCGGGACAATGCGTCTGCCTTCATGTTCTGGGAGCCTGGTCTGTAGGAAAGGAAAGGGTAAACACAAAACGGGTGAAAAACATGACCCAACTTGCCTAGCGAGTTGCCAGGATATACTCCAGACTGCGGTGGTCAGTCCAGATGAGAAAAGGATGTCTAGCCCCCTCAAACCAATGTCTCCACGCCTTCAAGGCCTTGACGACAGCCAACAGCTCCCGGTCCCCCACATCATAGTTTTGCTCCGCCGGGCTTAGCTTCTTCGAGAAGAAGGCCCGGGGCGGAGCTTCGGTGGCGTACCCGAGCACTGAGAAAGCACAGCTCCTATCCCAGCCTCGGACGCGTCCACCTCCACTATGAAGGCCAAAGAGGGATCTACAGAGCCCTCAGGTGGATAAACAGAGCCCTCAGGTGACTAAAAGCCCTGTCCGCCCCAGCTGAGCACTGCAGTCGCACCGGTCCCCCCTTCAGCAAGGAGGTAATGGGAGCCGCTACCTGACCAAAACCCCAGATAAACCTCCAAGAGTAGTTGGCAAACCCTAAGAACAGCTGCACCTCCTTTACCGTGGTGGGAGTCGGCCAATTACGCACGGCTGAAATGCGGTCACTCTCCATCTCCACCCCTGAGGTGGAAATGCTGTTGGAAGAACAGGCATTTCTCAGCCTTGACGTACAGGTCATGCTCCAACAGGCGACCAAGCACTTTGTGCACCAGGGACACATGCTCAGTGCGTGTAGCGGAGTATGTCAAAATGTCATCAATATACACCACTATACCCTGCTCGTGCAGGTCCCTGAAAATCTTGTCTACAAAGGCTTGGAAGACTGATGGCACATTCATCAACCCGTATGGCATGACAAGGTACTCATAGTGCCCTGAGGTGGTACTGAAAGACGTCTTCCACTCGTCTCCCTCCCGGATACGCAACAGGTTGTCGGAGGTGAAGTCAGGTGCAGGAGAGCAGAGTGTAGTGAACAGGCGCACTTTTTATTCTGGTCAAAATGACAGCACAAAATAACATAAAATGTGCCCAAAACACGGAACATAGACAAAAAGTAATGCGCGTAACAATATCCACAATATCAAAATACACGTAACACAAACAATCCTACACAAAGACATGATGGGGAACAGAGGAATAAATACAATGTTGATGATATGGCTTTAGAACTTTATTATGCAATGTAGTCATGTGCTTTGAGGTGAAGAAGATGTTAAGCTACAGACTCACAACACAGTGTCAGAGGTAAGCAGTCCTCAATGTTATGTGTGGATACTGTACCTGTGCTCTGAGGGAAGTGAGGGAAAGAACAGTGAAGAAAGAAAGAGAAAGAACAGTGAAGGGTTAGGGGCAAAGGGAAGGATTTGGGGTGTGTGAATGCAGTTTTGTCCCACTCCTGCAGTGGAGCGTTTAGCTCAGGCCCTGGGCAGGGTAACTTGGCAGGATGGTGATGAATCACAGGCTGAGAAGCCTCCATAAGCAAATCCACTGGAGCACAGCAAGCAAGCAGTCCCTTACACACACATCAAACACAACACACATGCGTGGGCGGTGATGTGTGAGTGTGTGTGAGTGCATGCACACACATGCACTTCCAACAAGTGGCCCCTGAAGCCTGATTGGAGGGTTAGGATGCGTAAGTAAACCCCCATCCCTCTGGCCCCGTCAGCCAGCAGGGATAAACGCACTTGTGATAGCCTTTGTCAAGGAGGGTGGGAGGTGGGGGTGGAATGGCTTGAGCAATTCATCAAATTCAATTCACTGGGAGAGCAAACATCTCTCACTCAGAGAGAGAGAGAGAGAGAGACAGAGACAGAGACAGAGAGAGAGAGAGAGAGAGAGAGAGAGAGAGAGAGAGAGAGAGAGAGACAGAGAGAGAGAGAGAGAGAGAGAGAGAGAGCGAGAGAGAGAGAATTATTTAGGCTACAAAGAGAAGCCCTGATATACAGTATTTCTTCTCAGGAGCAGCCTAGAGAGGCATGTACTCTGAATTCTAATCTCTCCCTAGCCTAGTCCCTCCTGTAGCTGTGCAGGAAAATCACTCCAGTGACTGATGAGTTTTCAAGTTTGAATCTTGAAATTATGCAGCGGAATCCTGCATGTTTTAGCATTGTTTTTTGTAGGGTGAGCAGCTTCTGTAGTTTGTATGCTAAATAGACAGATACACTTTAATACGGTCCATATTCAACTATTTATAAGGCATTTACAAAACAAATGCACATTATTAAGGATTAGGGTTAGGTTAGGGTAGGTAAGGGTTAGGGTTAAAAAGTGCTCTCTAAAGATTAGGGACTGCAAAAATACTTTACTGATGATTATTAAAGGTTTATAAATGTGGGAGTAATGATTGATAAATTATTTATTAATTAAGGAACGTTAAAATAAAGTGTTACCAAATAGACTATTCAAAACTTTCTATAAGCTACTTAAATGAAACCCATGCCTACACTGTAAGAAAAAAAGATGCTATCCAGAACCTAAAAGGGTTATTCAGCTGTCCCCATAAGAGAACCCTTGGAAGAACCCTTGTTGGTTCCAGGTAGAACCCTTTTGGTTCCAAGTAGAACCGTTTTGGCTTCCAGGTACAGTGCCTTGCGAAAGTATTCGGCCCCCTTGAACTTTGCGAACTTTTGCCACATTTCAGGCTTCAAACATAAAGATATAAAACTGTATTTTTTTGTGAAGAATCAACAACAAGTGGGACACAATCATGAAGTGGAACGACATTTATTGGATATTTCAAACTTTTTTAACAAATCAAAAACTGAAAAATTGGGCGTGCAAAATTATTCAGCCCCTTTACTTTCAGTGCAGCAAACTCTCTCCAGAAGTTCAGTGAGGATCTCTGAATGATCCAATGTTGACCTAAATGACTAATGATGATAATTACAATCCACCTGTGTGTAATCAAGTCTCCGTATAAATGCACCTGCACTGTGTTAGTCTCAGAGGTCCGCAAAACGTTATGTTTGGCGTAAAAGCAACACAGCTGAACACACCATCCCCACTGTCAAACATGGTGGTGGCAGCATCATGGTTTGGGCCTGCTTTTCTTCAGCAGGGACAGGGAAGATGGTTAAAATTGATGGGAAGATGGATGGAGCCAAATACAGAACCATTCTGGAAGAAAACCTGATGGAGTCTGCAAAAGACCTGAGACTGGGACGGAGATTTGTCTTCCAACAAGACAATGATCCAAAACATAAAGTAAAATCTACAATGGAATGGTTCAAAAATAAAGATATCCAGGTGTTAGAATGGCCAAGTCAAAGTCCAGACCTGAATCCAATCGAGAATCTGTGGAAAGAACTGAAAACTGCTGTTCACAAATGCTCTCCATCCAACCTCACTGAGCTCGAGCTGTTTTGCAAGGAGGAATGGGAAAAAATGTCAGTCTCTCGATGTGCAAAACTGATAGAGACATACCCCAAGCGACTTACAGCTGTAATCGCAGCAAAAGGTGGCGCTACAAAGTATTAACTTAAGGGGGCTGAATAATTTTGCACGCCCAATTTTTCAGTTTTTGATTTGTTAAAAAAGTTTGAAATATCCAATAAATGTTGTTCCACTTCATGATTGTGTCCCACTTGTTGTTGATTCTTCACAAAAAAATACAGTTTTATATCTTTATGTTTGAAGCCTGAAATGTGGCAAAAGTTCGCAAAGTTCAAGGGGGCCGAATACTTTCGCAAGGCACTGTAGAACCCTTTCTACAGAGGGTTCTACATGGAACCCAAAATGGTTCTACCTGGAACCAAAAGGGTTTTACCTGGAACCAGCAAGGGAGAGTGGTGGGAAAAGTACCCAATTGTCATACTTGAGTAAAAGTAAATATACCTTAATAGAAAATGACCCAGTAAAATACTACTTGAGTGAAAGTCTACAAGTATTTGGTTTTATTTATACTTATGTATCAAATGTAAATGTAATTGCAAAAATATACGTAAGTATAAAAAGTAAAAGTATAAATTATTTCACATTCCTTATATTAGGCAAACCAGACAGTATAATTTTCTTGTTATTTTAATTTATGAATAGCCAGGGGCACACTCTAACACTCAGACATCATTTACACACGAAGCATTTGGGTTTAGTGAGTCTGCCAGATCAGAAGCAGTAGGGATGATCAGGGTGTTCTCTTGATAAGTGTGTGGACAATTGGACAATTTTCCTGTCCTGCTATGCATTTGAAATGCATTGCGTACCATTGGGTGCCAGGGAAAATGTATGGAGTAAAAAGTTGCCTACATTATTTTCATTGAGAATGTAGCGGTGTAAAAGTTGGCAAAATATATAGTACAGCACAGATACCACACACAAAAAAAACTTAAGTAGTACATTTTAAGTATTTTTACTTAAGTACTTTACACCACTGCCTATTGGGTCACCCGAAGAACACGTTTGAAACCCTTTTTCTAAGAGAATAGGTTTATAGCCTAATCTTGTGCCTGCATAGCCTGCAGTGTTTTGGCTGCAGCGTGGTTTTATTGTGTGCAATATAGGCAAGCTCTCATCGAATTCAAACTGGCTATCTGTAGTCTATATCATTCCATCCACATTGAATCATATGGGAAGGACGTTTTGGCTATCTACCTGTCACTTTGACCGGGGCCGTTATCAGAAACGAGAGCTACTGCCGCCACATAACTCTTGCGCTTTCTCACTGAAATCTCAAATTCTCTACCAGGAATGATCGCCGTTGCTATGGCAATGATCTGGTTGTGCCCGAGTTAATGGTTAATTCGAATAGGCGAAACATGTTTATGAAGTGATAGATGAAGGTTTGTTCCTTCTGACCGAGCATAATATCATCTAGTTGTTTATTTATCGTACCTGCTCTCGCTGGTGGATGACATGTCGGCGGCGGTTGAGGAAATTGTTAGATTGATTTCTCTCGCTGTCTTGATGCGAAGTGATACAGTTTTCGACTTGAAAGATGGGGGTGGAGTGATTCACTCACAGGGTGGATTGACAATAGTGCAGCACGCGGACTGGTTTGAGTGCCAGGGCCGGTTTATTGCAAGGGCTTACCGGGGCTAAAGCCCCTTAGCCCAAGCCTGTGGGGGGCCCAAGAGGCCCCAAAAAATAAAATAAAGATATATGTAGTTCATGCACTGCTCTTAGAATGCATGGAAATACGATTTCACTCAAGAGGATACTACTTAAGCAATGTTAAAAACACCCTTTTATCACTATCATGACATTAAACTACACAGCAGTGTTCATCATTATGTTGGTATTACCTTTGTTAACTTGTATTTGACCATGCTGTTACTGGAAATGCATTATTTCATTGTAACTTGAGCTGGTACATGCCGCTTTCAGCGGCGTTGTTCTCGTCTAATCTCTGCTAATTTTACAATTTAGAGATGCGTTTCTAGTTTTTTGTTTCTGCGATTTGGACAAATCATTCTCAACTTGATCTATATGTCATTTGGATCTACGGAAGTCCAGCTTCCTCTTCCTATCACCCTGATTCGCCAATCTTTTAAGGACATTTTTCTGTGGCAATTTAAAGAGAAGAAGTCCAAAATACACCATGGAATTTGAAGTTCCTGATCGTCGGGTGAGATATTATTGAATTGTAGATTGTTTACTTTGTATGTACATATATATTCACCCACAATCCCACAAACCCACAAACCCTCATTTTGGCTCAAGCCCTCATCACATACAGTCCTGTGTTGATAGTTGCATTGATAGACAGTGATTTGGGTGTGTGTGCTTGAAGAGAAATGTCTTCGTGTGCTGTTTTCTGACAATCAACGTTATGAAAGGTTTTAAAAATAAAAATGCAATAAAAACAAAAAGATAGTCGTAGAACTCTGTGGGGCACAGTAGTCTTCTCTTACCCCCAATTTCGCTCCTTCAGAAAGTATTCAAACCCCTTGACATGTTCCACATTTTGTTGTTAGAGCCTGAATTTGAAAAAAATATATACACACAATGCCCCATAATGACATTTATTGAAAATGAAAAACATAAATATATAATTTACATAAGTATTCATACCCCTGAGTCAATACATGTTAGAATCACCTTTGACAGCGATTACAGCTGTGAGTTTTTCTGGGTAAGTCTCTAAGAGCTTTGGACACCTGGATTGTACAATATTCACACATTATTATTTTTAAAATTCTTCAAGCTCTGTCAAGTGGGTTGTTGGTCATTGCTAGACAGCCATTTTAAAGTTTTGCTATAGTGTCACGCCCTGGCCTTAGTTATCTTTATTTTCTTTATTATTTTGGTTAGGCCAGGGGGTGACATGGGTGATTTATTGTGTTCGTCTTGTCTAGGGGTTTATTAGATTAATGGGGTTGTTTTCAGTTTAGTTGTCTAGGTAAGTCTATGGTTGCCTAGAGTGGTTCTCAATCAGAGGCAGGTGTTTATCATTGTCTCTGATTGGGAACCATATTTAGGCAGCCATATTCTTTGGGTATTTTGTGGGTGATTGTTTTCTGTCTTTGTGTTTTATGCACCAGTTAGGACTGTTACGGTTTTCACGTTTATTGTTTTTGTAGTTTGTTCATGTTTGAGTTTTCTTATTAAAGAACCATGAACTATAACCACGCTGCGTTTTGGTCCGCCTCTCCTTCACAGGAAGAAAGCCGTGACACAGATTTACAAGATTAACTAGGTCAAAACTGTAACTAGGCCAGTCACTCCAGTGTATATTTGACATTGTCTTTCAGGTTATTGTCCTGCTGAAAGGTAAATTTGTCTCTCAGTGTCTGCTGGAAAGCAGACTGAAACAGGTTTTCCTCTAGGATTTTGCCTGTGCTTAGCTCTATTCCGTTTGTTTTTATCCTGAAAGAATCCCTTCTCCTTACTGATTACAAACATATCCATAACATGATGCAGTCACCAACATGCTTGAAAATACGAAGAATGTTACTCAGTGATGTGTTGTGCTGGATTTTCCCTAAATATAACGCTTGTATTCAGGACATAAAGTTAATATTTTTGCCACATTTTTTTGTAGTTTTACTTTAGTGGCTTATTGCAAACAAGATGCATGATTTTGAATATTTTTATTCTGTACAGGCTTGCTTATTTTCATTCTTTCAATTAGGTTAGTACTGTGGAGTAACTACAATGTTGTTGATATCAAGGCTCAGGAGAAGACCCAGATGCAGACAGTTTTGAAGTAATACATTTTTTTTTACTAAACATTAGGTCAGGCAAACGACAGGTCAAGGGCAGGCAGAGGTCAGTAATCCAGAGCAGAGTCCGAAAGGTACAGAACGGCAGGCAGGGGTCAGTAATTCAGGGTGGTGTGACAAGGTACAGAACGGCAGGCAGGCTCAGGGTCAGGGCTGGCAGAACGGTCAAAACTGGGAAAACTATAAAACAGGAACTAGAGAAAAACAGGAGCACGGGAAAAATGCTGGTAGGCTTAACAAAACAAAATGAACTGGCAGCAGACAAACAGAGAACACATGGGGATGATGGGCAACACCTGGAGGAGGGTGGAGACAAGCACAAAGACAGGTGAAACAGATCAGGGTGTGACAGTTGATCCATCCTTTGTTTTCTCCTATCCCAGCCATTAAACTCTGTAACTGTTTTAAAGTCACCATTGGCCTCATGATGAATCCCTGAGCGGTTTCCTTCCTCTTCGGCAACTGAGTTAAGGACACCTGTATCTTTGTAGTGATTGGGTGTATTGATTTTGTAATTGTTTTTATTTAACCTTTATTTAACTAGGCAAGTCAGTTAAGAACAAATTCTTATATACAATGATGGCCTACCAAATGGCAAAAGGCCTCCTGCAGGGACGGGGATTTAAAAAAAAAAAATATATATATATATAACATATAGGACAAAACACACATCACGACGAGACAACACAACACTACATAAAGAGAGACCTAAGACAACAACATAGCAAGGCAGCAACATATGACAACAACATGGTAGCAGCACTAAAACATGGTACAAACATTATTGGGCACAGACAACAGCACAAAGGGCAAGAAGGTAGCGACAACAATACATCATGCTAAGCAGCCACAACTGTCAGTAAAAGTGTCTATGATTGAGTCTATGATGGATTCCAGTCGCTAGATGCAGTGAACTGAAAAGACGAGCGACCCAGGGATGTGTGAGCTTTGGGAACCTTTAACAGAATGTGACTGGCAGAATGGGTGTTGTATGTGGAGGATGAGGGCTGCAGTAGATATCTCAGATCGGGGGAGTGAGCCCTAAGAGGGTTTTAGAAATAAGCATCAACCAGTGGGTCTTGCGACGGTTATACAGAGATGACCAGTTTACAGTATAGAGTATAGAGTCCAGTGATGTGTCCTATAAGGAGTATTGGTGGAAAATCTGATGGCCAAATGGTTAAGAACATCTAGCCGCTCGAGAGCACCCTTACCTGCCGATCTTTAAATGATGTCTCCATAATCTAGCATGGGTAGGATGGTCTTCTGAATCAGGGTTAGTTGGGCAGCTGGGGTGAAAGAGGAGTGATTACGATAGAGGGTACCATGTCTAGATTTAACTTTAGCCTGCAGCTTTGATATGTGCTGAGAGAAGGACAATGTACTGCCCAGCCATACTCCCAAGTAATTGTTTGAGGTGACTTACCTTACACTCTAAACCTTCAGTGGTAGTAATCACCTGTGGGGAGACGGGCATTCTTCTTACAAACCACATGACCTTTGTTTTGGAGGTGTTCAGAACAAGGTTAAGGGTAGAGAAAGCTTGTTGGACACTTAGAAAGCTTTGTTGTAGAACATTTAACACAAAATCCAGGGAGGGGGCAGCTGAATATAAGACTGTATCATCTGCATATAAATGGAGGAGAGAACTTCCTAGTGCCTGAGCTATGTTGTTGATGTAAATTGAGACGAGTGTGGGGTGTAGGATTGAGCCTTGGGGTACTCCCTTGGTGACAGGCTCTGCTGAGACAGCAGATTCTTGGTGACAGGCTCTGCTGAGACAGCAGATTTTCTGACTTTATACACTGCACTCTGAGAGAAAGCCAGTCAATTGATTATTGGCACGTTTTTCCAACACTTTTGATAAACAGGGCAAATAGAAATAGGCCTATAACAGTTAGGATCAGCTTGATCTCAACCTTTAAATGAAGGCAGAAATGTGGCTGTCTTACAAGCAATGGGAACCTCCCAAGTAAGGAGAGAGCCTTGGCGGTGATAGGGGCAGCAACCTTAAAGAAGAAAGGGTCTAAACCATCTGATCCAGATATTTTTTGGGGTCAAGTTTCGGGAGCTCCTTTAGCACCTCTGACTCAGTGACTGCCTACAGAGAGAAACGTTGTTGCGGGGCAGGGAAAAAACAGGGAGAAGCATTGGAGATAGTCACATTAGAAGGGGTGGGAGATGAGGAAATGTTGGACAGGCAAGGAGGCATGGCTGAGTCAAATAGGAATCCTGACTTAATGAAGTGGTGATTAAAGAGCTCAGCCATGTGCTTCTTGTCAGGAACGACCACATCATCAACTTTAAGGGACACGGGCAGCTGTGAGGAGGAGGGTTTATTCTCCAGGTATTTAACCGTTTTCCCGAACTTCTTGGGGTTAGACCCATAGAGAAAGAACAGCTCCTTAAAGTAACTAACTTTGGCCTTCCGGATCACCTGAGTGCACTTATTTCTCATTTGCCTGAACGAGAACCAGTCAGCATGAGTATGAGTGTGCCGAGCATTTCTCCAAATGCAATTCTTGAGGTGGAGTAACTCTGCAAGATCACGGTCAAACCAGGGGCTGAACCTGTTATTAATTCTCATTTTCTTTATGGGGGCAGGTTTGTTAACAATACCACTGAAAATATCGGGGAAAAAAGAAGGTCCAAGCGTCTTCGACAGAGGGGATCATGTCACGGATCCCTTCGGAACTGTCATTATGCACACCTGGTCCCTATTCCCTTTGATTAGTAATTGTATAAGTGTGCCCTTTGTTCAGCATTGTCCTGTTTGATTATTGTTCCCATGTTCGTTGGTCGTGTGAGTACCTATGTGTTGGTGTAGCTGTTATGCTGCATGCTTTATGTATTGTGTATTACGGGTATCGTCCCGTGACGTTCAACAAGGTTTACCCTCGCTCTTTTGTTTGGGTACAGCCCAGTGTTTTTGAATATGTGTTTGTTTTGGGTTTATTAAAAACCCTATTTTGTATTCCAGCGCCTGTCTCCAAATCCTTTATACCAGCGTGACAGAATAATCGACCATTAAGGGAGACAGCGGGAATGGCCCGTCCGACGATTCTGCGACTGGTCCGTCAGGCGCCGCCGCAACTTCGGCAGCTGCAACTGGCCTGTCCGCTGCAACTTCCGCAGCTGCAACTGGCCTTTCCTGTTGATCACATTCCTGTGATCACCCTCGAGGCCGGTGTTGTTGCGCAGATAGTGCAGCGCAAGGGGGGGGAGTACTGTCACGGATCCCTCCGGAACTGTCATTACGCACACCTGGTCCCTATTCCCTTTGATTAGTGATTCTATAAGTGTGCCCTTTGTTCACCATTGTCCTGTTAGATTATTGTTCCTGTGTTTGTTGGTCGTGTGAGTACCTATGTGTTGATGCAGCTGTTATGCTGTGCGCTTTATATATTGTGTATTATGGTATCGTCCTGTGTCCTTCAACGAGGTTTACCCTCGCTCTTTTGTTTGGGTACAGCCCAGTGTTTTGTATACGTGTTTGTTTTGGGTGTATTAAAAACCCCTATTGTGTATTCCTGCGCCTGTCTCCAAATCCTTTATACCAGCGTGACATTTCAAGCTGATTCTATACCATTTTACAGAGGCCAGTTCATGAAGGAAGGCTTGCTCATTAAAGTTTTTTAGGAAGCGTCTATGTAACACTCGTCATTGGGAGAGAGAGAGGAGGACCAAGGTGCAGCGTGGTAAGTATTCATATTCTCCTTTTAAGGAAAACGAAAACAACAAAACACGAGAACGTAACGAAAACAGTCCTGAACGGTGAAATACAAACACGGAACAGAACCATACCAGGCCAAACGCAAAAACACACCATAGAAAACGGAACATAGACAACCCACCCAACTCACACCCTGACCATACTAAAACAAAGACAAAACAAAGGAACTAAGGTCAGAACGTGACAGTCTATGACAAATCAGGACAGGTCATTTCACTGAGCAACCATTACGAACCCAGGCTGTAAAACAGTGATCACTAAGGTCATTACAGAAAACACCAGACTGATACCTATCAGGATTATTTGTGAGGATAACATCAAGAAGAGTAGCCTTTTCTGGGTGTTTGGACTCATACCTTGTGGGATTGGTAATAATCTGAGAAAGATTTAGGGAGTCCCATTGATTTAGGACTTGGTCAGGTGGTTTAAGCATGTCCCAGTTTAGGTCACCTAGCAGGACAAATTCAGACTTAGTGTAAGGGGCCAGGAGAGAGTTTAGGGCAGGTAGAGTACAGGCCGGTGCTGATGGAGGATGATAGTACCTAGCAACAGTCAACAAAGAGCTATTTGAAAGTTTAATACTTAAAACCAGAAAATCAAATTGTTTGGGGACAGACTTGGTGGAGACAACCAAGCACTGAAGGTGATCCTTGGTAAAGATTGCCACTCCCCCACCTTTGGAAGATCTGTCTTGCCGAAAAAGGTTATAACCAGAAAGGTTGACATCAGTATGAAAAACACTCTTCCTTAACCACATCTCAGTAATGATCAACACATCTGGATTGGAGCTGTGAACCCACACTTTCAATTGATACATTTTAGCGCTAAAAGAAAGAGTTAATAAAATATTTACCAAATAAACGAAAGTAAAAAATTATAAAAAAGTTACACAATAAAATAACAATAACGAGGCTATATAGAATGAATGTGCGGGAGTACAGGTTAGTCGAGGTAATTTGTACATGTAGGCAGGGGTAAGGTGACTATGCATAGATAATGAGTGGGGGTCAATGTAAATAGTCCGGGTGGCCATTTTATTAATTGTTCAGCAGTCTCATTGCTTGGGGGTACAAGCTGTTAAGGAGCCTTTTGGTCCTAGACTTGGTGCTCCGGTACCGCTTGCTGTGCGGTAGCAGAGAGAACAGCCTATGACTTGGGTGACTGGAGTCTTTGACAATGTTTGTGCTTTCCAAATCATGTCCAATCAATTGAATCTACCACAGGTGGACTCCAATCGAGTTGTAGAAACATCTCAAGGATGATCAATGGAAACAGGATGCACCTGATCTCAATTTCGAGTCTCATAGCAAAGGATCTGAATACTTATGTACATTTGGTATTTATGTTTTTTATTTTTAATACATTTGCAAACATTTCTGTTTTCACTTTATCATTATAGGATATTGTGTGTAATTTCATCAATTTTAGAATTAGGCTGTAACGTAACAAAATGTGGAAAAAGTCAAGGGGTCTGAATACTTATTGGTCATATGGCTTGTGCCATTAGATTAGTCATATTCCTGTCATGAAATAACCAACCACGTTTCAGAGTGTATATTCAAGAATTTAGGACAAGTGATGTGCTTCTTAGTAGTCCATAAAGCATAGGATATAGGGAACTTTACGCATAGGCCTGTTTAGCGCTTTCATCTGAGCCAGTGTGAGCAAGGCCTCACATCAAAGGCGATTACTCACCCCAAACCATTATTTTGGATCAGAAAATACCCTCTCTATAAATAGGTGCCTCTGCATAAATGGTAACGATTTCTCATTGTCACATGCGCTTATAGAAAAGGGCGAGAAGTAAAGGAGTGGGTGTATAAATGCAAGGAAATTAAAAAGTATTGTGTCTCCATGGAAACTGAAGTAGTGTCAATTAATGGAGCCCAATTGGAGCTCTTAAAAGGATTAAAAGCATGAATAAATGACCCCTCATATGGGGTCAATAAGCGCACTAATGACCATACTGTAATGCATGAGAGAGGCTTCATGGCATTAGTTTACACTTTACAGTGACAGGAAGAGAAAAGCCACTTGATGGTCCCGACCCACACACCCTCACTCTGAGCTGGGCTGGGGCCTATACAATCACAACCCTTACTGCAAGGGGAGTGTAACGCCTCCACTTACCAAGATAAATGGAAACACAGGTTTGGGAAAGGAAGATGTGGAATTTACAGACACATCATCAAAGCTGCACATTCATCCATTTATCACACACTGAAACTGAGTTATGACAGTAAATTGTCATGTAAGAAGGAGGAGCGAGACTGCAATAAAACTGAGAGGGGTGTTTGTGTCAGTTTCTCCAGCTCACAGCACAGAAATCATAAATACAGAAGACTGACCTCAGACCAGTCCCACCAGTACCATTCCTCATCTAATCATATACACAAACACTAAATCATCTCCATTATGTTGATGGGTGAGAGCTTTAGAGGGATGACTGCAGTAGACTATTAGAGTGTCAGACTATGCAGGCTCCACTTGGTTGTTAAGAGTGTTTGAATTTCATTCCCAAATTTTAGTCTCTGTTCCCAAATACGACCAGTACAGAAGTTCACCTAAGTCACTGTGTGTGTTATGGGACTGCTCTGTGTACCAGCATGCACATACCCAGTCACACATATACACACACAGTTGCACATGCACACTTTCAAGTGCACACACACACACACACACACACACACACACACACTCTTTCTCTCTCTCTCACAAACACATACACACACACACAAACACAGACAGACAACTCGTCACATCAGCACAGATTAGGGGAGAGATGTTAATTAAATCAGTAAACACTTTAATCTTTAGGAAACACGAACACACACAGGCCTCATTTGCTCAATACGGCAAATGAAAGACAGAATGTAAATACATGAAGAAAGACAGCATTGATGAAGAACACTTTACAGAGACAAAAGCATAGATCATCTGGAGTCAGCAATACATAGACAGTCTAGCATGATGTACATACTCAATCCATAAAACCAGCCGTTTAACTGGGGGGCAGAATGAAATATTTTCAAGTAACGACAAAGATGGATATTCCAATCCAGACTAGGTGTCAGTGGTTAATTTGTTGTTGTTGTTTATTGATGGAAAACATGTGCCATCCAGAGATTTGTGACCCCTCCATATCCTCACACCCCTTCACCTTCTCATCTGATTGGTCAGTCTTTGATTTGGCTGGAGACCCCCCCTCTCCCACTCACCCCATATACAGTGCCTTGCGAAAGTATTCGGCCCCCTTGAACTTTGCAACCTTTTGCCACATTTCAGGCTTCAAACATAAAGATATAAAACTGTATTTTTTTGTGAAGAATCAACAACAAGTGGGACACAATCATGAAGTGGAACGACATTTATTGGATATTTCAAACTTTTTTAACAAATCAAAAACTGAAAAATTGGGCGTGCAAAATTATTCAGCCCCTTTACTTTCAGTGCAGCAAGCTCTCTCCAGAAGTTCAGTGAGGATCTCTGAATGATCCAATGTTGAACTAAATGACTAATGATGATAAATACAATCCACCTGTGTGTAATCAAGTCTCCGTATAAATGCACCTGAACTGTGATAGTCTCAGAGGTCCGTTAAAAGCGCAGAGAGCATCATGAAGAACAAGGAACACACCAGGCAGGTCCGAGATACTGTTGTGAAGAAGTTTAAAGCCGGATTTGGATACAAAATGATTTCCCAAGCTTTAAACATCCCGAGGAGCACTGTGCAAGCGATAATATTGAAATGGAAGGAGTATCAGACCACTGCAAATCTACCAAGACCTGGCCGTCCCTCTAAACTTTCAGCTCATACAAGGAGAAGACTGATCATAGATGCAGCCAAGAGGCCCATGATCACTCTGGATGAACTGCAGAGATCTACAACTGAGGTGGGAGACTCCATAGGACAACAATCAGTCGGATATTGCACAAATCTGGGCTTTATGGAAGAGTGGCAAGAAGAAAGCCATTTCTTAAAGATATCCATAAAAAGTGTTGTTTAAAGTTTGCCACAAGCCACCTGGGAGACACACCAAACATGTGGAAGAAGGTGCTCTGGTCAGATGAAACCAAAATTGAACTTTTTGGCAACAATGCAAAACGTTATGTTTGGCGTAAAAGCAACACACCATCCCCACTGTCAAACATGGTGGTGGCAGCATCATGGTTTGGGCCTGCTTTTCTTCAGCAGGGACAGGGAAGATGGTTAAAATTGATGGGAAGATGGATGGAGCCAAATACAGGACCATTCTGGAAGAAAACCTGATGGAGTCTGCAAAAGACCTGAGACTGGGACGGAGATTTGTCTTCCAACAAGACAATGATCCAAAACATAAAGCAAAATCTACAATGGAATGGTTCAAAAATAAACATATCCAGGTGTTAGAATGGCCAAGTCAAAGTCCAGACCTGAATCCAATCGAGAATCTGTGGAAAGAACTGAAAACTGCTGTTCACAAATGCTCTCCATCCAACCTCACTGAGCTCGAGCTGTTTTGCAAGGAGGAATGGGAAAAAATGTCAGTCTCTCGATGTGCAAAACTGATAGAGACATACCCCAAGCGACTTACAGCTGTAATCGCAGCAAAAGGTGGCGCTACAAAGTATTAACTTAAGGGGGCTGAATAATTTTGCACGCCCAATTTTTCAGTTTTTGATTTGTTAAAAAAGTTTGAAATATCCAATAAATGTCGTTCCACTTCATGATTGTGTCCCACTTGTTGTTGATTCTTCACAAAAAAAATACAGTTTCATATCTTTATGTTTGAAGCCTGAAATGTGGCAAAAGGTCGCAAAGTTCAAGGGGGCCGAATACTTTCGCAAGGCACTGTATGTTTATTAGCATAGCAACTTTGTGAGGCTGGACAGAACTAATTTGTTAATCAATGACATAACAGGGGCACCTACTCCTCATTTACCCAACAAGCTCCTCTTGGTTAATCACATACTGGAAGGCAACCCCCCCCCCCCCCCCCCCCCCTGTCTTGATTACCAGTCTTTGCCATTGATTTCTATTCTATTTTATTCTATTCTATATTTATTCCTATTTGCATGTTTATTGTAGAGCAAACAGTACAGTGTCCCAGCTCCTCTCACAGCTGCTCTCACAGTTATCTTTCGGAAGGCTCTGCCTGTAGCAAGCATCTGGGGAGAAAATAGAATGGGCTCAGCAGAACAACTGCGTCTCACAAACCTCTTCACGCGCCTCCCTTTCTTTAAACTCTCTCTCTCCCTCTCTTCCTGCATCTCCCCTACTTTCATCTTCCTTCGTTTTCCTCTGTCTCCTTACTCCCTCTCTCTTTCCTCTCTCCCTTCCTGTCTCTTCACTCCTCTCTCTTTTTCTACCTACTTCCTTTAAATCTATTCTCTCTCTTAACTGAGCAAGTGTAGGAACAAGGAGGGTTTACGGAATAAATCACAGTTTGAATCACACAAACGTGTATACATGCATGCATCTATGGGAGGGTGACTGCCTCTGTCCTGTTGTTGTTGCTGCAACAGAAAACAGCTTTTCACTGTTCTTTTCTTTGGTGTTTATATCAAGTCTGTGCATCCCAATGTGTCTCAGTGTGATAGTTTGTCTCAGGGGATACCAGCCACAGAATGGAGCTGTCATCCCCACACTCCATCATTCCCAAAATCTTGACCTTCACCAATCCATCATTTTCAAACAGAAACACACTGTGGCACATGTATCATTCCAAAAACCCAAACACGCTGATACTGTTATCATTCGAAAACCCTGACACTGTAAACCATTTATGTCTGACACACTGTCACTATGACATGTCAATGATTGGTTTCTCAAATGATTGCCTCGCCTGGTTCACCAACTACTTCTCTGATAGAGTTCAGTGTGTCAAATCGGAGGGTCTGCTGTCCGGACCTCTGGCAGTCTCTATGGGGGTGCCACAGGGTTCAATTCTTGGACCGACTCTCTTCTCTGTATACATCAATGAGGTCGCTCTTGCTGCTGGTGAGTCTCTGATCCACCTCTACGCAGACGACACCATTCTGTATACTTCTGGCCCTTCTTTGGACACTGTGTTAACAACCCTCCAGGCAAGCTTCAATGCCATACAACTCTCTTTCCGTGGCCTCCAATTGCTCTTAAATACAAGTAAAACTAAATGCATGCTCTTCAACCGATCGCTACCTGTACCTACCCGCCTGTCCAACATTACTACTCTGGACGGCTCTGACTTAGAATACGTGGACAACTACAAATACTTAGGTGTCTGGTTAGACTGTAAACTCTCCTTCCAGACCCATATCAAACATCTCCAATCCAAAGTTAAATCTAGAATTGGCTTCCTATTTCGCAACAAAGCATCCTTCACTCATGCTGCCAAACATACCCTTGTAAAACTGACCATCCTACCAATCCTCGACTTTGGCGATGTCATTTACAAAATAGCCTCCAATACCCTACTCAACAAATTGGATGCAGTCTATCACAGTGCAATCCGTTTTGTCACCAAAGCCCCATATACTACCCACCATTGCGACCTGTACGCTCTCGTTGGCTGGCCCTCGCTTCATACTCGTCGCCAAACCCACTGGCTCCATGTCATCTACAAGACCCTGCTAGGTAAAGTCCCCCCTTATCTCAGCTCGCTGGTCACCATTGCATCTCCCACCTGTAGCACACGCTCCAGCAGGTATATCTCTCTAGTCACCCCCAAAACCAATTCTTTCTTTGGCCGCCTCTCCTTCCAGTTCTCTGCTGCCAATGACTGGAACGAGCTACAAAAATCTCTGAAATTGGAAACACTTATCTCCCTCACTAGCTTTAAGCACCAACTGTCAGAGCAGCTCACAGATTACTGCACCTGTACATAGCCCACCTATAATTTAGCCCAAACAACTACCTCTTTCCCTACTGTATTTTATTTATTTATTTATTTTGCTCCTTTGCACCCCATTATTTTTATTTCTACTTTGCACATTCTCCCATTGCAAATCTACCATTCCAGTGTTTTACTTGCTATATTGTATTTACTTTGCCACCATGGCCTTTTTGCCTTTACCTCCCTTATCTCACCTCATTTGCTCACATCGTATATAGACTTGTTTATACTGTGTCGTTGTATGTGTCGAACTGCTTTGCTTTATCTTGGCCAGGTCGCAATTGTAAATGAGAACTTGTTCTCAACTTGCCTACCTGGTTAAATAAAGGTGAAATAAAAAAAATGTCAGTCTGTTATTATAGCCAGGGTTGGAGACATCCCATAGAAAGTAAATACCCCCTTTCACACAATGGGTGACATCAACACACAACTATAACCTGGGCGGCAGACGTGGGGCATGGTGGACAACATCACTGGGGCATAGGGTGGGATTTGCAGAGTGTAATTTCCCACACAAGCCCCTACATCTTCAATGCAACACGCTCCCCCCATAATTATTAATTATAATTATTATAAGAAGACGGCCATTCCACTCCATTCACTTCACCTTTGGCATTTCTCTCTGGTGTTGTGATTACATCCCTGATCATTATTTGGATTCACTCCTGGATGGATGGAGGGACATATGGATGGAGAAGCTTTCCACAGATTGTAATGTAGCTGGAATCATGCCACCAGTGTAGACCATCCATCCACAGAAGAGGGGGCAGGGGTTCATCCATTCAGTGTGTAAGAGGCAGAGTTCATAGAGAAGATCCAGTGTGTGTGTGTGTGTGTGTGTGTGTGTGTGTGTGTGTGTGTGTGTGTGTGTGTGTGTGTGTGTGTTTGTGTGTGTGTGTTTCAAGCTTAGCATTTTATTAGTCGTATGTACAGGATACACATTGTAGACACGGTTCAACAAAATGCTTACTTGCAGGTTCCTTCTTGAAAATGCAACAACAATAAGAAATAATAAAATAGAAGGATACGAACATAAAGTAAATGGCTCAGTAGACCAGAATAAACTTTTTAGCATAAGTATAATACAGTAAGGCACAATTTATAGTCCAATATGTACACATGTGCGTATCAGGGAAGGGGGGATTCGGGGGCAAGTTTTTAAATTGTGCATTATTAACACGGGTAATTAAGAGTCTGGTAGCAGCAGTTGTGATATGTGTGTATCATGAACAAACGTGTGTGTGTGTGTGTGTGTGTGTACAGATTGGGATTGAACAGAGCGGTGAAAGAGGAACAAATTTGGAGCACTGAAAAGGGATTACATTTACAGTAAATGTCGCCCAATCACCTGACCAATCTCTATCTTTCTCACCAATTTAAGCCTATCATAACTCATTGTCATCTACCTCGCTTACCCACACACACTATTTCACTCTCTGTGACATAAATTAATCTATAGTATATTACACAGACAGAAGTTAATCAGTAAACTCACACTGTCACACAGACATAATGTAATCAAATAGACATAGCTTTTCCATGTTCAGTTGATGCATTTGAAACACTCCAAGCTATTGTTAGTGTGTCTGCGTGTCTGTGTGCATGCATGTACACGTTTGTGTGATTCAAACTGTGATTTATTCAGCAAAGGCAATGTGTGGGTAATGACCTTATACCACGTCAGTGCTTAAAGTGTGAGAATGTGTGTGTGTGACACTGTAGAACATTAGCCATCCATCATATGGTTCACCATTTAGCCTCATCCAGACAGCGAGATTCTGATAAACCAGACATAGAAAAAGACAAACACTATTCTCTGTTCTGCTGTTGCCTCAACACTCTCTCACACGCACATTCTGATCTGAGTGAACCTGCAGAGGGGTGGCTTGTTTCCCTCTCCTTTTCTGTTCATCCAGACATCTGCTCAGTCCTTCATTAGTAGTCGCTGGCATGTGAATTTTGCCAAGGGAGATGCTAGTTGTTCAAATATTACATAAAGCTGCCGACTCGGCTACTCTCTCCCCTCTCCAAACCCCATCTCTACCCTCACTCACAGATGGTGAGTGGATTTGGTTAATCGAAGCAAAAGCAGGGATTCTACTCGGAATCATTCAATGGTTCCATTAAAACGATTCATTAGATCGCACTACATTCACTGAAGCCCTCCACTCCACAGCTATTGAAATCAACAGAGATGAGTTTGTAGTGGAGGAGTGTGGGGGGAGAGGCTGAGAAAGAGAAGGGGGAACAGAGAGAACGTAAGAGAGATAGAGGAAGAATGTGAAAATTACAAACTGAATGTGTTCATCATCTACCTATAACATGTACTGACAGAACATTGGTACTGTATAAACAAGGCTCAGGGCTGTAGCTCAGACGTTTGCTTTATTGTGCTTTTGGATGTTTTTATAAAAACAAATTCAGAGCAAAACAAAGAGAAAGAAGAATCATCTCCCAGTATCTTTCTTTACCCTGATTTCAGCAGCTTGTGTTCATTACAGAGCACCCCTGGGAGTTCACACTCGCTTTGGTAAACCTTTGAAAACCCTCTTCCCAATGTAGACACCAGGATTGTCCTGACAGCTTCTGCTAATGAAGACTTTTCTTGGTATTCACAAATGGCTGTTCCAGGCTCTTTGTTATGAATAGCTTGAAAATAAATAATTAGACTCTACTCCGTTTCTGTTCACTAAAGATGACTAAAGTAAGGCAAAACGAGGCAAGAATCCATTGAAGTCAATATTTGAGGAAATACCACATGCACCAAAAAAATATAATCACTTGAAATATTCAAAAGAACATAAATCTAAAAAAATGTAATCGTTTTTTTCAAAGGCTAACAAAACATGTACAAAACCAATACAAAAGTATGTATAAAAACACATTTTGTGGACACATCGACTTGCACAACATGTTCCCAAAACCCAAAGCACAACATTTTGGTCCAACCATTTTCTTCAATAAAGTATCTGACCACATAGGCTAGCTGTTCTACTGGATGCATCATTCCAAAGAAAACCTAGAAATGCAGGTTAGACTGGTATGAGACATTTCAAGGCCAGCTGTGCCGCAGACATTATCAGATCCTACATAATCAGGTATTCATTTTTAGTTTAACACCAGGTGTAAATGGGGTCTAAGTATAGATGCCGTAGAGGCAAGACTACATTTTCTTCAAACCCCTGCAGAGTGAAACAGCGTATGCACGGCTAACCTTCACAGCAGTCCCCAGGTAAAAACACAGTTACACAATCTACTGTATTTAGTCACTTCTGGTTAGACAGTGTCAGGAAAATTACACAAAAAAGGCATTTTAACTCCTAACAAACTGCATGATAATGTTTTTATTTAAATAGTGAAACTAATATGAAATATATTTTTTATTTCAAATAACTTGAATCAGCAGTACATGAGTTGTGCTGTCCTAAAAATACATTAGATCAGGGACCCAGGGAAATGTGACCAAATGTTGTCCTAATTTGAACAGAATAACTGTTGACAATCATTTAAAAAAAATAATCACAGCACCAATCAAAAGATATCAAATAAATGTACTTCACCGCATTGCTTGCCTCTAATTTTCATCCAAACAGGGACCAAATGTGCCCTTATTAAATAATGAAAGTTGCAATGTCCAAAAACAACCCAATCCCACTTCTGTGATACAGATCTGAAGGGACCAGATGGGATTAAGTTTATGGGGGGCTTCCACCCATCCACTTCCTTCACATCTGTCAACACTGATGGGGTAGGGGCTAGAGAAATTAGCTAGTCAGTGCTTGTTTTCAGGCCAGGCTATGGTACAATCCACTCGAGACACCCAGAGCCCCCTCTGTTGACCCCAGCTAAGCCTTCATAAGCAGGTGCAGCCGTTGATGGACGATGGCTGAGTTCATGGTCCACAGGAACTCTGTCAGCTCTCCTTTGAGAAGCTCCATGGGAACAAACTGCAGTACCTGTCTCTGACCAACAGGAGGCAGAATGTCAGTGTCCTCCTCCCCAATGGCCAGGCAGCTCATACGCTCCTGCACGTCACCGAGGTGGGGAATTTGTCGAGCGGCAGCTCGACAGAACCCCACACATAACAGCACCGCAGCACCTGGAGGAGAAGGACACTTTAAGGTGATGGAGCGGAAGGACAGGTGGAGGCAATGGACGGTTGCAGCGGTTACGCAGGTAAAGGTGGAGAGGGGAAGGAGGAGGGCGTCGCCGGGTCCCATGCGGTGCAGGGAGAGCACGACGCAGCCCAGCAGGTCTCTGATATTGTGGCTCCCCGTCATGCAGAGTGGTGCGGGCCGTAGGTGGTAACGAGGGCTCCGAACGAAACTCCAGCGCCAACCCCCCAGCCTGCTCTTCACAATCCCCCCAACACGATGCTCTGCCAAAAACTAGGCACTTTCTGTTTCCCTTGCCATTGCAGGGAGTGATGTCACATAGGGCTGCCACCTCAGAGAGGATGGAGGTGGTACAAACCATTGGGCAGGAGCTACAGGGAGGGACCAGAGTCCAGGCAGGGCATGCCTGCTCCAATGCTTCATTGAGGTGGTTCAACAAACCCCCATCACAGAATGGTGAGTTCCTGACTACAGGGAGGGTCGCCCCCACTATCACAAACCAGGTGTCCATATGACATTCTGCCAGCGGCCCTGCCAGCACACAGCATGCCCCCTGTGCCCTTCCACCCAGGCAGCATTGCGGCCCTTCCCAACACGCTCCTTCCAGCCCAGGGCCTGCAGCTCTCTCTTCTGGCCCAGGGGCATCCGACCCGTAACGCTGCAACACGCTGGGGCCACTGTTACGAGACAACCAGCGGTCCTGCGGCAGAGAACTCACCTACACACAGGAATAGGAAGAACAGCTCAAGCATGGCTTGAAATTTTTATGCAGAAGTTTGTGTTAAACAATTCACTGATAATAAATTACAGATCCACCAAAATGAAATCCAGGATGTGGCAGTCACTGAATATCTCATATTATACTCATCAAATTATTCTGAAATTGTAGATAATTATTATCCTAGCACTTTATGTCCAACTAATGGTCAAAGGGCATCAGCAAACTTTTAGCATGCTATAGGCTTCGCTATCTACTTTAATTAACTTTGCACATTTGCCACTCTTACCTGGAAGCGCTGCAGGTACTCGTGAGCAGTGCAGTCCCTGATGTTTTCCAGTCGTTGCCTCTGCTTCTCATTGAGGCCCTCAAACTATTTCAGGTTTTCCCCAATCGTCCCTGTCTGTAGGGCATGGAAGTAGGAGCACGCCTGCTCATGTTGCGCCAGGAACGACTGCGGGAGGAGCTGGCTGGGGAATAGGGCTTCACGGGCAGACAGGTCCGGCCAGAAGTGACGGATCAGCTTGGACAGCAGGGGCCTCACAGCCTTCCTACCATCGTAGTGAAGACAGACGACATACACCTCAGAGTTCCCTGCTTTGCTGGTGGCCGGTTTGAAGACGCTGACGGAGCGGAAGCAGCAGTTTAACAGGTAGAGCAGGCAGAGGGAGGAGTGCTCGTACAGAGTGAACATCTTTAGTACAAACGAGCCTCCTGGGCCCAGAAGGAAGAGTGCGGCCGCAGCCTCGCAGTAGTGCAACGACGCCACCAAGGCCTCCTGCTCATCTGGGTTCCCCTGGCAGTCAAAGCTCCCGTCCGCCGTCACCACATCAATACTGAGCATGTTACCAACAAAGCCCTGCAGCTCCAGCAGTTGCCTCTGGCTAATGATGACGCTTGTGTTGTCCGAGCCAAAGAACCACCAGGGCAGCGTGTTGGCAATGAGGTGTGGTGGTGGTGCCCCCTCCGTTGGCCTCGTGATAGGGGTTGAGTGTGTTGGCTGCCCAACTCCAGTCCCAGTAGCGTGTGTGCTCGCTAGTTTTGAGGTAGTGGTTCAGAGCGGCAATGAAAGACCCTGGAGCCTCACACAGGTGAACAGTGTTCAGCTCCCCGCTTTGCAACTCCTCCTATGGCAGAAGGTTGAAGGTGCCCAGGATCTCATAGAACGTGCACCAGGCCTGAGTGCAGATCTCGGCATTGGCAGAGGTTCGCACAGTACCAATGACCTTCCCGGCATGGTTGGTGGAATTGGTATGTTGGTGCCAGACTTCCAGATCCTTATCGCTAAGTCGGTTCTTCACCTCATTTAGTGACGTCTTCAGGGTCTGCAGGAGGATGTGGTCCTGGGCCGGGTGTCTCAGTGCTTCGCTGGGGTAAGGGATACACCACTCCCCAGTTGCCGGTTTGACATATGTCCTGACTTTGTTGAAGAGTTCTCTGACCTCCGCAACCACTTCCGGGTCAAAGGCTTCCACATCGGTGGGCTGCTGTCTGACAGCTTTCCTCCTCGCTCCCCAACTCATCCTCTCCACTGGACACCCTGCAGCAAAAAAACTGATTTGATGACATCCACAACACTATGCAATGCATGCCCTGAAAATGTAGATTATATCTGGTAAATGTATTTTATTTACACCCGTATTTGTTGACTTTTTAGTTTATATGCATTAATGCCCGGTCCCAGCTCTGCGCAACTACTGCTGTCACTCTATATATGCATGGGCAGCATACTGATTCATGTGTCCAGCTACGTTGTTAATGTGATTTAACTATGATGGAATAGTAGGCCTTGCCTTATGTTAAATGGACATTTGGCAGTGTACATTAATCATTTTCTGGGGCGGCAGGTAGCCTAGTGGTTAGAGCATTGGGCCAGTAACAGGTGGATCAAATCCCCGAGCTGACAAGGTACAAATGTGTTGTTCTGCCCCTGAATAAGGCAGTTTACCCACTGTTCCTAGGCAGTCATTGTAAATAAGAATTTGTTCCTAACTGCCTTGCCTAGTTAAAGGTAAAAAAAAAATCTCAAGCAACAGGGTGTGTTCGTAAATTCAATCTGGAGTGCCAGAGCACGCTGTAAATTCAGAGCGTTTCACTCTTGGAGCATTCAGAACGCACACTGGACGCTCCGGCCAAAGAAGAGTAGGGTTGATCCGAGCGTTCTGAACTCACAACCGCAGTCAATCACCCAAGCGAACTGGCTAACGTTGGCAAGTTACTTCCAGACACAAATGAGAGAACACCTCTTACCATTTTACTCGCCATAGCAGAGCTGGTTAAGCTGTTTTCACATTATTCAGAGCTTTGGTGACTAACTGTGCTGCTGGCAACAATTTAATCACGTTTTTTTGCCGACGGCCATATTCAACGAGTGTTGAGCGTTCGCAATTTCATCACTTATTCTGCGCTCTGTCACACTGACGAGTGCTCTGAAATCGGAGTAGAGCGGATTTACGAACAAACCCAAGGCAAGCAGGCAGGTCAGCTTGCTAAACCTGACTAACCTACTAAATAAAGCTAGTTAAACGTTAGGCACATTGTATGAAATGCCTTAAGGCGAAACAAGTAAGCGAAATGATTTATTTACATTTTATTGCTGGCTATAATACATATTTAAGGGATACATAAATTTGCAAGTTGTTTAAATGGTCACACACCCCTCACACAGGCCAGGACATGCTTCTGTGAGTTGCTAACAGCACATGTGTCCCTCTCCTTGCAGGTGCAGCGGCATAGTCCAGGTTGCTAAACAGGAAACTACGGGTCGCCTTTTAGGCCTAAACGAATTTCGTTAGCTACCTACGCTAGTTTCTCTAGCGTCAAGGAACATCTCTGAATAACATTAACTAGCTACTATACTTGTTTACTGTACAAACGCTTCCATAACAGGCACACTATTCCAACGCTTACGGTTGTTACCTTTTGTTTGTAACTTTAAAAAGTTTACCGCCGTAATAATACTAACTTTGTTCCATGGTCGTAAACTACACAACTCTGATTTCTACCTAGCAAATGATAAATCAGCTAACATCCTCTTTAGCTAAGCACAGCTGGCTTCCAAGCAGACACTTCCCTGCAGCTGTGTGTGGTTTGTCCCGAGATTGAAACAGATGTACCCCCGAATATATATATATATATATCTTTTTTTGTTTTGTATTATTCTTTTTCGGTGAGGTTTAACGGCGGTTGGCATTCAATATGTTGCATTACCGCCCCCAAATTAACTATAGATCCATTACACTTTAGGATACTAGATTGAAAAGGGAATCAGAAAAAAATAAAAACATTTATTTTTTATTACCCCATCAACTAACTTAATACTCATCAAAACCCATCACCTTATTCCACTTCTTTAACCCTCTCTGATCCTACCTCAGGCCAACAGCCTGGGAAGATGGGACACTGCTCCTCAACACACCCTGTAACTCTTCTGAAGTTAAATCTCATATACCCAAATACTTCTCTGCAGTTGCCACCACAACATATATTTTCTGTGATTTACTTACCATTTCTGCAGTAGAGTTGATAACCATTACTATGAATGCTAAGAAGCTAACCTTACTGAAGCATCTCACTGATTGGCCTATCTGTCTGTATTGGCACAAATCTACTACTCACTGGGATCCTCTCAGGATCCCTCACCCTTGACCCATCCTCCTCCACTTTATTCACTGCCTCATCATATGACACCCTCTGCACTACTCTGACTCTGGCCACCTCAACCTGCCTCTCTAGCACCAGAGATTCCCGATCCCCAGCAACATGAGCACCCCTACAATTGACAAACAACTTCATCCACCAAATCTTCAATCCTCAGTCACATGAATCTCCCTCCTACACACTGGGGCAACATGACCATAAACGTTGCTCCTGATTACAGCGCAGTAGATTCTGCACAAAATCTCTAAAAGGATAACTGATATATCCTAAAATCACTTTGTCTGGTAGAGACTGACAATGACTCCACTGTTTCACCATGCTCCCCAATGGGTGTGCGTGGCACCAAACGGCAGGCATCACAAACACCAGGAATGTTCAACTTCAATTGCTACACCTCCACACTTAACACTACCACATAAATCACTCCTTTCAATGGTGCCCTATTCCTAAGAGTAAAGCAAGAAACAGATCTTGACCCAAGTTTCGTGACACGAAGCACCTTCTCACTCTGGTCATACGTAACACAAACAAAATTCACAAGTCCACTGCAGGTTACCTTTAATTGACTTAAGATTCTTCTTCTTAGGGATTGGGTTGGTGGATTACATCTGACTTTTAAGGTGCATACACCTCCACCTACTGTACTGGAGGGTGAGGCCAGGCACAGCCTAACTACACAAAATTGTTCCTTAGTCCTGTTCCTCTAAGAAAGTGAAAGAGCCCTAAACTACACCACCCAAACTTGTCCAGCCTCTCTAACCCTTTCACACAATCTCTCCCTATCTACGATATATAATTCCCAAAATATCAACACATGCTCCACCGTTTCCTCCACCAAACAGTCATCACACAGACCTGTTTCATGTCTCCTTATCACAATGTGGCATTCAAACCTGTATGCCCAAACCGTAGTCTACTCCACAGAACTTCCTCTAACCTACATCCCATACTCCCTACTTCTTCCTTTACGTGATAAAATTGGCTCCCCTTACTACTAGCACCCCACTTCCTTTGCCAAAAATTGAGCCCTTTTGATCGAGGACTTGAATTCCCTGCGGCCCAGCAGGACCTGAATATATACCCCCTCTCGCCTCACAGCACTCTTAGCCAACACATCAGCCTTCTCATTACTCTCCACACGCACATGGGTGAAAACCCAGCAAAAGCTTACCATCACTCCCATCCTCTCCAATCCCATTAACAGCAACATCATCTCCTCAAGCAAGTCTCCCCTATCTGACCACTTCACACTACTCAACACTGCAGCCAAATCAGAGCAGATCACCATTCTGAATGTTTCACCTCCTCCACTCATTTCAAACCTATAATCAAGGCCATCAACTCGGCCCACATACACTGACACATAATCAGTTAACTGCTTGAATAGTCTAACTTTGTTCTTCTTCTTTAAATGTGTATTGGCGGATTGCAACCATGATGTGCATACACTGCCACCTACTGTACTGGAGTGTGAGGCCATTCAAGGCCTCCCTATTCATGTATTCCTCTTATCTAGCTCTGTGTTTCCACCTACTGTTCTGGAGTGTGAGTTCATTACACTTCTTAGAAAAATTGCAATACCAACTTACCTTATACCCATTAACGCCACCCCAGTTATCACTCCTTTCAACAGTGCCCTAATCCGGGGAATAAAGAAAGTCCCAGTACTTGTCCCTAGGCGCTTGGGAAGAAGCGCCCATTCCCTCTGGGTGGTAGAAACAACAAAAAAGTCATCAGGAGTCCACTTCGAGTTACTTTCACCCAACAACAGTCCCCAACCTTTTCTCCAACCAAACCTCAACTCTTTTAATTGCCTCCACATAGGAGATTCGATTGACCACTCTAACCTTTGCCACCTCAATCTCTTTCACCCTTACAGGACACTCCAGGAACTCGGGATCATGATCCCCACCACAATTGCAACACCATTGTCCTTCTACACACCATTCTTCAATATACTCCATCCATCTGCACAAACTTGAAACTTGGCCAAATTCTTTGCAATTTTTACACTGCAATGGTTTGGGGAAGAAAGCTCTTACAGCGAACATAACCAAGTTTCACATTCGTAGGTAGGTGCTCTTTATAAATAAATAAAACAGGACGACAGACTTTCTTATTTTTTTTACAATCACCCAGTGGGTAAGGCGCCGGACACCAACTACACCAGAAATTCTCTTCATATATTCAATGTTAATTTTCATCGTCACCCCTGAGAGGACTCCTTTAACAGGCTCTCTGCTCTGAAGTTCACAGCACGATATTTCTGTTGTATGGATTATTTTGAGAATTACTGCAATCTTACTCTGTTCTACAGAAATCCAATTAATCCGAATAATAGCACTTAAGGTTGTATGCAACCTTAACATACACAAATATATATCCTCCACTCCAACTTCAGATCATTTCCTTTTTGTCCATTCTTGTCCATTCTTTGACACTACTGTTGTCCATTCATCTTCACCAATTTCGCTCAACGCACTGCTTGATTCAATCCTGGCATCCACTTCCACTGTCTTCCTCCTAATCGACCACTTCCCATTTTAGGGCTCTCCTTCCTCCGTCATAGTCGTTCTCCCATTATTAGGCTATATCTAAGCTTACATCTCATCACTTTTTGCTTTTCCACCATATCCATCTGTATTTTGTGCATTTTATAACCAATAAATCCAGTCTGTGAACCTCATCCAGACAAACACCCACACAAAACCAATAGTTTTAATCCATGTTTGCAACATAACATTTTGAAAAGATTGGATAACGACTACCTTAGGCTGCCTGGTTGGCAATGGGCGGTGCTTGACTTGGTCTGAAATAGGTGTCGGTATTATTTTGGGGTCCCGGTACTGTTTGTATTTAGGTGCTGGAACTTTAAGCCAATATTTAAGGGGTCGGAACTCAAGCTGTAGAACATTTGAGGTGCTAGTACAGTTCCTGTGAGCTTGGGCCCGAGTTAAGCACGGGCAATGGGGCCATTAGGGAAATCCCACACTGAATAGAACTTATCCAGAACCAATTAAGTGAAGTCTGACCTAAGTCCTTCTCTGATTGGGAAACCAGCAATCCACAACTTTACCCCCATCCCCCAACGTCTCAGCCTGAAGAGTGGAGCTGCGGGTGATGTAATGGCCTTAATTTGACATGATAATGGTTCGTTTATTAGTCTGAGAGAACAACATGAGAACTGTGTGCATTCTACCCATACTGCCCTGAGGCATGTACATCTGTGCTCTGTCTCTCACTATGTTCCCATATTACTACTGTTGTAACTGATAAGAGTTAGACATCTTAGAAATTACTACCTTTAGAGACACTTATGCCAGTAATGCCACAATGGGGTCGAAAGAGTTGGAATTATTGTACATTTAAAAACGTTTATTCACTAACCAAAATTATATTGTTTATTTGTGACATGCTTTAGCTTGAGGTAGTCTCAGCCTTCTCTTCACACTTGGAGATGCCATTCTCCTATTCAGACCATTTTAGAAAAGTAAACACAAAATTATTTGTGTGAAATTCCTTTATTGCCAAAGTAAACCTGCTAACAAGTTATTTGTCTGCCACTTTCTATTTTTCTTGCTTTATTGTGTTTCCCTCTCTAGAGAGATGTTTCATTCTTCCTCTAAAACAATGTGTTTGTAGTTGTCTATGTCAGTGATATCGATGTCCCTTCATGATGTCACTATCATTGTGTGTGTGTGTTAGAGGGAGCAGTGTGTTGGTACTGTAACACACGACAACAGAGACACTGCTGCTGAATGCTGGGAACAGGGCGGAACTTTTGATGCCGTCATACACTACATGGCCAAAAGTATGTGGATACCTGCTCGTCGAACATCTCATTCCAAAATCATGGGCATTAATATGGAGTTGGTCCCCCTTTGCTGCTATAACAGCCTCAACTATTTTGGGAATGCTTTCCACTAGATGATGGAACATTGCTACAGGAAATTGCTTCCATTCAGCCACAAAAGCATTAGTGAGGTCGGGCACTGATTTTGGGTGATTAGGCCTGGCTCGCAGTCAGCGTTCCAATTAATCCCAAGGGTGGTCGATGTGGTTGAGGTCAAAGCTCTGTGCAGGCCAGTGAAGTTCTTCCACACCAATCTCGACTTACCATTTCTGTATGGACCACGCTTTGTGCATGCGGGCATTGTCATGCTGAAACAGGAAAGGGCCTTCCCCAAACTGTTGCCACAAAGTTGGAAGTACAGAATTGTCTAGAATGTCATTGTATGCTGTAGCGTCAAGATATCCCTTCACTGGAACTAAGGGGCCTGAAAAATGACAAACAGCCCCAGACCATTATTCCTCCTCCACCAAACTGTACACTTGGCACTATGCATTGGGGCAGGTAGCTTTGGTGAAATATACTGTAATTCATCACTCCAGAGAACAGGTCTCCAGAGTCCAATGGCGGCGAACTTTATACCACTCCATCCAACACTTGGCATTGTACATGGTGATCTTAGGCTTTTGTGCGGCTGTTTGGCCATGGAAACCCATTTCATTAAGATCCTGACGAACAGTTATTGTGCCGAATTTGCTTCCAGAGGCAGTTTGGAACTTGGTAGTGAGTGTTGAGGACAGATGATTTTTACTGTCCCATTCTGTGAGCTTGTGTGAACTACCACTTCACGGCTGAGCCGTTGTTGCTCCTAAACATTTCCACTTCACAATAACAGCACTTACAGTTGACCGGGGCAGCTCTAGCAGGGCAGAAATTTGACGAACTGACTTGTTGGAAAGAAGGCATCCTATGACGGTGTCATGTTGCAAGTCCCTGAGCGTTTCAGTTTTATACCTGTCAGCAAAGAGTGTGGCTGAAATAACCAAATCCACAAATTTGAAGGGGTGTCCACATACTTTTGTATATATGGTGTATTTTAATGTAGTGGCAGCAAGAGACAAACACACATTCCATCTGCTTGGCAGTTTTCTTTCCCCCAATGATTGTGAACATCTGATTACATCTGATTAGGAAGCACCGAGCTTTAAGTGTCCTCTAACTGTCAACTCAATTACTGAATAACAGCCTGAGAGAGGCAGACATAGAGGGAGAGAATGATGGAGAGGGGGGGTGCCAGTTGAAAACACTGCAATATTTTTTAGTAGTTCAAGTACACACTGGTTGTGTGTGATGTCTGCAATGTGCTGTACTGTAGTTGGGGCCCAGCTGGGCTTATTGGTGTGTGTCACACATCCCCATTAGGTGAGAATTTTGGCTCGGATGCAGAAAGTACTGGAGGCTGTGTGTGTGTGTGTTTGTGCATATGAGTGCTTGTATGTATTCATCTGCTGTGAATACATGTACACTGAGTATACAAAACATTAGGAACACTGGCTCTCTACATGAAATAGACTGACCAGGTGAATCCAGCTGAAAGCTATGATCGCTTATTGATGTCACTTGCTAAATCCACTTAAATCAGTGTAGATGAAGGGGAGGAGACAGGTTAAAGAAGGATTTCTAAGTCTTGAGACAATTGAGACATGGATTGCGTATGGGTGCCATTCAGAGGGTGCTCTATACTGCCTGAGGTATCTAAAACACACATCAGAGCTCGATTAAAGTACATTTTCAAAACAAGACTGTACCGCAGATGAAGAGAATATTATTATTATTATTTATTTTTTTTGAATTTGACCCCTTTTTCTCCCCAATTTCGTGGTATCCAATTGTTGTAGTAGCTTAGGTTATGATAGCCTGCTTGTGCTTGGATCACAGGGCAATCTGTCAGCGACTAGGTACAGAATTGTATATTTGAAACACCCGTACAATCTTCAAATCACACAAACTTCAACACACACACACACCCACACTCACATAGACACACACGTTTCAAGTATTCCCACACAGTCTGACAGCAAGATAACAAAGCAAATGATGTGTGACCAAGAGGATTAAAAGTGTTTCTGATTGATCATCTGAGCAGTGTTTCCCTCTCAGTCACTCCATGTCAGTAAAGATCTGGGGGGAAAAACGCACAAACTTCAATCTCCTCTCCTTCCGTTTGAGCCATAGTAATCATTAACATATTCTACCGTCAGCTTGCGAGCTATCAGAGCTGTGTGTGTGCGTGATCTTGTGCTGCCACTGTCACATTGATTAAACGCTTGACGGTCTGTTCCATTGTCTTCCTGTTTAATTTACATAACAGTATCCAGTAATTATTCAATTGTCTTCAAATAGTGCCACTTTATTGAATTCAAGGAATTTAATTTGCCTAGGGCAAATTAGGAGGCAGGTGTAATGATGTTACACTGTAGTGAATGTGTATAAGGTTTAAAGGCTGTGTGCGTGTGTGTTGTCAGCAGCCTGATCTGTGGTTTCGGCCTATGTCTCTCTATGCATAGATACAGTACATTCCTCATTTCCCCCCTTCCCCCCTCATACATAAATACATAGATCAACTTTCCCATCCGAACATACTATAGATACATTCATTTTGTGCTTTTGGATGAGTGAAGTACACTGATGACCTCACTCATGTCAGGGACGAACATGGCGATGAGGAGGGTGACTGTGATCCAGATGACAGTCAGAATCACCCTGCAGCGGTTCTCAAACGAGTGTGTCACCCCACCGTGCTGACAGCGACGAATTTGCAACATCAGGTCCAGAATGACAGACCTGTGCAATGAACATTAATTTACACACAGACTCAGTTACATGGTAACACACAAAAACAACTGCTTGTGCTGTCCAAGTGGGGCCCTACCTTCCCAACAGAAGTATAATTGGATAGATGGTGATGATTGATATTCCAAATAGCAGTCTGGCAATGATCATGACCACATAATTTCCAGGATATGACAGAATATCAGCCGCCACTGTACGGCCAAATGTCAGGAAGCCAAAGATGCCTGAGAACAGAGAAAGGGATATGGCTGACAGCCTGTCTTGCCTGACAGCTCCCACAATAGCTCCTACAACAGCTGGACATCAGGTCCTGTTTGAATACTTTCTTGTATCCTTAAATCCATCCTTATTTCCTTGAGGAATTCATGCTCAACGCTAAAACCATCCAACTTCACCAATTTTTTATTGTATTTTTTTATTTCACCTTTATTTAACCAGGTAGGCTAGTTGAGAACAAGTTCTCATTTGCAACTGCGACCTGGCCAAGATAAAGCAAAGCAGTGTGACACAGACAACAACACAGAGTTACACATGGAGTAAACAATAAACAAGCCAATAACACAAACAAGTCAATGACACAGTAGAGAAAAGAAAGTCTATATGCAGTGTGTGTAAAAGGCATGAGGAGGTAGGCAATAAATAGGCCATAGGAGCGAATAATTACAATTTAGCAGATTAACACTGGAGTGATAAATGAGCAGATGATGATGTGCAAGTAGAGATACTGGTGTGGAAAAGAGCAGAAAAGTAAATAAAATAAAAACAGTATGGGGATGAGGTAGGTAGATTGGGTGGGCTATTTACAGATTAACTATATACAGCTGCAGTGGTGAGGGAAATAAAAGTCTCCAACTTCAGCGATTTTTGCAATTCGTTCCAGTCACTGGCAGCCTAGAACTGGAAGGAAAGGCGGCCAAATTAGGTGTTGGCTTTGGGGATGATCAGTGAGATATACCTGCTGGAACGTGTGCTACGGGTGGGTGTTGTTATCGTGACCAGTGAACTGAGATAAGACGGAGCTTAACCTAGCATAGACTTATAGATGACCTGGAGCCAGTGGTCGGTCTGGCGACGAATATGTAGCGAGGGCCAGCCGACTAGAGCATACAGGTCGCAGTGGTATAAGGTGATTTGGTAACAAAACGGATGGCACTGTGATAGACTGCATCCAGTTTGCTGAGTATCAAATCAAATGTATTTATATAGCCCTTCGTACATCAGCTGATATCTCAAAGTGCTGTACAGAAACCCAGCCTAAAACCCCAAACAGCAAGCAATGCAGGTGTAGAAGCACGGTGGCTAGGAAAAACTCCCTAGAAAGGCCAAAACCTAGGAAGAAACCTAGAGAGGAACCAGGCTATGTGGGGTGGCCAGTCCTCTTCTGGCTGTGCCGGGTGAAGATTATAACAGAACATGGCCAAGATGTTCAAATGTTCATAAATGACCAGCATGGTCAAATAATAAGAAACACAGGCAGAACAGTTGAAACTGGAGCAGCAGCACGGCCAGGTGGACTGGGGACAGCAAGAAGTCATCATGTCAGGTAGTCCTGAGGCATGGTCCTAGGGCTCAGGTCCTCCGAGAGAGAGAAAGAAATACTTACTTAAATTCACACAGGACACCGGATAGGACAGGAGAAGTACTCCAGATATAACAAACTGACCCTAGCCCCCCGACACATAAACTACTGCAGCATAAATACTGGAGGCTGAGACAGGAGGGGTCAGGAGACACTGTGGCTCCATCCGAGGACACCCCCGGACAGGGCCAAACAGGAAGGATATAACCCCACCCATTTTGCCAAAGCACAGCCCCCACACCACTAGAGGGATATCTTCAACCACCAACTTACCATCCTGAGACAAGGCCGAGTATAGCCCACAAAGATCTCCGCCACGGCACTACCCAAGGGGGGGCGACAACCCAGACAGGAAGATCACATCAGTGACTCAACCCACTCAAGTGACGCACCCCTCCTAGGGACGGTATGAAAGAGCCCTAGTAAGCCAGTGACTCAGCCCCTGTAATAGGGTTAGAGGCAGAGAATCCCAGTGGAAAGAGGGGAACCGGCCAGGGAGAGACAGCAAGGGCGGTTCGTTGCTCCAGAGCCTTTCCGTTCACCTTCACACTCCTGGGCCAGACTACACTCAATCATATGACCCACTGAAGAGATGAGTCTTCAGTAAAGACTTAAAGGTTGAGACCGAGTCTGCGTCTCTCACATGGGTAGGCAGACCATTCCATAAAAATGGAGCTCTATAGGAGAAAGCCCTGCCTCCAGCTGTTTGCTTAGAAATTCTAGGGACAATTAGGAGGCCTGCGTCTTGTGACCGTAGCGTACGTGTAGGTATGTACGGCAGGACCAAATCAGAGAGATAGGTAGGAGCAAGCCCATGTAATGCTTTGTAGGTTAGCAGTAAAACCTTGAAATCAGCCCTTGCCTTGACAGGAAGCCAGTGTAGGGAGGCTAGCACTGGAGTAATATGATCAAATGTTTTGGTTCTAGTAAGGATTCTAGCAGCCGTATTTAGCACTAACTGAAGTTTATTTAGTGCTTTATCCGGGTAGCCGGAAAGTAGAGCATTGCAGTAGACCTAGAAGTGACAAAAGCATGGATTCATTTTTCTGCATCATTTCTGGACAGAAAGTTTCTGATTTTTGCAATGTTACGTAGATGGAAAAAAGCTGTCCTTGAAACAGTCTTGATATGTTCTTCAAAAGAGAGATCAGGGTCCAGAGTAACGCCGAGGTCCTTCACAGTTTTATTTGAGACGACTGTACAACCATTAAGATCAATTGTCTGATTCAACAGAAGATCTCTTTGTTTCTTGGGACCTAAAACAAGCATCTCTGTTTTGTCCGAGTTTAAAAGTAGAAAGTTTGCAGCCATCCACTTCCTTATGTCTGAAACACATGCTTCTAGCGAGGGCAATTTTGGGGCTTCACCATGTTTCATTGAAATGTACAGCTGTGTGTCATGCGCATAGCAGTGAAGGTTAACATTATGTTTTCGAATGACATCCACAAGGGGTAAAATATATAGTGAAAACAATAGCGGTCCTAAAACGGAACCTTGAGGAACACTGAAATTTACAGTTGATTTGTCAGAGGACAAACTATTCACAGAGACAAACTGATATCTTTCTGACATATAAGATCTAAACCAGGCCAGAACTTGTCCGTGTAGACCAATTTGGGTTTCCAATCTCTCCAAAAGAATGTGGTGATCAATGGTATCAAAAGCAGCACTAAGGTCTAGGAGCACGAGGACAGATGCAGAGCCTCGGTCTGACGCCATTAAAAGGTAATTTACCACCTTCACAAGTGCAGTCTCAGTGCTATGTTGGGGTCTAAAACCAGACTGAAGCATTTCGTATACATTGTTTGTCTTCAGGAAGGCAGTGAGTTGCTGCGCAACAGCCTTTTCTAAAATTTTAGAGGAATGGAAGATTCGATATAGGTCGATAGTTTTTTTATATTTTCTGGGTCAAGGTTTGGCTTTTTCAAGAGAGGCTTTATTACTGCCACTTTTAGTGAGTTTGGTACACATCCGGTGGATAGAGAGCCGTTTATTATGTTCAACATAGGAGGGCCAAGCACAGGAAGCAGCTCTTTCAGTAGTTTAGTTGGAATAGGGTCCAGTATGCAGCTTGAAGGTTTAGAGGCCATGATTATTTTCATCATTGTGTCAAGGGATATAGTACTAAAACACTTGAGTGTCTCTCTTTATCCTAGGTCCTGGCAAGAGTTGTGCAGACTCAGGACAACTGAGCTTTGAAGGAATACGCAGATTTAAAGAGGAGTCCGTAATTTGCTTTCTAATAATCATGATCTTTTCCTCAAAGAAGTTCATGAATTTATCACTGCTGAAGTGAAAGCCATCCTCTCTTGGGGAATGCTGCTTTTTAGTTAGCTTTGCGACAGTATCAAAAAGGAATTTCGGATTGTTCTTATTTTCCTCAATTAAGTTGGAAAAATAGAATGATCGAGCAGCAGTAAGGGCTCTTCGATACTGCATGGTACTGTCTTTCCAAGCTAGTCGGAAGACTTCCAGTTTGGTGTGGCGCCATTTCCATTCCAATTTTCTGGAAGCTTGCTTCAGAGCTCGGGTATTTTCTGTGTACCAGGGAGCTAGTTTCTTATGAGAAATGTTTTTAGTTTTTAGGGGTGCAACTGCATCTAGGATATTGAGTAGAGTGTTGGAAGCTATTTTGTAGATGACATCGCCGAAGTCGAGGATCGGTAGGATAGTCAGTTTTACTAGGGTAAGTTTGGCGGCGTGAGTGAAGGAGGCTTTTTTGCGAAATAGAAAGCAGATTCTAGATTTGATTTTGGATTGGAGATGTTTATTATGAGTCTGGAAGGAGAGTTTACAGTCTAGTCAGACACCTAGGTATTTATAGTTGTCCACATATTCTAGGTCGGAACCGTCCAGGGTGGTGATGCTAGTCGGGCGGGCGGGTGCGGGCAGTGAACGGTTGAAAAACATGCATTTGGTTTTACTAGTGTTTAAGAGCAGCTGGAGGCCACTCAGCTGGTCAAGGGCAGTCAGGTCTGGAGTGAATATATAGGGCTATATCTATTCTTAGTTCTGCATTTTTTGAACGGGGCATGCTTATCTAAGATGGTGAGGAAATTACTTTTAAAGAATGACCAGGTATCCTCGACTGACGGGATGAGGTCCATATCCTTCCAGGATACCCGGGCCAGGTCGATTAGAAAGGCCTGCACACAGAAATGTTTTAGGGAGCATTTGAAAGTGATGAGGGGTGGTCGTTTGACCGCTGACCCATAGCGGATACAGGCAATGAACTTGGAGGGCAAGTTTGTCAGGATAATGTCTATGAGAGTGCTCATGTTTACGGATGATCAGTGATTACTTCAAGGAAGGAGGGATCCTTCCATGATTGACAGGCCAGCTCATCTGTAAGGGTGTAGATGAGCAGGCAGAAGAACATAGAGATCACAGACATGATCACCCAATGGGAGAGCTTCTTGTTCTCCATGCTGCTGTAGATGGATATACAGGCCTCATGGCACTGCAACACACATTCATATACTGTACATTCTAATAATACACAAATAGAGTATAGGTGTTGTGGCAGTGTAACACACACACAAGCAAAATGCATAACCCTATAGTACAGATACTGCCTCCAGACTTCAAACAGTTAAAAGTTTGTTCTGTACCTGGAAGCCAAAACAGATGTTGGGGACGACGATGAACATTGATACCCATGAATCTATTATAGAAAACATAGAAGACAGAGAATAACAGATTAGCACACACAACATATGCACAAGTATACTCATAAATGTACTTGCCAAAGAAACACGTGCACACAAACACACATATAAATACATACACACACTCACACAAACCAACTCACACACTCACTGACCCTTCACTGTGCTCTGGGGTAACGACGGCTGAATGTTCGTCCATCATGTAGTATATGACGATGACAGGCACACAGAGATACAGTTGAAGTTGGAAGTTTACATACACAAAATGATGTCATTGCTTTAGAAGCTTCTGATAGGCTAATTTACATCATTTGAGTCAATTGGAAGTGTACCTGTGGATGTATTTCAAGGACTACCTTCAAGTGCCTCTTGGCTTGACATCATGGGAAAAATCAAAAGAAATCAGTCAAGACCTCAGAAAAAAATGGTTGTCCTCCACAAGTCTGGTTCATCCTTGGGAGCAATTTCTAAACGCCTGAAGGTACCACTTCCATCTGTACAAACAATTGTACGCAAGTATAAACACCATGGGACCACGCAGCCGTCATACCGTTCAGGAAGGAGACGCATTCTGTCTCCTAGAGATGAACGTACTTCAATCCCAGAACAACAGTAAAGGACCTTGTGAAGATGCTGGAGGAAACAGGTACAAATGCAAACCATGTTCCCCATCAATGTTACAGTGAAATGGAAACCACTAGACTAGATGGAAACCACGGGAACCGTGCCCCACTCTGATTCATATCGCTTGATTTCTAATGATAGTTGTCGATTATATCGACTAATTGC
Source organism: Oncorhynchus mykiss (assembly GCF_013265735.2). Classification (NCBI taxonomy): domain Eukaryota; kingdom Metazoa; phylum Chordata; class Actinopteri; order Salmoniformes; family Salmonidae; genus Oncorhynchus; species Oncorhynchus mykiss. Next base: position 68,837,427 of record NC_048570.1, on the reverse strand, counting down.
AATTGTATCGGGTGCCTGTTTTGTGGTTATCAGCTCATTGTCCAGTTATATGAAGAACGGTGACAGGCAGCAGCAAGTATAGGAACAGAGGAGCGACATTCGTCTAGAATTCTGGTTGACTCCGACTACACAGAGGCCAACCTAGGGTAGAATATGCTCAAAGGAATTTGGCGTTAGAATGACAGGTGCCAACAGCAAACAATATCACAGGAGCACATAGGATAACGGGCCGCGTGACGCATGCTGACAGCACACCTGACAACTGTATGGTTTAATGTGGCTTATTTGGATGATCTAGTATCCTGTTGCCATCCTTACAAAAATACAATGAATTGTATGATCAGCAGATAAAAGCTTGTGATTTACAATTACAAGTTGTAAGTTTTGACAGATGGAGTACCCTCCTTGTTTGTAATGTAAACTTTAGGATCAAGAGCAGGTCAGTGTCAACTCTCAGGTGCAGCTCACAAAGAACATGCAGCATAGGGCTGTCGGACAATAGAGAATACATTCTCTCAGGTTCTCCTCTTTCATTGTGTGTGGTATCCAATGTACCTGATAGGAGAAGATTCAGGTGCTGTCTGGAGCTTCAACATCTACATCTTCCAAGTCAGGGAGATCATGTGGAGAGTCAAGTGACCTTTAGTCAAGGGACAAGGCTTTAGTGCTCTAAATTAAGGTTAGAATCCAGATCAAAATTATATGAGTCTAGGGCAGTCTGTGCTTTTGGATAAGACGCTGATGGAGAGGGATAATTTTTTTGCTGATAATGTAAATGAGTACATTAGCAGTTTAAAAAAATCACATTACATGTAACTGATTTCATGTAATCAGTTACTCTCCAACCCAGATCTATGATCACCTCAGCTGTCAGATTTTGGCTGGCCACATACTGACCACTCTCTAACTTCTCCCTTTTTTGTAGTTGATTTCTTTCGCAATGATACCGTACAGGTAGACTTCCAGTCATTGTGCTAACACTAGTTAGCATTGACTTGTGAAACTACCTGCTCTTCATACTGCATGCAGAGACATAAAAACGATATCTATGAGTTCATCTGACTCTGGTTAAGTAGGAGAAGGGCTTAAATGCCATTATTTCGCAGTATCATTACTTTATTCTGCTGCTGTGCTTGTTCTCCCTCTGGCTGACCTCTCAGCCTCTTGTTGCTAGCTCTCTAGCTGATCTCTGTCCAGATCCTCTCTTTCCAGATGCAAATGTATATGAGTGTGTGTGTGTGTGTGTGTTTGGCATATATATCCTACAGTGCATAAAGTTTCACTTTGCATCTTTTATTAAGGTTTGAATTTTTCATTCAACTCTTCCATTTCTGTCTCCAATGGGAGACAGGTCCCTCGGGATCGGAGAACCCCTTGTTCACCATCTGCACGCGTGTGTTCTTCTTGTCGGGAGCCTCCAGGGGATTGTCTACATGCCAGCCGCACATAGACGATGAGAGGACAGGCACCCGCCTACCCCTTTCCTGGTACAGCAGGACAAAATGCTTAATCAATCATTGACATCAATAACAGTCAGTAAGAGTTCTAAGTGGACTGGCAAAAATGAAGGGACATCATCAGAAAGATTATGGCCCAGAGAGGAAGCTTTGTAAGTACTTACCTCCTTATTAATGTTCTGTGTAAGGTTCACAGCCTTGTCATCATGTGACACTTTGGGCTCATACCCCTCCCTGAGATGGAACACTGCATTATAAACCCTTCCTTGCTCCTCACTCTGGGTACACAAAAAACCTGTGATTAACAGTTGGCTAATGCCATCATTGGAGGTAGTAGTGTCCCTGGAAGCATATTTTAGAGGAAGTAGTGCCATATAGTTTAACTACAGGAGTACTGTTTCAAAACAAGACCTGCCCCGGATGTAATCTCCCTAGATGACTACCTCCACGTAGCACTCGGTAGCCATGAAGTGCTTTGAAAGGCTGGTCATGATTCATGGTCATGGTTGTGAAAACTTAAAATCGGCTCTAATTAATTGGCCATTCTGATTAATCGGTCGACCTCTAGTAGTGTGTATGGTCCAATATATTACTGGGCCCAAGCTTCCTCCCATCCAGGACCTATATACTAGGCGATGTCAGAGGAAGGCCCAAAAAATTGTCAAAGACTCCAGTCACCCAAGTTATAGACTGTAAGACTGCTGAACAATTAATCAATTGGCCACCCGGACTACCTACATGTAGAAATTACCTCGATTAACCTGTACCCCCACACATTGACTCAGGACCAGTACCCCTGTATATAGCCTCGTTATTGTTATGTACTTTTATCGTGTCCATTATTGTTTTCTTTATTTGGTAAATATTTAACTCTATTGGCTAAGGCACTGACTTTCCCATGTTTACTGCAACTCATATCAGATGAGAATAATACAATGTGGTGCAATTATGTAGGCCTAGGCAGATATTTTATGTTTCATAGCAATGCATTTGATTTACCTCTGGTAACATGTGCTGGAAATAAAAGGAACTGGACACTGCGACAAGCTCCCTTTGCGGGAAGCTTCGTGCCCACATGCTCGTGTTGCCCCCTTCTGTCTTGCTCATGTCACTGCACTAGCGTGGAAGCCTTGATATAGGTGTCTTCATAGAAAGCTAAGCTTTTAAAATAGACCTCTCAATTGAAAAGGTTCACACAACTCTCACTATGTAGCTTATGACATCAGTTGTTAAAAGAAAAGTTGAGTTGATTCTGTTACAAATGTTGTGTGATCCTGCTGACTCTATCTTAGCCTACAATAAATGTAGTTTAAATCAAATCACATTTATTTATGTAGCCCTTCTTACATCAGCTGATATATCAAAGTGCTGTACAGAAACCCAGCCTAAAACCCCAAACAGAACATAACAGAACATGGCCAAGATGTTCAAATGTTCATAAATGACCAGCATGGTCAAATAATAGCAATCACAGTGAACAGGTCATGGTTCCATAGCTGCAGGCAGAACAGTTGAAACTGGAGCAGCAGCACGGCCAGGTGGACTGAGGACAACAAGGAGTCATCATGCCAGGTAGTCCTGAGGCATGGTCCTAGGGCTCAGGTCCTACAAGAGAGAATTAGAGAGAGCATAATTAAATTCACACAGGACACCAGATAAGACAGGAGAAATACTCCAGATATAACAGACTGACCCTAGCCCCCCGACACATAAACTACTGCAGCATAAATACTGGAGGCTGAGACAGGAGGGGTCAGGAGACACTGTGGCCCCATCCGATGATGACCCCAAGACAGGGCCAAACAGGCAGGAGATAACCCCACCCACTTTGCCAAAGCACAGCCCCCACACCACTAGAGGGATATCTTCAACCACCAACTTACCATCCTGAGACAAGGCCGAGTACAGCCCACAAAGATCTCCCCCACGGCACAACCCCAGGGGGGGCGCCAACCCAGGCAGGAAGACCACGTCAGTTTAGACAGTACAACGATTCTTTACACTATACAGCTTGTCCTAAATTAAGCAAACTATTAGAATTTTAACAACAAGCAAATGGCGGAGCGATTTCTGCATATTGAACCTTTAAAGCGGCAATCAAACAATAACAAACCATCATCCCCACCCCTATTTCAGTAAAAAGCTGTGGGATAGGGCTGGAGAAATGTAACCACTGTCACATTCATAGACAGAGCTATGGAATCAAGGACTGAGCATCCATGATGTCAACATTATAGTTCTAAACATGTTTATAGGCTATATAGTGTTTGTTTACATTTACTTTGTTTACAAACATTGGATTGAAACAAGCTTGCATTTTGGGTTTTGATGGAGTATGACAATTGAACTAAACTCATGCAGCATTCCTAAGTTATCTTCTTCAAGAATTCAATCTGGTTTCCGAGCTGGTCATGGGTGCACCTCAGCCACGCTCAAGGTCCTAAACAATATCATAACCGCCATCGATAAAAGACAGTAATGTGCAGCCGTCTTCATCGACCTGGCCAAGGCTTTCAACTCTGTCAATCACCGCATTCTTATTGGCAGACTCAATAGCCTTGGCTTCTCAAATGACTGCCTCGCCTGGTTCACCAACTACTTCTCAGATAGAGTTCAGTGTGTCAAATCGGAGGGCCTGTTGTCCGGACCTCTGGCAGTCTCTATGGGGGTGCCACTGGGTCCAATTCTCGGGCCGACTAATATCTCTTTATACATCAGTGATGTTGCTCTTGCTGCTGGTGATTCTCTGATCCACCTCTACGCAGACTACACCATTCTGTATACATCTGTCCCTTCTTTGGACACTGTGCTAACAAACCTCCAAACTAGCCTCAATGCCATACAACGCTCCTTCCGAGGCCTCCAGCTGCTTTTAAATGCAAGTAAAACTAAGTGCATGCTCTTCAACCGATTGCTACCCGCACCCTCCCGTCCGACTAGCATCACTACTCTGGACGGTTCTGACTTAGAATATGTGGACAACTACAAATATCTGGTGTCTGGTTAGACTAAACTCGCCTTCCAGACTCACATTAAGCATCTCCAATCCAAAATTAAATCTAGAATCGGCTTTCAATTTCGCAACAAAGCCTCCTTCACTCAGGCTGCCAAACATACCCTCGTAAAACTGACTATCCTACCGATCCTTGACTTTGGCGATGTCATTTACAAAATAGCCTCCAACACTCTACTCCGACTACATCCAGTTTGCTATCACAGTGCCATTCGTTTTGTCAGCAACACCCCATATACTACCCAACACTGCAACCTTTATGCTCTCGTTGGCTGGCCATCACTACATATTCGTCGCCAAACCCAATGGCTCCAGGTCATCTATAAGTCTATGCTAGGTAAAGCCCTGCCTTATCTCAGCTCACTGGTCACCATAGCAACACCCACCTGTAGCACTCGCTCCAGCAGGTATACCCCCAAAGCCAACACTTCCTTTAGCAGCCTTTCCTTCCAGTTCTCTGCTGCCAATGACTGGAACAAATTTCAGAAATCACTGAAGCTGGGGTCTTATCTCCCTCTCTAACTTTAAGCATCAGCTGTAAGAGCAGCTTACTGTACCTGTACACAGACAATCTGTAAATAACACACCCAACTACCTCATCCCCATATTGTTATTTATCCTCTTGCTCTTTTGCACCCCAGTATTTCTACTTGCACATCAGCATCGGCACATCTATCACTCCAGTGTTAATGCTAAATTGTAATTATTTCACCTCCATGGCCTATTTATTGCCTTACCTCCCTACTCTTCTACATTAGCACACACTGTACATAGATCTTTCTATTGTGTTATTGCCTGTATGTTTGTTTATGTGTAACTTTGTGTTGTTTTTGTCGCACTGCTTTTCTTTATCTTGGCCAGGCCGCAGTTGTAAATGAGAACTTGTTCTCAACTGGCCTACCTGGTTAAATAAAGGTGAAATAAAAATAAATTAAAAAAATTAAAAATCAATGGGTACATTTCATTAATTCAGAAGTCCAACAATGGATGATGCAACCATCGTATCCTTGTATATGTAACCGATGTGAAATGGCTAGCTAGTTAGTGCTGTGCGCGCTAATAGTGTTTCAATCGGTGACGTCACTCCCTTTGAGACCTTGAAGTAGTTGTTCCCCTTGCTCTGCAAGGGCCGTGGTTTTTGTGGAGCGATGGGTGACGATGCTTCGAGGGTGACTGTTGTCTGTGTGCAGAGGGTCCCTGGTTCGAGCCCGGGTAGGGGTGAGGAACGGACTAAAGTTATACTGTTACACATAGGCCTACTGTAAGAGTTAGTTCAAATAAGTGCATAGAATTAAACATAGATGTATAGGATCTCTGCCTTTTTGTGGTCGACAATACATGTATTATTCAGAATAGGCTACATTGATTACATACACGTTTTATTTTGGAATCGCTGTATGCTTGTGTAAATATTCATATTTTTAGCTCCGGGGAAAAATAGATTGAATGTCAGTCCTTTTGACCAATGAAAATGTTTAAGCGTAAAGACGGCTCGGATACAATGGTTTATATCAGAGCCATAGAGGGGGTTCGATTAATCACGCCCGGGACCGGACCCCCATGTAAACGTGTTTTGTGTCGGCTGGTCGTGAGCCAGGCGCCCCGTTCAAAGTCCATGGCGAATTCGGCTCCAAACAAAAGTGAATTAATTAAACCTCTAGTGACTCCCCATCCCGCATGAGGGAGCGTAATCATTGACTGACACTAATTAGCATAACGCAACGGACGTAAATATTCCTAGAAAATATTCCTATTCATGAAAATCACAAGTGAAATATATTGAGACACAGCTTAGCCTTTTGTTAATCATCCTGTCATCTCAGATTTTCAAAATATGCTTTACAGCCAAAGCTAGACAAGCATTGGTGTAAGTTTATCGATAGCCTAGCATAGCATTTTGTCCAGCTAGCAGCAGGTAACTTGGTCACGGAAATCAGAAAATAATCAAATTAAATAGTTTACCTTTGATGAGCTTCGGATGTTTTCACTCACGAGACTCCCAGTTACATAGCCAATGTTCCTTTTTTCCAAAAATATTATTTTTGTAGGCGAAATAGCTCCGTTTGTTCTTCACATTTGGCTGAGAAATCGCCCGGAAATTGTAGTCACGAAAACTCCGAAAAATATTCCAAATTAGCTCCATAATATCGACAGAAACATGGCAAACGTTGTTTATAATCAATCCTCAAGGTGTTTTTCAAATATCTATTGGAAAATATATCCACCGGGACAATTAGTTTTTCAGTAGGACCGATTGGAATAATGGCTACCTCTGTATTTTACACGAGAATCACTCTGGGAGCATCAGGTGACCACTTGCGCAATGTAGCCGCTTATGGGAATTCTTCAACATAAATGCATAAAACTACATCACAATGCTGTAGACACCTTGGGGAATACGGAGAAAAAGTAATCTGATTGATAGCCCATTCACTGCTCAATAGGGATGCATTGGAACGCAGAGCTTTCAAAACATGAGGCACTTCCGGATTGAATTTTTCTCAGGCGTTCGCCTGCAACATCAGTTCTGTTATACTCACAGACAATATTTTTACAGTTTTGGAAACTTTAGAGTGTTTTCTATCCTAAGCTGTCAATTATATGCATATTCTAGCATCTTGTCCTGACAAAATATCCCGTTTACTATAGGAACGTTATTTTTTCAAAAATGAAAATACTGTCCCCTAGTCACAAGGTTTTAAGCATGTGTCATAATTACTAGTATTCTGTGTTTTCCCATGCTAAAGCGATTGCTTTTTATTATAACGGTTTATCTGCCTTCCCAATAAAAAATAGTTAGAAAATTTGAACATTTATTTGATGAAAAAGATATGTTGTATGTTTCTGGACGGTGCACCATGCTGCATGGGTTGACAAAATGACGAGCGGCACAGATTACTGTTCGATTTGAGAAGCGTGCTGCTCCCCGATTTCGTCCGATGACATAACGGGCCATACCACGGTGCCCCGCGGTTTAGCGTCATCGAATCTGCACATTAATACTGACGAATTTCTTAGTTTTTAAAAATAATGTATTTCTTTTTAATTTATGTAATTCAAGGCTCATCTGTAAAAAAGACATTGGTCTCAGTATGACTCCCTGATAAAATAAAGTTTAAATTAAATATGACTCTGGCTTGCACAACCAATCTTGAGAGAATGGCGGTCGTCGTTTGATGTTTCACCGTTGCTATGGAAACACAAAGCTTTACCTGAAAAAAGCTGCCAGGGAGTTTATGACAAGTTATTACAACTGGCTAATACGTTAACACAAACTGTTAACTAAACAAGTAAATAGTGTATATAGAAGTAGTAATCACTTAAAACTATCGCCGATGCATCCTGAACCCCTCGAATCCGGTGAGGTGGAAGAAGAAAGTGGTGAGGAGTCCAGTATGACCCTGCAAGCTGGAGATGTTGACATCGCGTTCAGCAATATTTCTGCAACTTCCAGTAAACTAGGTTAGACAGTTCACTATAATTTAGCATAATAGTCAGCACATGGCAACATGTTAAATAATCGCATGAGTCTAGCCATGTCTAAAGTTATCCTCCTATCTCACTTGTGTGTCCTCACATACAGAAGTCGACAAACTCATACAAGCCCAACAACAAGAGGAAAAGGACTCGGGTCCAAGGTAATCTTAAAAACTAGGAATTGGCTGTCAGTAGTCTTCTAACATTATTGTTCGTTCTGTCTAGCATTCTAACTAGTGACGCTTTATGTTCCTCAGAATGACAAAGACATTTCTGAAGGACCACTGCAAGCAAAATAAACTCTACATGACACCTCGATTGAATGACACACTGTATTTGCACTTCAAAGGTGTGTCTGAAATTGTTGTTGTTTATGGAGGGGTTAGATATATATTGTTGCATGAATAATTTATAGAAATTAAAATCATACGCTTTGTGTGGTCTATATAGAATTGTAGGTGGAATACAACTGCACTGTTAGAGTTATTTTAGTATTCTTATGTTATTTATTTTATATTTTCCCCTCTTAGGCTTCTCCACCATGGAGGAGTACACAGGGCTGAAGTGTCTCTGGCTGGAGTGCAATGGACTGCAGCGCATCCAGAACCTGCAGGCCCAAACGGACCTACGCTGCCTCTTCCTCCACCAGAACCTCATACACAATCTGGAGAACTTAGAACCACTCAGCAAGCTCTGCACCCTCAATGTCTGCAACAACTACATACGCACCATCGAAAACATTGGTGAGTCTGTCCTCACTCTACGTACCGCACCTATCTCTCTCTGTGTGTGTGTGTGTGTGTGTGTGTGTGTGTGTGTGTGTGTGTGTGTGTGTGTGTGTGTGTGTGACTCCATCTATTTGATTTGTGAGTATTTTCCCAGCCTGCCTGCCTGATCTGGGCACCTTGCAGATAGCCCATAATAAGCTTATTATGGGCTATTTCGCAGCCATGGGTTTAAGCTTATTATGGGCTATCTGCAAGGTGCCCAGAACAGGCAGGCAGGCTGGGAAAATACTCACAAATCAAATAGATGGAGTCACACACACACACACACACACAGACATTGAGGGTGCAGAGCTTGCTGAGTGGGAGACGTGGAGCATCTGAGTCAGTGCCTCTCCCTCAGTGTACTGGACATGTCCCACAACCTGCTGGTTGACCCAGACATCCTCACTGTGCTGGAGAGAATGTCTGAACTGGTGAGAAGACATGCTCACAACAGGCTCACACAGATTAACAGTACTGTATGCAATAGAGATCATATAATCTTTATTCATTAGTATGCCCATGCGCATGACACACTGACTATAAAATGCAAATACTCTTGCTTCATGCTGATAATATACCCAAGCCTGTGTGTGTGTGTGTGTGTGTGTGTGTGTGTGTGTGTGTGTGTGTGTGTGTGTGTGTGTGTGTGTGTGTGTGTGTGTGTGATTACACCCTTGTTGTTCCCTCCTCCTCAGCGCGTGCTGAACCTGATGGGAAATGAAGTGATAAAGAAAATCCCATACTACAGGAAGACTATGATCATACATCTCAAACAGCTCACATACCTGGATGACCGACCTGTGTTCCCAAAGGACGGGTGCATTACCAATTTCGAACATTTATTTGATGAAAAAGATATGTTGTATGTTTCTGGACGGTGCACCATGAGAGTGGGACAGTGTGGACCACAGAGACCACATCTACTTCAGGTCCATGCTCATCTTCACTGTTCAGGGTCTGTGACAACACGTCAAACAAATCGCCCACCAATCACCTAGTAGCATTGGACCCAGAGGCGGGGGATGCCCCAGTGCTGGTGATATCAGAACCTCAGGGAGAACACAGACAGAGGCAGAGCCCTGAAGCCAGCAAACCAGGTTGTCTCATTGAGGAGCTGGACTAACCTTGCAGAAGGCTTTGAAAGCATTAACAACACTAGGTTTAGGTGTTCAATCTGGGAAAGCCTTGTTTTGCTGAAGACGGGTACAATGTAAACACAGAGAGCTGCTGTGGAGCTATTTCACAGCCATGGGTTTACACCCAACACATTTTCCGCTCAAAACAATGTTTTTTTTGTTAGTTTTTCGTAGCTGTTCTATTACTGGTTATACTTTATATTCTGTATTCTCAGGCTCAGTGTTCTGAATTAAGTGTTCATGAACTGCATTCAAATCCATTCCAAGATAATCCCAGGCAGATTATAGCCAGGGCTCATAAAATAAAACGTTATAAGTATGGGGAATTTGTCTCAGTGCTTGTTACACAAATACTTTAAATATACCACTAGGTGGCACTTAAGTACCAAATATGCAGTACACACTGGCTCATAATTTTTTTAACCTTTATTTAACTAGGCAAGTCAGTTAAGAACAAATTCTTATTTTCAATGACAGCCTAGGAACTGTGGGTAGAACGAGGGGCAGAACAACAGATTTGTACCTTGTCAGGTTGGGGGTTTGAACTTGCAACCTTCCGGTTACTAGTCCAACACTCTAACCACTAGGCTACCCGGCCGCCCCAATTACAGAAAATAAAACATAAAAAACAAGTTTAGAAAATACTGATGACGATGATCATCATGCATAAATGTGAATTAAAGAGTAGTTATTTTGTCAAAGTCTTTGCGTGTTTTAGCAGTAGTATTATTACAGACCTGCTAATGCAAAAACACATGGACTGTATCATTTAATCTACCTGGGACTGAGGGTGAGATTTCAAGGCTCCCTGAAAGAAAACATGGCCCGGTGCCCAGGTCAAATACTGGTCGCAGGGAGACTAGAGAATAGATTTTAGTAGATTGGGTCTTTAAATAAAGGTACCAAAAAGAGGATTAACAAAAAAATATATCCACCTGTCTCCTCATCTCTCTTGTCACAGCCACACGCATGCACAAATGGCATTGTCTACTGTTCTCTAAATCTTTGTTTCTGTTCATGACCATGTTCACATCATAATTCACCATCTCTTCATGTTTCCTCCTCCCTCTCCCCCTCCTCCCTCCCCTACTCTGACACATGGCTAGGATGTGCAGTGTGTCCTGGGCCGTCAGGGTGCATCGAGGGATGCTGGGCAGGAACAAAGACAGATTAGATTGATCTGCTCATGACCTTCTGTTATGAAAGGATTTAAGAGCAAAGATTACAAACACACACACACACACACATTGCACGTTACATACTACACCATACATATCCTTGTAAATATATTTTATTACAAATGAATGCATGAATTATCAAATCTAACTGTCTGGATTAATCAGCTGTGTGTATGTTTGAATTCACATCTTACAATTGAATGAAACAATGCATGCATCCCTTAAAGCAACTGCTCTGAGAAATCTGACATGAAACTATGAAAACAAACATGTATCTAAGGGAAGTGCAGCTTCTGATATCATTTTTACATTATGATGAATCATTACATAATAAGTCCACAGGCACACTGTTTGTGGTGGCTATTCCATGCCCAGTGCCCACACAGGCAATGCAAGAATCAATGACTGGGGAATATAGGGATTTAGTCAGGTGGTGGCTGAGTAAAATACATTTTACAGGTATAGCTCATATAAAAACACGAAAGTGTATACAGGTGTAGGGGTTCTGTAGGTCTGATATCTAATTTTACATTAATACTATTGGTCAACAACTCAGATTCTGAATCCAAACAACTCAAGATGTTATAAAAGGTCTTAGATTCGTTCTTTCTATTTTTTGTTCCTGTCTTTCTTTCTTACATGAGCTATGTGCCATGAATGAAGTCCATAACGCTTGAGTGTTTTCTTGCGTGTTTGTGTGTACATGTACATGCCTGTGTGTGTATGCGTGTTGGAGGAGGTATGCATTTTGGCGTAAGGATGTGTGCTTGCGTGTGTTTTGGAGTGAGGGGTTTTCCCAGGTGTGTGTTGGTTAATTTTATGCTCAGTCCAGTAAAACACAAGGCTCACAGAGAACCTATAGCAGTCTGAGGGAGGCCAGGGCTACATCCTGAGAAGGAGCAGTAGAGAGATGCATGCTGAGAGCAGAAGCGTGGTGTAGGCGGGTCCAAGGTGATGCGTGTACCCTTTTAGAGTTTCTTGATTGGTCTGGTCTGATGTTGGTGGGCTTAGGGAGGGTGGCACGGGCACTGTATTGGGTGCCAGTATGGTGCGGCTGGCACACATGTCATAGAGGTTTCCAGAAAACTGTGTCTTCCTAGACTCTTGCCTCAGAGACTCCCACACAGCCGCTGCGTCTCCAGGACAACCGGCAAGTGCCGCATTCGCACACACATGGAATGCATCCCATGATCTGTAAGGGGGCAAATATGACAACATGAGAGAGTGGTTTGTGAGGGAGTGTGTTTTTTGAAAGTATGTGAAAGGAATACTCCAAGGAAGTCTGAAGGTTGTGAATGAGGGATGTGGGACGTGTGTGTGTATACAAGTGTTGGAGCACATTACAGTCTGATTCTGTAGGAGTGACTTGGTCTGAAAATGAACACTTATGTTTGTAAGGAGATGGGAGAATATGCAAGGAGAAAAAGAGAGCTGGAGTGATTGATTAGGTGTCAAATTGGAGTGGGAGAGAGAGACTCACCTGCAGACTGTGTCAATGTCCTGTGTGCTCTGCTCTTTCTGTGTGTCACCCAGACTGTCCCCCAGAGTGAGGAGACACTGAGCAAAGCTCTTGTAGATGACGCCACAGGAGCTAGGGAGTGCAGCAGCCCAACACACAGGAGCCAGATCTGAGGGAGTGAAGAGTATGAATGTGAATTACAGTAGATACATAAGCTCTTTTGTCCACTGCTAATAATAGATTACTTTTAATTTGTTTATTTACGTCTGGGGTTTTAGCATCGGAGTAAGATAATTCATCATATGCCCCTCTCTCTGTGTGTGTGTGTGTGTGTGTGTGTGTGTGTGTGTGTGTGTGTGTAAACTACATGTACACACACATTGGTAAACAACCATATAATCACAAACACACACACACATTAGCCCTGAGGGAGGGTGGAGAAGGAAAATGAAGATGAGCATCACCACAGGGGGAAGGTTGGGGTGAATGCAACAAACTCAACAAATGAATCTCTTGCTCTGGTGTCCTAGCACAACATGCATTATGTCTCTCTCTCTCAACGTAACATTCTTATAGCCTTTAGTCAACTCCGTAGACTACAGGAGGTACCGCCCCTATCCTCAGCACTCAGTGGGATAGTATTCTCCAGCTGTCCCACAACTCCCTGAGAGACGACAGTGGGAGGCACACACACACATAAACACACACACTGCGCTGTTCAGAACAAGATAGAACATTAGGATAAGTGCTTCGTAAAACCTCTCTCCTTCATATCCGAATGGATTCAGAAAGAAATACATTTTCACCCATACAGTTGCTCTCCTCTCCTGACCAACTTACCATCACCCCATACCAAACCATCACTCCTGCTCTGCTACTTATGCCATCCCTTCAGTTTCAAATATTCTAACAAACAAGAGTTGAACAGAAAAAATATAGGAAACTAGTAAGAGCAGAGTGAGGTAAAAGCTGCCTTTTGAAGCATCAAACTGCGCTCACCACACTAAAGTAACATCACTACAACACACACAGAGACACACAGACATACAATACATAAATAGAAAAGGGGAAAGCATCCTTACAGAGGTAAAGAGCAACAGGCAGGAGGAAAGTCACGGTGCAGGCATGGGACCTCATACTCAACTGGCCCAACTGAGTCCAGTGGAGCCCCAGCACACAATTAATGGGCTCTGATCTGATGACGTTCACAGCAGTGTTATAATCCCGGACAGAATTTTGGTGTCTTCTCAGAGTGAGGTGTCCTGTCATTCATTTGTTGGATCATCAGAGCTCAAGAGTAGAGCAGAGCATACAGGCAGATCGTAGTGAGTGTTCACAGGATTAACAGAGCAAAGGGCCGACGTGCTGCATCCAGGGGATGTGTGTGTAGGGGAGGGGTGGAGGGCAAGCTGTGGAAAGCTTGGGGGCAACGGACCAGGGACGTCACATCATAGCACACTGGATTAGAGCATTCTCATTTCCAATCTCAGTATTAAGGGCATTTAGTGGAGGTAAAATAGCACACAGCACAAACTCACAATGCAGTGTGTCAATAGTTTGGTAGAGAGATAGAAGAGAAAGCGGAGCTCCTCAGAAATATGGGCTTTATATAAACTCAGCAAAAAAATAAACGTTCTCTCACTGTCAACTGAGTTTATTTTCAGCAAACTTAACATGTGCAAATATTTGTATGAACATAACAAGATTCAACAACTGAGCCATAAACTGAACAAGTTTCACAGACGTGACTAACAGAAGTGGAATAATGTGTCCCTGTCCGGAATAAACAGATAGCCGTCCTGACAGAATATTTCCTTAGCAAGATCATCGAATCAACAGTCCAGTTAGAGAGGGTGACAATGGAATTAGAAGTCTAGTAGAAAGGCCTTTTTAGTGTCCTAAGTTTTCATAACTGTGACCTTAATTGCCTACCGTCTGTAAGCTGTTAGTGTCTTAACGACCGTTCCACAGGTGCATGTTCATTAATTGTTTATGGTTTATTGAACAAGCATGAGAAACAGTGTTTAAACCCTTTACAATGAAGATCTGTGAAGTTATTTGGATTTTTACAAATTATCTTTGAAAGACAGGGTCCTGAAAAAGGGACGTTTCTTTTTTTGTTGAGTTTAGTTTGCAGAACAGTTTCTTACAAAAGAGGGGAAATACTCCCTAACACAGACCCATAAATTCCAGATGTTTGGAGTTACTATTTCTCAATTAATGGAATTTATTCTGGGTTTATTGAGATTACTCAGTAAATCTGTCCTATCCACCCCCACACACATATACTGTATACAGTGTATTTTCACAGTTTCTGCCTGTGTGGGACTATGTCTTGTTTTCTAGGACGGTAAGGTGGGCTGTGCTGGGTTAAATAATCCGATTTTTGGGAAGAAGCGGGCAGATGGATGAGATCCCAGTGAGGATTAGAGAATCTAGCCCACCTGGGAGAGACGAGCTCGGAATCACAGGATCCTCTGGGACACTCAGCTCCCAGTGTACAAGGGGGGGGGGGGGGGGGGGGGGGGGGGCAGGGTTCAGGCAACATTAGTTTACCCACACACAGATCATATATGGAGTTTCCCTCTGCCCACCATCTAATGACAGCCCTACCTGGTTGAGCCTTTGGATTATAGACAGTTACAGACAGTTTTAACAACCCACTTCCCACTGTATGCCCCCTGCTCCACCCTCCATGCCCCCCAGATGGCTGGCGCTGGGTGCATTAGTAGATAAGTCCTGTTTCACATCTGTAGACAGTCACACATGGGAGGAACGATATCTCAACAGTAATCTGCGGTTTAATACAACCATTAGCTTCTGAATAATCTGACTGCCTCTGGAGATACCTGCTATGCCCCTGTGTGTGTGTGTGTGTGTGTGTGTCCATCAGAATGACAACTGGAAGCAGGGATTGAGATTAGGTCCTATACACAATATCCCTGACCATCTGATTGCAGAATAAGGGTCTCAGCATGGCAGGAAGCTGAGAGCCACGATCGTCACACTGCTGTTTAATCTCCCACAGTTCAATGGATGGCATCTTCATATAGATTTGAGGGTCGGATTAGGTAGATTAAGAAATAGGTACACTATAGTCAGATAAAGCGTATGTGCTTTATCTCTATGGTTGTTCAGAGAATAGAGAATAACAATGGTTAACAATGAAAGGCAAGGACAGTAGAATATATAGCACCAGGGTACACACAGGCTAACAAAATCAACATGGGCAAACAAGGTTAAACAGGCTTAACATAACCAAAGGAAGAAATGTGCCACAAAAGCGAATGTAAATCCTTACAAATAGAGGCAAATCCACTTGGAACGATGCATGGCAGTGTGGTCACTTACACAAGTCACGCGATGACTACTGAGAGCTTTGGCATGGGATTGTTTGATAGAAGATTTCATGAATTGTTTGTTTTGTAAAAAATATATAATTCACAGACATTCACGTCAAAACACAGTGTTATACTTTAATCTTGTAATACTCTTTAATGACATAGGGTTTCCTCTTGAAAGTACCATGATAGGAGAGGCAGCGGAGTCATGCACATTGTTTTAGGGAATTTGATTCATATTATATAAGGCACTAAGGAAGAGACAGTGAAATGATTAGACATGAGTGGCTACGCTACGCAGATACTGTGTGGTGAAAGCGAGAGAGAGAGAGAGAGTGGGGGGAGAGCGAGAGAAATAGGGGATAGGGAAAGGGAGAGAGAGTTGTGTAAATTTGATTGACAGGCCTAGACTAAGTAATTACATAACTCTACTGGGACCTGGGGTAGAGAATAAATCCAGATTAGGATTAGGAACCCCCCTCTCTCCATTCATCTCTATCTCTCTCGCTCTCTCTCAGTCACACATATAATTCCTGTACCCATGTCAGCTGAAAAGGTACATTCTTTCGGTGGCAAACATATGACAAATGTACATATATACACAAACTGCATAGTGAGTCATCCAGTTTACACACATCATTGATCTTTAAACTCCAAAATAACTAGCAATGCAATGTACACAGAATACTCACACAGACACAATTTACACACTGTCTAACAAACATACACACCTACAGGTTAACTACCCTGGGAAACAGCTCTGAGCTTTCATGTGAGGAATTAGCCCTCTGACAAACCCTTTGCTAACCAGCAGTGGAGCCTCAGAGTGGTGTGGTCAGAAGACTGAGGGTGCATATCAATACTCTTACTTGGCCTCCTCGTCTCCTTTCCTTAATCTACACTGTTATAATTTGACATCCCTCATAGTGCTTTTGACTGTCCAGTGCTTTTTAATCCATACAAATGAAGGAGGTTTCCATTAAACCTTTTTATGCTAGTAAAGTACATGTAGGATAAAACATTTCATGACGAGCCAGATGAAAACATTCCAAATGTTGACAAAACTCAATACGCTAAACATAATGGGATCTTTTTGTGTCGGTAAAATGAATTATGCGAGATATGTCGATGGAAACGCTTTTATGCGCGAATATTGATACAATAACGCGATGACGTGTAGTCCTCAAACTACGATTTGGGAAACCATGCAGTTTATTAGACTACAGATTAAATCAATTATGATGAATTTCACAGGGTGGTGAAAGTGCAAGGTGATGAGCTTGCTGCTCCTTTCCAATAAATATCGAGGGTCTTGTTATGGTGACATGATCATCGATGTTTGGCTGCCATTTGACAAATAAAAATAATCTCGCTCTTTCGTCCATAATAATAATCTCACTATGTAGGCTATACGTGAGCTCTAGCCAACACCGCTAAAGCGCACGTTCCAAGAGTGTGCACACTCATTATATAACGCAACATAGTTTGTGATAAAACCATCATTTTAGTTGAAAATGCGGTGGAAACCTACTTAACTTCTCTTTTTTATTTGAATACCACAAAGGGTATTTTTACGTGTATTACGTCATCACGCACGGCCTTTTATCAGCGACAAATTAATTTGATGGAAACATCTATCGTGGGAAAATGCGCGTTTTGTTTTTATGGGTATTTTAGAATATTCGCATGAAAATGTGTCGCCACGCCCCCTACCTTGCAATGCTAATCACATCTCGCTCTTTGAAAAAAAAAGGTTCTTATCCTTTATTTAACTATGATAAATTGATTTGAATGACTGTTTGCTAAAGACAAGTCACTCACTAATAGATAGAATCTACAACAAAATAATACAATAGAAAGTAGCAAAGATTCTTATAAATTACAGTTTACTGATGCTAAGGACAGGGGTAAGAATGCATAAGGTCCCATATAACAGAGGAAGGTAAGATAGTGGACCATGATCCGCCAAGGGAGAAAGATAGAGAAAAGGTGATCTATAGGGATGCACACTTGACAGACAGAATGGGGGGGAAAGTCCAGTGACATTGATGTCCAAGCTGTAGTGTAGTGCCATCTACAGTCTCTGTATAGTGCAGCAGGTCTGGTGAGAGGATTCAAACTTAATTTTGAAAATGAACTCCCCATACCAGATATTCTTTAATGTGAGCTAGTCATTTAATTTGATTTATTAGGATCCCCATTAGTAGACGCCAATGGCGACAGCTAGTCTTACTGAAAAACGCTTAACGAAAAATACATTACAGACAAATGACTTTACAATTTACAGTTAAAAACATTAACATGTAATGTGTGTATGTGTGTATCTATCAGTTACACATGAATGTCAGTACAAACACACAACAAGTAGGTCACATGGGAGATAGGCATTGTGCCATCAGGTGTTGCTTTATTTGTTTTTTGAAAACAGGTTTGATGTTCACTTGCGCTATATAAGATGGAAGGGATTTCCATGCACTCATGGCTCTGTATAATGCTGTACATTTACTTGAATTTGTTCTGGACCTGGGGACTGTGACCCTTAATGGCATGTCTGGGGGGGGGGGGGGGGGGGGGGGGTGCCAGTGCTGTGTGTAAGTTGACTATGAAAATATTAGGAATGTCCAACACATTTCTTATAATCAAGATAAGATTAAGTCATGATTCTAGATCCCTTTGATGTTCACGGTAAGTGAATTTCTCTAAGAGAAAGTCTGTTTCAATTGAAAAGGGGAATAGAAATGATAGACATCAACTTCATGATTTGATCACTGCACCAAGAATAACATTCATGCATCAATTTAAACAGATAAAGAAACAACTCAGGATATATTATTTCAAAATTAAATTTACTTCAAATGGTTATGGTTTAAGTTTCAGAACAGTCATTGCTGTCAGGTCAAAGTTCAACAGTCAGAGGTTAACATAATATCCATATGTGAGTGGCAACTACAGATACTGTATCAAACTATTTGGGAGAAGGTTGAGACACACAGTCACAGTGAACCTTTAGGTGGTGTAAAAGCCTTGCAACCAGAGAGCCATGGATCAAGACAGGTCTCGTGGAAATAGGCACCTCATAAGCACACATACTTTTATAATACCCAACACATCTTCCCACAGCTAGAGTCACAAAGCAACCTTGTATGGAGGATGGCCTCTGAGCTGAAAAGCTGGTGTTTAATATACTGCAATGAGAATTCAACTGCAGATACTGACATACAAACAGCTCAACAACCAGAAAAAATGGCCTAATAATTCCCCCAAAAAGTAGGCTACAGAGTTGCAGCCATGCAATCCACAAGAATGCATTGGCCAATGTTTTTACACTGCCCTAAAAGGCTGCTTGCACTTAGCAAACACACGGGTGGACTAAATTGGGCAATGTTTTATAGGCAACTATGGGATTATTACTATCAACTAGCTAGCCAAAAAAATAGCATGAGTAGACCAAAAATTTGCTATCTCTTCTATTGAAAATAAATTGTCATCGCTTTCGTAAAAAAAGAGGGTTTGCTCTGCTCTCCATGAAGGACCCCCTTCATCTCACGTTAAAGTCTTAGGTCGCGACGGTCTTTAGCTATCCATCCTTTGGGTGGGAATGATGGTCACATTTTCTTTACCGCTGCTCCTGCGGAGAGCAAACGGTCCCGCTCTCGCACCTCCTCCTGTAGCTTGGCCTCGTTTACGCGCAGCTGGCGGATGGTTGCCTTCATCTCCTTCATCTTCACTTCCATGAGTGCGATGATGTCCCGCTGCTCGTTCAGCTTCCGAAGTAGTTCGGCCGAGGTGGTCCCGGTGGTCAGCGAGTACGCGTGGTCCAGCGGGTTGCTGACAACGCTGTAGTACTGCACAGTCTGCTGCTGGGCAGCGGCCGCGGCGTCAGCAGGGGGATCGTCGCCCCCAGCCAGGTCAGTGGAGCTGGAGACGACTGCAGTAAAACAGGACCCGTCACCCTGCGCGGCTGGATTTACAGGTCCGAGGTATTCGCCGTCTGGGCCGATCTGCACCACGAAAGGGCCATCAGTAGCAGCTGTGTCGGTGACTGCATCGCTCTGAGCGGTCTCAGCGGCACCTGGGGCTGTCGAAACAACGTTTGTGATGACAATACTACCTGGACTGGGGGCTGTAACAGGAGCCGCCGCAGACGCTTTCCTGTTCCTGCCCCTTCGATTCTTGCGTTCATTCACTCCTCTCAGCGGGAAGAGCGTCGGTACTCGAACTGTATAGGTCTTTCTGCCACCGGGAAAGTGTACGCTACAGACGCGGTGTCCAGTAGTGGGTTGGAAGGTACTAAAACAGCCGCTCACCCCGGCCCGGGAGATGTTCTTGAGCCAAATTTCCCTTTGCGTGGTATCCTTTGGAAATGTGTAGAACCGCAGCTCTCTGTCCCGATGAGAGTTGTTGTAGCAGCCAGGGACACAGCAGGTGAATCCAGGCATATTTATTCCAATGAAAATCTGATAAACTTGTTATTCTATTGAAGTTTTATCTAATTTATTTTTGTTTCGTTCTTCCTCGCGTTATTATCAAGCCCATCGGCCTCGAAGCGGAACTACACGTCCCACAATGCTTACAACTTCCTGTTTTGTGTCCTAAGCAGGCAGCCCCAAAAAGATGACATTTTGTTTAGAGTTGTGCACAATTAATATAGATTTAGACGTATTTGTGTATAATATCTCATAAGTGTATTATGTTGATAGATGTTTAACTATTGTATCCATTATTACTGTTTTCCAAGCAATCGTGTATCAGAACTAAGAACTTAAATAAACTACAAGTCCCATAAGGAATCCCGAATAGCTTTTCTGCTTCCCCAAATTCTCATCTCGCGAGTTTTCACTTACATTTTAAACGCGGGAGCCATCCGCTAAAGGTAAACAGTAGCTAGCAAGTTTTTTTTTATTGTATATATAATTTTTCATAGTATCCTAGCAAGCTTAGGATACTATCATAAAATAGCACATCAAAATGTTGTTTTTCCACATAGAGGCGACACGAATCTAACGTATCGTGAACACGACTCGGCAGAATTCCTTGATTGTGTCAGTCAGTATGATACATTTAACTTTAGCTTAGTTTGGATAGCTAGCTAGGTTAACCTGTTACGTTAGCGTAGTTAACTCTAACGCGTTAGTTGCCCCACTTACTTACTTTCAGAAGTAGTAAGTTATGTGTTTATTTGCATTAACGTTAGCTAGCAAGTACTAAGCCGGTAGTGAGCTAGCTAACTAATTGAAACTGACAGCATGTCAATTATTTCCAGAATATCGGTAAGACGTTAACTTCTTCTGTTTCGACAGACTGAACGTTATGCCATAGATTCTGTAGACGATGACCTGTCTGCTCGAATTCTCCTGCAAAATGTAATTCAAACGGAGTCCTCCAGGTCCCCAATTACCCGCAGGTAAATCAACACTGTCGAAAAGTGTCACCCACATTACCTACTACTATCGATCAACTAAACTTGCTTTGGCTAGCGGTTGTCTACTGTTAGGTTGACAGGCCTTCTCTTGTCAACTGTGATATCTCCAGATAAATGTTAACATTTTAATGGAATAAGCCATGTGTGTTATGTCCTCTCTAGTGCCTCCCAGGCTCAGTTCCAGTCCCCTGGGTCCAGAGTCAGACATAGTATCAGACTAAGGAGGAGTGATGTTGGGGCCCTTACCCCACAGGAGTCCCTCAAACAGAGCATCAAAAATAAGCTTTGTGAGGTCAGGTTAAGCTGGGTGTACACTGATTTTGGCCCCAATTTTAGCTGTCCCAGACAAGGTTTTGAGATCGGAGACAAAATCCCCATGTCCTTGCCTACTCTGGGTGAGCGGCCATCAGCTACGCTTGTTTAATGTGAGCGGGTCAGAGATGTAATCAGAGGGCTACCGATCCTGTCTTTGAGCAGTCCCAGACATCCCAATATTTTTAAAGGTGTTTGATTTTATCTGCACAAAATCTGCAATGCTGTTGTAGTGTGACATGTGTAATGACAAGATTTGAGAACGGTGATCAGCAATAGCCAGTGAGATGATGACTTTGTATCACATCACCCAGAATGTGTACTCTCGAGCAGGAGCGATGATTACTACTAGTATGTGTTTGTACTTGCCAAAGTGTCAAATCGTTACAGCTCTGACAAGCTCTTTACACACAATGTATTTCAATTAAAAATGTATTGGCTAGATATTTCAACTCTGTATGGCAAGCATGAATGTCTGACTGATAATGTTTGAGGCTGCTTTGAGCCACAGCTCGTTCTAGCTATGAAATCACATCTTTGTCAAGACCGCATGGTATAGAGAATCCTCAAGACCAAGTGAAGAATGTTTTCGTGCGTGACCTCCCCTTGTTTGTTTGCGCAGCACTATGTTGGTAAGACAACTACAGGAAAGACGGTCATTTAATGTGAGAGGCTCAGGGATGTTAGGATTTTAAAGTTGTGTAGTGTCCGCCCGGCATTACTTTGAAGATCTGTCTTTCTGTCCGTTTGTCTGTTGGGCAGAGGAACTGTTTTAAACAAGGCTTGTGTTGAGTTCATCAGCATTTTTGTATTTTCTCTTAGAGCACTTCCAGGTCTTCCCTGCCAGAGCCACCCAGTAAGAGGTGGGCTGTATCAGAGGGAGTCGGGAAGATAAATACGCCTGCACCAGCCACAGCCTCACTTCTCTATGACGATGACATCACACCTAGATATATACTGCAGATCCTGCAGACAGGTGAGTGTTGTCATATCACAGTGAGAGTGTGTGGGTCAGAGTTTTAATTATTGACTAGCGGTAAGATGTATGTTTTATTATATGCTCATCATGGGCACATTATGGCCCGTTGTTCAGTGATCTTTGTTTTTGTTTCTCTTCTGTCTCCTCTCTGATTGGTCAGAGTCGGAGACATCCCTTCTGGTTCAGGACCGGCCAGTCCGGAAGGAGCCAGAGCTTCCCTCCACAAACTCCAGTCTTCACAGCAACCGCCCAAGGTATGCTGACAGACAAGGACGATATCCTCAGAGGTGCACTCAGGACACACAGCCCTCTGCATTATTGGTGTGGTGATGTTTGTGCGTTCACACCTTGTTTTTGTTTGTGCCTCCTAGTACAGGGCTGTCTGAGTTGGATCTCCCTGACATGACCACCACAGTAAACCTGTCAAATACTGTGAAGGGACTAAGCAGGAAGCGACCATGTCGGAGTCTCAACATAACAGCATTCAACAGGCAGCTTGAACATGAAGGTAAGGTCATGTTCGGCACTGTACAGTGTGTGCGCATGGTTAAGTTTGTGTGACATCTATAACTGGAGCATGTTCTGAACATGCTACGGGGTGTGATTAAACATACTGGTTATCTGCTCTATATGAGAAGAGATTTTCTCTTCCTCTCATTTTGACCCACTGACAATCCCACTTTTCATAGGTTCAAGTTTAAATTAAATTGTACAGGGCTGTCTGAGTTGGATCTCCCTGACATGACCACCACAGTAAACCTGTCAAATACGGTGAAGGGACTAAGCAGGAAGCGACCATGTCGGAGTCTCAACATAACAGCATTCAACAGGCAGCTTGAACATGAAGGTAAGGTCATGGTCGGCACTGTACAGTGTGTGCGCATGGTTAAGTTTGTGTGACATCTATAACTGGAGCATGTTCTGAACATGCTACGGGGTGTGATTAAACATACTGGTTATCTGCTCTATATGAGAAGAGATTTTCTCTTCCTCTCATTTTGACCCACTGACAATCCCACTTTTCATGGGTTCAAGTTTAAATTAAATTGTATTTTTCGGCAAATACAATGGGTGTAGACGTTTCCATTAAATGTTTGCTTACGAGACCTTCCCAACGATGCAGAGTTAAAAAATAATAATACAAATAGTAACACAAGGAATAAAATACACAAGAATGGAGCTATATACAGGGAGTACCAGTACCAGATCAATGTGCAGGAGTATGAGGTATTTGAAGTAGATACTGTATGTACACGTAGGCAGGATAAGTGACTAGGCATCATAATAGATAAGAGTAACATGTGTGTGGGTTTTATGTGAGAGTGTGTGTCTGTATTTAGTATTGTGAGTGCATAAAGTCAGTGCAAGAAAGGATCAATGCAGATAATTAATGGTTACATGGACTAACTATTTAGTTGTCTTATGGATATTTAGCAGTATAATGACTTGGGGGTAGAAGCCGTCTCGGAGCCTGTTGGTTAGGAGTCTGATGATGGATGTATTCACTTCCTGATATAATTTTATGTTTGTGGATTCCTTGTTTGCAGATGGAGAAGGTGGCAGTGCAACAGAAAAAGACCTCTCATCCCTGTCTTCTGCCTCTCCAAGGTAAAGAGCTGCAAATTGGAAAAACTTCTGCTCTCATTGAATTTCAGTAGTGAATGTCAGAAATGTAAATGAGGCTGTTTTCTCATATTTTCTAGCTCTATCACCTTCTCTCTGAAAACATCCTTTGTGGACATTCGGACTGAGAAAAGGAGATTTCAAAGGAAGGTAGCAAATGGTAAAAATATTTGCCTTGAGGAGTTTGACGAGGCCCTACGGAATCGACAGGCGGCAATGGGTGGAGACCCTGGTAAGCGCTTTCCTCTGTATCCTATATAATTTCTTCCCCCTTATATCTGCTTGTCTTTTGTTCGGTGTATTATATTGTATGATATGCACTTAAATGATTGGGAACAATATGAGATTAAGACTCTTATTTAAGACTACATTTTGTGTGAAGAGTCAAACTTAAACCTAGTACTTCCACCTCTTTTTTTCTCTTTCCACGCCCACCTCCCTCTCCCTGTTTGTCAGAGCTGAGTGTTAGGGAGGATCAGCAGGGTCTCAGTGAGACCGTTCGTTCTGAGGGGTTCACCTTGGGACTGAGTGACCTCACCGCTCCTGACATCACCCATGACATCATCACCAGCAAAACAGAGCTCTATGCCCCACCTGATGACACAGCAACAACCTTCACTATCGCCAGCCAGGACAAAGACACCATCATAGGCACACAGATCCAGCGAGAAATGGGAGGAATGAAGGATGAGGAGGAGAAAGATATGGAGGTGGTAGGGGAACAAAAGGAGTACAAGATGGAAATAGACAACAAAGATGGAGAGGATTTGGCTGTTGATGCTGGGCAGAGAGAGGCCTTGGTGAGACAGGAGGAGTCCAAATCACAGACCGAAGAGGTAGCTGACTCCCGGACAGGAGAAGATGAGGAGCTGGCTAAATCTCAAACAGAAGGAGAGGTAGCCGAGTCTCTGACAGAAGGAGAGGTAGCCGAGTCTCCGACAGAAGGAGAGGAGGAGGAGATGACTGAATCTCAGACAGAAGATGTAGCAGATGAAGGGAGACAGGTAGTGGAAAAAGGCTTGACATCACAGAGTTTAGTACACAACGCGATGCGCATCAGTCGGAGAGCTTATTGCTCAGAGGGTGGTGTCAAGGTTGCTGGAGTGATGGAAGGAGGGAGGGGCTACAAGAGCATGGGAGCAGAGCTCCATCCTACAGAGACTGTTGAGTCAGGTTGGTAATGAGAGCATAATGAAATATGTGACATTGGCTGATGTGGACAGTATTCGTCTTGGCTCAAATACTGCTTGTCAACAGTTTGAAAAAATAATCTTAGTGGGTCTATTCTATTTTCTATTGTATTTAATTTAATATTTGTGAGACTGTTTTATTGATGTCTTTGTGTGTGTTTTGTAGGGTGTGCAGGCAGAAGGTCAGAGGGGGACACTGCTGGTGAGTGGCACAGCGGGCCGGAGGTGGGAGCTAGGGAGAGCGCCCACACCCGCACAGTAACCCTTGGCAGCGCCCCTCCCTCCCCATTGCCCCAGGAAGATGAGCTGGAAGGTTTGAGTAGAACAGGCACCAGCCTTGGAAACGCAGGTGTTTTCATGGACAGCTCTGTAGGAAAGAAGGGGTTAGACATCACAACATATACGCAAGCGCACACACACCTGAATACAGATTTTGTGGATCTAACCTTCACTCTGGATACCATCACCCTCTTCCACATCATCCCAGTCCTCCTCATGGTCAGCTGGGCTCTGGGCAGTGATGGGGTGCAGGGATGAAATGCTACTATGAGGGGCATTGTTCTCAGGTTCAAAGGTCATCTCTAAAGGAGGCATGGAGTTCTCCTATTCTCCTATAGGCATGGAGTTCTCCTATTGACCCCCTGGCCACACCCACTATTCTCAAAGACCTTCAACCAAGGCAAGTCACACACAAACACATGCAATCATTTTAGTAGTAGTATTGTGTGCTAGTTTGTGTGCAAGCTTGTGACCTAATCTGTTGTCTTTTGAGGCCTCAGTGTTTCGGCTGGTGCTGCAGCTGCGCTGAAGCCCAAAGCGGTGATGAATGCATTTGGAAAGTGGACTGGATAGGCCAAAAAGGATCCTGGTCTCTCTAAGAACTACATCATGAGCGTGTTCAAACACTTTGCCAAGACCAAGGTGTCTACAGATGTCTACCCTGTCCTAAAGGAGATGTAAGAATCTACAGCCATCTTAGGGAAAAGTGCTTGTTCATTAACCTGCACATTAAGTGATTTAGTGATGTACCGATCTGTTTAAAGACAGGAAAACATCAGAATACAACTGTTATTTTATCGTTGATGTTAAATTATTTGTATTAGTGACAATAGAGGACTTACTTAATGATAATGTATTGATGGATGAATGCATGTGTAACATTTACTTGCCAGAATGGAGCTCTACTTTGACCGACTAGCTGATGACTTTGAGATGTTTGCTGCTCACGCCAAGAGGAAGACCATTGAGGTAGAGGATGTAGAGCTGCTGATGCGGAGGTTTGTTTATAGCTGTGGTTCGTCAGGTGTTTAAGTGTACAGTATGTACTATAATCTCCTTGTCGTGTGTGTGCATTCGTCTTTCTCTACCTCTGTTTTTCTCTCCAGACAGGGGTTTGTGACTGACAGCATGCCAGTCAATGTGTTGATTGAGAAATATCTCCCAATGGAATCCCGGATGCTCCTCATTCCTGTGGCAACAAGTGGTAACTACGTCATTCCCAAACCGAGGAGAAAATGACCAGCCTATACTGAAAATGATTGGCTCAAATCATAATGTGGGCTGATGTTGTATATTTGATTGAATATCTATTAACAGCTGTTAATTTATTATTTATAGACACTCATTCAAACACAGCCAGGACAAGACCATGTAACCTGGTGTAAATGTGTTTTTGTATGAATATGGCTTCGTCTTTTGTTTTGTTTATATTTGTCAAATATTACTGCAATAAAATGTATTTGATTTAATCAGTAGTCTGGTCTGGCATTTGTTAGGGCCTTTGGATGACAAAGGAGACCCTGAGGTTAGGAGTGCCTTTGCTTCCATCAGAGAATCCTGAAAGACAACCAATACAACAAGCACTATAGTTTGTAGACACTAATCTAATGCCCTCTGTCCTCATGCTGCCCTCAGTTTTCACGATCGACCCAGCTAATCACAGTACAGTCAGAATAAAAAAGCAATCATTCAAACTTTCGCATTCGTTACTTTGGGATGTGATCATTAGGCAGATGTTTCAAAACGTTTTGCAACAAACCGTTTTACTCCAAACAGAAAATGCAAACGACCGTTTCTATTGGACAAATTCAGTTAGGCCCATTTTCGTTCGCCTTGATTGCTTGATCGTTCTTGGCTAACGGTCAGCTTTCAAACAATATGCTTCGAACACACTGATTGTGATATTGCGTTTAGGTACACCAGAAGTTCATTAATTTCCAATGGATCGATGCGTTTGCCTTGCAGCATTGCGTTGCAGAGGCATATGTAGTACGTTGTGGTAAATCGAATGTATGCATCAAATTGTATGCGTAGACTTGACAGAAAGTAGTAGAATGTTGAATTTTTGTTGCACACAAATCCAGTAAAAAGAATGTGGGATTCCATAATTGTACATATTTTATTCATTTGCCAAGTAGCATACATATTTATTCGATGACATCTAAAAATTGTGCGAGCCTATAATATAATTTCCCTCAAATGCAGTTTTGGAGCGAAATGCAATAATAGTCAAGATAGCAGAGAGTAGGCTCTTTCAACAATGAGACCAAACGGTGATGAAGGTGGTCTTGATCGCGCTGTTGGGCGGGTGTAAGGGACCAGCCCTGCCGAAAGCGTGGGTCTAGAGATGGTTGAAGTCCCGAAAGCATGGAGAGGAGTTCCACCGTCTCATTCAAGATCTTCAACTGTTTGGAGAAGAATTTCGAAGTTACTTTCGTCTGGACCGAAGCCAGTTCGATCACCTGCTCCAGATGGTTGGAGCCAGGATCGCCCGGATGGATACCAACTACCGGGAGTCCATCAGCCCAGTTAAACGCCTGGCGATTTGTCTCCGGTAAGCTACATTTGAGTACATGTTTAAAGCCTTTGATACCGTAATTGATTTATATTAGATATATTTTATGTGAAACGTAGCTAGCTAAAGGGCTCTAGTTAATAGCCCATATGTAACATTTACTTTCACAGCATGTTCATTAGGACTGTAACTTTTCCCAAAGTTGGTTTAAAATCATTTTTTAATGATGCAATGTTACCAAATGAAAATAAAGTTGGGGTGCCTTCTGCCCTGATGAAGGTGGGCTAGTCTTCTCCAGGACCCCTTGTTGTTCAAGACAGTAATTCATTAAATTCTTATTGGAATTACTTACACTCTTAGAAAAAAGGGTTCCAAAAGTGTCGTCCTGCTTTCCCCATAGGATAATCCTCTTTAGTTCCAGGTAGAACCCTTTGGGGAAAATGTTATAGATGGAACCAAAAAGTTTCTTCAAAGGGTTCTCCTATGGGGACAACCGGAGAACCCTTTTAGGTTCTAGATAGCACCTTTTTTTTCTCTAAGAGTAGAGTTGGTCTGGGCTACAGTTTGATACAGCCATAGACTGAATTGTACTGCTCCAAGGCATTTTTAATGATGGTTGATGACTATTACAATATAATTAGTAGAGCATAATAAACTAATGAGTAGGTAGAATATTTGGGTGGAATTTCAAGTTACACACAATATTGAGAATTATATTTCAGATTCTTAACGACAGGGGATTCCTACAGGACCATCGGCTTCAGCTTCGGAGTTGGACGGTCCACGGTGGCAGGCATTGTCCCCTCTGTGGCACAAGCCATTTGGGACTGTCTGGTTGGTGAATACATGCCTGTCCCTAAGGAGGAAGACTGGAGGGCCATTGCTACCGAGTTCCTGTAGAGGTGGAATTTCCCCAACTGTCTTGGCTCCATTGCTGGGAAACATGTAGTCACCCAGCCTCCACCGACCTTGGGGTCGCAATTCTACAACAAGGGTACATATTCAGTTGTACTCTTGGCTGTTGTAGATGCCATCTACTGTTTCCGTGTCGTCAATGTTGGTGCTTAAGGCAAGGGAAGTGATGGTGGGACTCTGCCTTCGGCCAGGCACTTCAGGATGGCACCCTGGAGATTCCACCACTTGCATCACTCCCTGGGGCTGAAGACCTGGGACCCGGTCCCCACGTCTTCGTCGAGGCTTCCCTTGAGACCCAACCTCATGCGCTGGACGCCAGCTGCCATTGCCAAAGTCTGCAAGGATCTTTAACAAATGACTATCTAGGTAAAGGTTAGTTGTTGAATGCGCCTTTGGGATTCTGGCAGCCTGGTGGAGAATGTATCGGCGAGTGCTTGGTCTCAGCCCCTCAAATGTTGATGCCTGCGTAAAGACCACGTGTGTTCTCCACAACTACATGCGGAGGTCATTCCAGGAGCCGCTCCGGGTGGAGACGGGCACGCCAAATGGTCACCTACCTGATGTCACCAGGACATGTGCCAACACCCCCCCCAGACAGGCACTCCAGGTGAGGGAGAAGCTGACCACCTACTTCATCACCAGCAGGTGAAGTCCCATGACAATATGCCGGAGTGAAACAGCTCTTTGAAGAGCCCCCTAACACCAAGGTTATTTTAAGAACCATCCACCGCTGTCCATAAAATTGCATTTTTGCCCAGATTACTTCAAGTCTCATTGTTTCTCTTCATTTGGAAGTTATATTTAAGTGAAATTTGGGAGTAAAGACCACACCTTAACCCCTTCCCTCTCCCATTAACATCAGTATTATACACACCTGGCAAGTACAGGAAAGAACATGACAGGTATGTGTTGTAAAAATGTTACAAAAAATAAAAACTATTGAAAGAGTTGTGTGTGTGTGCATGTAAAAATAAAGGCTACACAATTGTTGTAAGAGAACAAAAAGAGCATGTATTTTTGGCATAGCTGCAGACAGATACAGGGACTCCTCAAAGCCTAGACCTAGTAAGGAACTTCAGACATGGCCATAAAGAGAGAAAGGGCAGGGCACTGGAGATCTGAGGGACAGAGAAGAGTGGTGTGTGTCTGAAAAATGTGTCGCCACAATATAGGTAAACACGCATTTCACCTTTAGTCTTGTAAAATAACAAGAGAATCTGAATTCTCCAGTGTCAGGTTTCATGCAATCTATGTACAACTAATAATGAATGCTATCCTAAGTATTGAGAAACTATTTACTTTATGAATTCCATACTAAAAAAGCCTACTAACAAGGAGATAGTAAGCGGAATAAGGACAGTTGGAAAATCTCAATTGAGGACAGTTGGAATGTCTCAGTTGCATTTCCTCGTGCCCTCTCTCCTCATCTCCCGCTCAAAACCCATTGGAGGAGAAGGTCAAAACAACAACCAGACAAGTCTCCTCTTACTGTCCTTCCTGTGAGCTGGTCAGCTAAATTGACTATCTCTGGAAGGGAAGAGAAAAACAACACACAAGCATTACATAATAACACCATAAAATGTGAGATTCATGATAACTAAATACTACTTGTATAGTGTAGTTAGTGGAATAAACATTGGCACAGTGTGGTAAAGTTGGTAATTCTTGCTGTTTACTCATGAATTTGTATTTTAAATCAAAAGATGAATATGACAGGCAAATATTTAGACTGCAAACTGTTTTAGGATATTTTCTAACCCAGCAACAGCTATACATTTTCCTCAAGTTAATCCTTTGATCTGAAATATCAATTAGTGTACATGAGTATAATGTAAAAAATGACCTACTTTACTTCACTGACACAATACTTATGACACTACCTGTGTAGTGGAGAAAAAAAAAAAACACCATTGAACTCTGCATCAAAACGCTAGCTAATGAATTTTAACCTTGATTGCTGCTTTTCTTTGCTGAGGCAGCCACTTCAGGGTTGGCAACAGGCTCATGGCAAAGAGGGTATCTTCATCCTCCTTAATGTGAGGATCAGGTTGGGCTGCATCCCTCTCGATGGCTTTGAGGAGCCTCTGCTGAAATGAGCTGAGTGGATCTGGGGGCTGGTGTGACGTTGTTCCTCTTCATTTCTCCATGTTTCTCTCATTTGTCTCCACGGCCACATCCTGTTCAAGGCTTTCAGTGGTCACTCCCAGGAGGGTCATAATAATCTCAGGAGGTCCTAGATGAAGCTGCTGACTCAGACCTCTTCTCTTTCTCTGCCCTTCTCCCTCTGATACCTGTCCCCGAGTCCTCTCCACTTCCTCCCACAGTCTTCTTCTTCTGCTCCCTGCCTACAGACAGAAACTAAAACAAGAAGCTCCCATGCTGAGGTCTGTTCAACGCTGGTCCGACCAATCTGATTCCACACTCCAAGACTGCTTCCATCACGTGGACTGGGATATGCTTCGTATTGCGTCAAACAACAACATTGACGAATACGCTGATTCGGTGAGCGAGTTCATTAGAATGTGCGTTGAAGATGTCGTTCCCATAGCAACGATTAAAACATTCCCAAACCAGAAACCGTGGATTGATGGCAGCATTCGCGTGAAACTGAAAGCGCGAACCACTGCTTTTAATCAGGGCAAGGTCACCGGAAACATGACCGAATACAAACAGTGTAGCTATTCCTTCCGCAAGGCAATCAAACAAGCTAAGCGTCAATATAGAGACAAAGTAGAATCGCAATTCAACGGCTCAGACACAAGAGGTATGTGGCAGGGTCTACAGTCAATCACGGATTACAAAAAGAAAACCAGCCCAGTCACGGACCAGGATGCCTTGCTCCCAGGCAGACTAAATAACTTTTTTGCCCGCTTTGAGGACAATACAGTGCCACTGACACGGCCCGCAACCAAAACATGTGGACTCTCCTTCACTGCAGCCGAGGTGAGTAAAACATTTAAACGTGTTAACCCTCGCAAGGCTGCAGGCCCAGACGGCATCCCCAGCCGCGCCCTCAGAGCATGCGCAGAACAGCTGGCTGGTGTGTTTACGGACATATTCAATCAATCAATCAATCCCCCATATTCAATCAGTCTGCTGTTCCCACATGCTTCAAGAGGGCCACCATTGTTCCTGTTTCCAAGAAAGCTAAGGTAACTGAGCTAAACGACTACCGCCCCGCCCGTAGCACTCACTTTCGTCATCATGAAGTGCTTTGAGAGACTAGTCAAGGACCATATCACCTCCACCCTACCTGACACCCTAGACCCACTCCAATTTGCTTACCGCCCAAATAGGTCCACAGACGATGCAATCTCAACCACACTGCACACTGCCCTAACCCATCTGGACAAGAGGAATACCTATGTGAGAATGCTGTTCATCGACTACAGCTCAGCATTTAACACCATAGTACCCTCCAAACTCGTCATCAAGCTCGAGACCCTGGGTCTCGACCCCGCCCTGTGCAACTGGGTACTGGACTTCCTGACGGGCCGCCCCCAGGTGGTGAGGGTAGGTAACAACATCTCCACCCCGCTGATCCTCAACACTGGGGCCCCACAAGGGTGCGTTCTGAGCCCTCTCCTGTACTCCCTGTTCACCCACGACTGCGTGGCCACGCACGCCTCCAACTCAATTATCAAGTTTACGGAAGACACAACAGTGGTAGGCTTGATTACCAACAATGACGAGACGGCCTACAGGGAGGAGGTGAGGGCCCTCGGAGTGTGGTGTCAGGAAAATAACCTCACACTCTACGTCAAAAAAACAAAGGAGATGATTGTGGACTTCAGGAAACAGCAGAGGGAGCACCCCCCTATCCACATCGACGGGACAGTAGTGGAGAGGTTAGTAAGTTTTAAGTTCCTCGGGGTACACATCACAGACAAACTGTATTGGTCCACCCACACAGACAGCATCGTGAAGAAGGCGCAGCAGCACCTCTTCAACCTCAGGAGGCTGAAGAAATTCAGCTGGTCACCAAAAGCACTCACAAACTTCTACAGATGCACAATCGAGAGCATCCTGTCGGGCTGTATCACCGCCTGGTACGGCAACTGCTCCGCCCACAACCGTAAGGCTCTCCAGAGGGTAGTGAGGTCTGCACAACGCATCACCGGGGGCAAACTACCTGCCCTCCAGGACACCTACACCACCCAATGTCACAGGAAGGCCATAAAGATCATCAAGGACAACAACCACCCGAGCCACTGCCTGTTCACCCCGCTATCGTCCAGAAGGCGAGGTCAGTACAGGTGCATCAAAGCTGGGACCGAGAGACTGAAAAACAGCTTCTATCTCAAGGCCATCAGACTGTTAAACAGCCACCACTAACATTGAGTGGCTGCTGCCAACACACCGACTCAACTCCAGCCACTTTAATAATGGGAATTGATGTAAAATATATCACTAGCCACTTTAAACAATGCTACTTAATATAATGTTTACATACCCTACATTATTCATCTCATATGTCTACGTATATACTGTACTCTATATCATCTACTGCATCTTTATGTAATACATGTATCACTAGCCACTTTAAACTATGCCACTTTGTTTACATACTCATCTCATATGTATATACTGTACTCGATACCATCTACTGCATCTTGCCTATGCCGTTCTGTACCATCACTCATTCATATATCTTTATGTACATATTCTTTATCCCTTTACACTTGTGTGTATAAGGTAGTAGTTTGGAATTGTTAGTTAGATTACTCGTTGGTTATTACTGCATTGTCGGAACTAGAAGCACAAGCATTTCGCTACACTCGCATTAACATCTGCTAACCATGTGTATGTGACAAATAAAATTTGATTTGATTTACATAGACATGAACAGGATAAGCCAAACCATCACCTAGCATAACTATAGCTATTAGATAGCTATCATGTAAATGTCACCTACTGTACAGACAGTTTATCTGACCAAATTATCAGGGGAAGTATCTACCATCATTTCTATTAACCTGACATACACACTCACTCTCTCGCATACACTCTTTAAAACATGGTTATTTGGGCAAGTTATCAGGGGTAGTAACTATCATAATAAAGCACTGCTTTGCTTTATCTTGGCCAGGTCGCAGTTGTAAATGAGAACTTGTTTTCAACTAGCTTACCTGGTGAAATAAATATAAAATAGAAAAAATAATATTGTTTTACCATTTCTTTCACACACAACTCATTGGCTAGTTTAGCTAGCTAGACACATCTAATACAAGCTCACTACCAAATGTACCTGGTAATCCTACTATCGTGGACACGCAGCATTTTTGGTGTTTATGTCCCTGTAGCTTGCAGCAGTTGTGTCAAAAAGCCGGTTTTGAGGATACTGCGAAAATTATTCTCTCCATGTGTCCAACCGCATTCGACCGTCTGGCAAAATATACCTGCCTCAGTATAGTTGCCTAGCTGCGTAAAATGTTATGCAGCACTGTGGCAATGACTCAGTCGGTATGTTCGAAGCGTAATCCGTTTGTAACACCCCGGAACCGCACGAACAGGAATATTATTTCGGTGACGCTCCCAATCTATCAAGACCCACGTCTCACGCCATTGGCCGTTCGATAGCCAATTGGCTCTCAGCAACGCTTCTACCACCGCGTCCGAGGATAATCAGTCTGCATCCCTCGCCCAAAGCGTCAAAGTAGCTAACTAGCTACCGGGGTCCAACAGTGAGCTAAATAACATGCTATATGTAAATTCAGCAAACTTGCTAACGAATTAGATAGATACAAAAACTACAGTTATGCTGGTGATGGAATGCCTCTCTCTCCTCCCACTCTGTATAACGTTAATTGCATTGTGTCCTTCTGCCATGTCCCTTAACACGGAACCCACACCGGCTGCGCGCGTGTGTAACAGATGTATAATGTACTCTCCATGCGTTGTTTTCTCAAAATAAATCACTTCGGCCATGGTCCCAGTTGAGCATTTATTTCTGTTGTTAAATGGGAAACAGTACGTTAGTTGTGCAGGGCTTAGCGGTATTGATGGCTGTCGATGGCAAAATCTGTAGCATGAAGACAACTGTGTTAGCAGTGGCTTATGTGACCATTACATCGGTGTATGCTAGCTAACACACTTATTTACAGCAAGCACATGCCAGACAGCCCCTCAATCCCTAACAGGTACCATATACCCACACATGTATAAATCAGTAACGTACAGCAAACTTGTACACATTGTGAAATAGAAAACAGTATTCAGAACGTGACCTACCCCTTGCATCACATTTTCATACTGGGGAGACCTGACGTTCGAGATCTCCCCCTATCTGCAAGCGGGGCCAATCACAACACACCTTATTGTCATCAGAGTTGAACTAACCAATAAGAATGCTTGAACATTAAATACACATTTCTTTAGAGGCAAGTGGAAACATAACCAACCCTGTTACACGTGCACACATTTATTTTGTCCCCTACACCAAACGCGATCACGACATGCAGGTTAAAATATCAAAACAAACTCTTAACTAATGACATTAATTTGGGGACAGGTCGAACAGCATTAAACATGTATGGCAATTTAGGTAGTTAGCTTGCACTTGCTAGCTAATTTGTCCTATTTAGCTAGCTTGCTGTTGCTAGCTAATTTGTCCTGGGATAACATTAATCCACACAAAACGCTCAACCCAATCATTTCTAGTCATCTCTCCTCCTTCCAGGCCTTTTCATCTTTGAACTTATATGGTGATTAGCATCTACACTTTCATAGTATTATCACGACAACCGGCAAAACAGTTTGTATTTGTGGCAATGACAAATATACCCTACGTGGGTATAACCAATGAGGAGATGGCACGTGGGTACCTGCTTCTATAAACCAATGAGGAGATGAGAGGCAGCGCGATCTGTGTCAGAAATAGGAATGGCTTCTATTTTAGCCCTTGGCAAAGCAGACGCTCGTTGACGAGCGCAAGCAGCGTGGGTGCAATAATTGAATAACAGATTCCTAAATCTATTTTGCAATGCTCGCGGACGTGACGCGGGCGGTGTAGTCAGGGTATAAGGCTGTTTATTTAACTAGGCAAGTCAGTTAATAACAAATTCTTATTTACAATGACTGCCTACCCCAGCCAAACCCTAACCCGGACAACGCTGGGCCAATTGTGCTCTGCCCTATGGGACTTCCAAATGGCCGGTTGTAATTACAGCCTGAAATCTAACCAGGGTCTGTAGTGACGCCTCTAGCACTGAGATGCAGTGCATTAGACCACTGCGCCACTCGGGAGCCCAGGGCAAGAGGTTGATAACAATGTACATATGTCTGTTAAATAAAGCGGAATTGCTGATTAGCAGTTGCTAAATAAAATAAAAAAATGTAAACCTTGTCTTTTACTACTAAACTTCCTGGTTTTGAATATATGAAAACGTTAATTATCTGTCAATCAGCTGTGTCTTCCCTTCAGAAGGGTACTTTTGTGAGAAGAAACCTATTGGGGAGAGAGGTAGGTGAAGGCTCAGTAATTGATGAAAATAGTTAGAAAATGATTGTCTATGATTGTCTATCTATTTAATACCCATCATTACAATGGACTTGTATATAATGTAAAATATTACAATAGCTTTTGGTTGATAGGCAAGTCAAAGAGCGCTCGCTTGTACATCACTTCAGAGGTAATTCACCTCTAAGAGAGTGCTCTCTATAGGCCTACTTGCAGGGGACTTAGCGAATTGTGGGCCTGTTTTCTTTCCATCTCTCAGGGAAATCCTGTACCTAAAGAATCGAATGAAGACCCTGGACAGGCATCATGAAAACAACTCCTGGAGTGTTGACTCGCTTGTGAAACCAGACCTTAAGAGTGAGATATTATACCATCAGCCTCTGCAGAGCAACAGATCAACCACAAATACTCATACTTCAAAAGGCAGAAAATATTTTAGGGTGGGAAGAATCTACTTTTTATGGACGCTTCATATTCTGGTGAGTATGGCAATAACGTGAAACTTAAACTTAAAAATATATACAGAAGTCAGAAGTTTACATACACCTTAGACAAATACATTTAAACTCAGCTTTTCACAATTTCTGAGATTTAATCCAAGTAAAAATTCCCTGTCTTTAGTCAGTTAGGATCACCACTTTATTTTATGAATGTGAATTGTCATAATAATAGTAGAGGATAATTATTTATTTCAGCTTTTATTTCTTTCATCACATTCCCAGTGGGTCAGAAGTTTACATACACTCAATTAGTATTTGGCAGCATTGCCTTTAAATTGTTTAACTTGGGTCAAACGTTTCAGGTAGCCTTCCACAAGCTTCCCACAATAAGTTGGGTGAATTTTGGCCCATTCCTCCTGACAGATCTGGTGTAACTGAGTCAGGTTTGTAGGCCTCCTTGCTCGCATACGCTTTTTCAGTTCTGCCCACACATTTTCTATTGGATTGAGGTCAGGGCTTTGTGATGGCCACCCCAATACCTTGACTTTGTTGTCCTTAAGCCATTTTGCCAAAACTTTGGATGTATGCTTGGGGTCATTGTCCATTTGGAAGACCCAATTGCAAACAGGCTTTAACTTCCTGACTAATGTCTTGAGATGTTGCTTCAATATATCCACATAATTTTGCTTCTTCATGATGGCATTACATTTTGTGAAATGCACCAGTCCCTCCTGCAGCAAAGCACCCCCACAACATGATGCTGCCACCCCCGTGCTTCATGGTTGGGATGGTGTTCTTCGGCTTGCAAGTATCCCCCTTTTTCCTCCAAACATAATGATGGTCATCATGGCCAAATAGTTCTATTTTTGTTTCATCAGACCAGAGGACATTTCTCCAACAAGTACGATCTTTGTCCCCAAGTGCAGTTGCAAACAGTAGTCTGGCTTTTTTATGGCGTTTTTGGAGCTGTGCCTTCTTCCTTGCGGAGCTGGCTTTCAGGTTATGTTAATATAGGCCTTGTTTTACTGTGGATATAAATACTTTTGTACCCATTTCCTCCAGCATCTTCACAAGGTCCTTTGCTGTTGATCTGGGATTGATTTGCAGTTTTTGCACCAAAGTACATTCATCTCTAGGAGACAGAACGCGTCTCCTTCCTTAGGGTTATGACGGCTGCGTGGTGTTTATACTTGCATGCTATTGTTTGTACAGATGAACGTGGTACTTTCAGGCATTTGGAAATTGCTCCCAAGGATGAACCAGACCTGTGGAGGTCTACCATTTTTCTTCTGAGGTCTTGGCACAGTTTGAAGGTAGACCTTGAAATACATCCACAGGTACACCTCCAATTGACTCAAATGATGTCAATTAGCCTATCAGATGCTTCTAAAGCCATGACATAATTTTCTGGGATTTTCCAAGCTGTTTAAAGGCACAGTCAGTTTAGTGCATGTAAACTTCTGACCCACTGGAATTGTGATACAGTGAGGTAAGTGAAATAATCTGTAAACAATTGTTGGAAAAATGACTTGCACAAGTGTCATGCACAAAGTTAGATGTCCTAACCGACTTGCCAAAACTATAGTTTGTTGACAGGAAATTTGTTGAGTGGTTGAAAAACAAGTTGTAATGACTCCAACCTAAGTGTTTGTAAACTTCTGACTTCAACTGTAAATCAATAATATTACAATGACATTTCAGGCCTCACAACTTATGCTTATGCAGTCTACGCACTAGTTGTCAGGGATGAAAGTGGGCATGGCTTCCCAGTGGCAACGATCATCATCAGCAAAATGTTGCTGAGACAAGGTATTTGTACAGCTCCTCCTTGACAACTGTTTCTTGTGAATAACTATGACTTGCCATTACCAAGTCATTTTCTATAGTTTATGAATATAAAATGAACATGTTTTATACCTCTTTTCTTTCTTATTGTTTTTTTTTTTTTTTACCCCTTTTTCTCCCCAATTTTGTGGTATCCAATCGTTTTAGTAGCTACTATCTTGTCTCATCGCTACAACTCCCGTACGGGCTCGGGAGAGACGAAGGTTGAAAGTCATGCGTCCTCCGATACACAACCCAACCAAGCCGCACTGCTTCTTAACACACCGCCATCCAACCCGGAAGCCAGCCGCACCAATGTGTCGGAGGAAACACTGTGCACCTGGCAACCTTGGTTAGCGCGCACTGCGCCCGGCCCGCCACAGGAGTCGCTGGTGCGCGATGAGACAAGGATTTCCCTACCGGCCAAACCCTCCCTAACCCAGACGACGCTAGGCCAATTGTGCGTCGCCCCTCGGATCTCCCGGTCGCGGCCGGTTACGACAGAGCCTGGGCGCAAACCCAGAGTCTCTGGTGGCACAGCTGGCGCTGCAATAAAGCGCCCTTAACCACTGTGCCATCCGGGAGGCCCCTTTTCTTTCTTATTGTTACAGTACATCTAGG
Source organism: Oncorhynchus mykiss (assembly GCF_013265735.2). Classification (NCBI taxonomy): domain Eukaryota; kingdom Metazoa; phylum Chordata; class Actinopteri; order Salmoniformes; family Salmonidae; genus Oncorhynchus; species Oncorhynchus mykiss. The sequence continues at coordinate 68,798,017 of NC_048570.1, read as the reverse complement.
GCCTTCATGATTTACAAAGATATGGAGGAGGTGGGGGCCATAAAGGAAGTCTTTCAAAATGTTCATGTTCTTCTGTGTTGGTTCCACATCATGCAGGTAAAATGTGATTGAAATTATGTGTTTGACCTAATAGATGTGTATGACATTTATGACGTTTTTCTGGTATTAAAACCTGTTATGGATGATGCGAATTTTCGCAGCTTTTTGTTAAAAATCGCGCAACATTTCAAAGTCCTGCTACTCATGCCAGGAATTTAGTATATGCATATGATAAGTATGTGTGGATAGAAAACACTCTGAAGTTTCTAAAACTGGTTAAATCGGGTCTGTGGCTATAACAGAACGTGTTTAGGAGTAAAAATCCCCGGTAAAACTGTTTACCAAAAACAAAATATTTGTCCGCCATTCAATGAATTGTTTAAGACGAGAGAAAATATATGCGAACCCCCTGTAAACGCCTACAGCTTCCACACGACGTCACCATTGCTATCAATATCAGAATCATTTATCCTTGGTTACAACACGAATAGACCCCTCCCTTCATTTGGCGCACCACAGTATGTTGTGAAACTGAAAAAATGGACGATGTTTTCCAGACTTGCTGCTATCGAATACAGATCGCCCCGTGATCAATTTGATACATCATTAACGTTTATTAATACCTAAGTTGGTTTAGAAACGTCGTTTGAAGTGATTTGTAAAAGTTTATAGGCGACTTTTGTAATTTTAAAAAGTGACGTTGCGTCTTGTAAATGGACTTTTTGCAGCATCAGACTGGCCTTCAGCAAATTACATTTTGGGTATACAATGACGGATTTAATCGGGAAAAAGACCCAATTGTGATGTTTATAGGACATATAGGAGTGCCAACAAAGAAGCTCGTCCAAGGTAATGAATGTTTTATATTTTATTTCTGCGTTTTGGGTAGCGCCGGCTACCGCAAAATCTGTTGTTTACGTGTCGTGCTGGTATTTTGGGGGGTGCATGCTATCAGATAATAGCTTCTCATGCCTTCGCCGAAAAGCATTTTACAAATCTGACTTGGTGGCTAGATTCACAACGAGTGTAGCTTTAATTCAGTACCTTGCATGTGTATTTTTATGAAAGTTTGAGATTTAACGAGTACTAAGTAAAGTACTATAGGTGGCGCTCTGAAATTTCCGCTGAGCGGTCCCTGTACAGGGACCACCTCCATAAAAGGTAGACATTTCTTCAGAGGACTATATATTTTGAAGGCTGTAAATGCCTCCAAAGACCCAGGACAGGTTAACATCAAAAGACAGGAGAAAAGTGATTGACTTTATGATCCAAGTGAAAAACCCACAATCAATGAGTAGATGAGTCTTTATAAAAAACACACATGAAGGTATTGGGACTTCATTTAGTCAGATTAGGCAATTTGATATTATTTTGCCTTTAATTTAATTTTATCACAGGAAATTATTACCTCATAAAAGTAGATTTGTGTATCAATGACACAGAACACACTACATACAACCATCATGGGGGTAAAGCTCTCTCCTGAAAAGGAGAGCATATTCCAAACATGGAATGCTATGCAATGTCCTTTAGAGGAAAAAATAATGCAAATAAAAACAAACAAAAGGAGGATAAAAAAAAAAAACTGAGCGACTAAAAAGCACCCAAAGGAAAATCACAGCTAAAAAATGTTTTGTATTTTAAAGATCTTTTTTTAAATATGTCCAGTTTCGGCCCCCTTCAGGTTCTCTGCCAGGCTATTCCAGAGGCCGGGGGCATAGTAACTAAAGTGCAAGAGGACCAGAGGGATCTACTGGGTACATAACTTGAAAATAATTACAATATAGCATTAATACTGGAGTGATAGATGTGCAGATGATGCTGTGCAAGTAGAGATACTGGAGTGCAAAAGAGCAAGAGGGTAAGTAATAATATGGGGATGAGGTAGTCGGGTGTGCTATTTACAGATTGGCTGTGTACAGGTACAGTGATCGGTTGTGTACAGGTACAGTGATCGGTAAGCTGCTCTGACAGCTGATGCTTAAAGAAAGAGAGGGAGATATTAGACTTCAGCTTCAGTGATTTTTGCAATTCGTCCCAGTCATTGGCAGCAGAGAACTGGAAGGAAAGGCGGCCAAAGGAAGTGTTGGCTTTGGGGATGACAAGTGCAATATACCTGCTGGAGCACGTGCTACAGGTGGGTGTTGCTATGGTGACTAGTGAACTGAGATAGGGCGGGGCTTTACCTAGCAAAGACTTATAGAAGACCTGGAGCCAGTGGGTTTGGCGACGGATATGTAGTGAGGGCCAGCCAACGAGAGCATACAGGTCACAGTGGTGGGTAGTATATGGGGATTTGGTGATAAAACGGATGGCACTGTGATAGATTGCATCCAATTTGCGGAGTAGAGTGTTGAGACAAATTTGTAAATGACATCGCCGAAGTCAAGAATCGGTAGGATAGTCAGTTTTACGAGGGTATGTTTGGCAGCATGAGTGAAGGAGGCTTTGTTGCGAAATAGGAAGCTGATTCTAGATTTAATTTTGGATTGGAGATGCTTAATGTGAGTCTGGAAGGAGAGTTTACAGTCTAACCAGACACCTAGGTTTTTGTAGTTGTCCACATATTCTAGGTCAGAACCGTCCAGAGTAGTGATGCTAGACGGGAGGGTGCGGGCAGCAACTGGTTGAAGAGCATGCACTTAGTTTTACTAGCATTTATAAGCAGTTGGAGGCCTCGGAAGGAGTGTTGTATGGCATTGAAGCTCATTTGGAGGTTTGTTAGCACAGTGTCCAAAGAAGTGCCAGAAGTATACAGAATGGTGTCGTCTGCGTAGAGGTGGATCAGAGAATCACCAGCAGCAAGAGCGACATCATTGATGTATACAGAGAAAAGAGTCAGCCCGAGAATTGGACCCTGTGGCACCACCATAGACTGCCAGAGATCCGGACAACAGGCCCTCCGATTTGACACACTGAACTCTGAGAAGTAGTTGGTGAACCAGGCGAGGCAGTCATTTGAGAAGCCAAGGCTATTGAATCTGCCTATAAGAATGCGGTGAATGACAAGAGTCGAAAGCCTTGGCCAGGTCGATGAAGACGGCTGCACAGTACTGTCTTTTATCGATGGTGGTTATGATATCATTTAGGACCTTGAGCGTGGCTGAGGTGCATCCATGACCAGCTCGGAAACCAGATTGCATAGCGGAGAAGGTACGGTGGGATTCTAAATGGTCGGTGATCTGTATATTAACTTGGCTTTCAAAGATTTTAGAAAGGCAGGCAGGATGGATGGATATAGGTCTGTCTATAACAGTTTGGGTCTAGAGTGGCTCCCCCTTTGAAGAGGGGGATGACCACAGCAGCTTTCCAATCTTTGGGGATCTCAGACAACAACTGTGGGAAGCATTGAGGGCTCCTGAGTGCCGCAGCGATCTAAGGCAATGCATCTTAGTGCTAGAGGCGTCACTACAGACCCTGGTTCGATTTCAGGCTGTATCACAACCGGCTGTGATTTTCCCAGCGTCGTGTGGGTTAGGGTTTGGCTAGGGTAGGCTGTCATTGTAAATAAGAATTTGTTCTTAACTGACCTGCCTCGTTAAATAAAATTGAAGTCAACATGGGCCAGCTTTCGAAACCTTGTAAAGTCCATGCCCCGATGTATTCTGTTCTGAGGCCATATATATTGTATATTTCGACACTGAGGTTGGAATAATATAGTGAAAATTATTATAATGCCCTTTTAGTGTAAGAGCTGTTGGACAAGACTGCATGGAATTTCATCCTGCTTTGGTGGGATGGCGTTTTGGCCTGGCTAGTGACATCACCAGGCGGTAAATTAGTTAACAGACCAATATGAAATAGATTTCCAAACCTATCTGCCAATAACTAATTTTCAGTTTTCCCCTTTCCAATCAGACCATTCCGACAGTTCTAGCTCAATTCTTGCTTGAGAAATCACTCTTTGCTAAGAATTATGTTTTGTTTATTTTTTTACCATTTTAATTGAACACGATAACAGTAAGGTACTTAATATTTTACCCCAGGCCAGAAATGATTTGATATGGAGATAAAAACAGCTGCATTGGACCTTCAACCCCAACCCCCTTAACCTAACCTTATTTTAACCAATTCGGAAATAGATCATGGTAGATCATGACTTAACCATTTATCTGCATAAAATATCCCATATCATACATCGAACTCTCCATTTTACCACATCCAGCTCAGGTTACATATAAGCCTACTCTGCTAACTCCTCCTGCCCCTCCTTCGCTGACCTCACTCCCACTTGGACCCTCTACATATGGGAAAACAAAGGACAGAAATGTTGCCAGCATGGAAGAGCAATTAGAATGTGTCTTGTACATAAGTAAAATAGCCTGTGGCAGAGAAACAGCACAGTCCAGTTGCAGCACTCACGTGACAAATGGATTCAATATTCAAGTTAAGGCTATTGGAAACACATCATAACAAAACATAGCATATATGACTATCTTTATTTTCACAGAGGGAACTTAATTTGTGGTGTCAGATACATCAAGCACACTTCAATTTAAAACACAATGTGAATAGGTTTGATTGTAATAACACTCTATGAAAAAAGATATCTAATATCATAGCTTAGGCTACATTTTATTATATAATAAGTCCCTTTTTTATAGGGGGGCCTACCCGTCATTGATGGAAACATAACTGTAAAAATGCCATTAATATAATAACTAACACTTTTGTTTGCATGCTATGCATTAAAATATTTCTGAATTAACATTTACCATTAGGTCGATTACCTATCATGATACTGGTGCGTGCCGTTTTATATGTAACGACATGCACACGTTATTGGAATAAAAGTGAACAGACATGTAATTTCCGAGTAACACATCATCGACAGATAAATTACAGTAACTAACGTTAGCTACCTTACAGAGTTGTCTTTCACTTTCTTCCAGTGTCAATTACTGCTCAGTCTGTCAAAGTCGCCAGTTTTTGTTCTTGATTTCATGAAGTGCAACGTGTCATACCAATGTTTGTATGTCTTTGACAATATCAATGATGCAACTTAAACTATTTTTGTATCTGAAAACAAGCAATTATACTCGTAAACCATATCGAATTCGTTAAACTAGCTTGCTTAATTTACATGTAACGTCGCATTTAACTTGCTGTCAGTCAATCGAACTAGCTGGTTGGACGCGGCACTGCTGCAGGCAGACTGCTTCTCCTCGAACAAGGAGGTGAAAGCGTTGCTGAGAGCCCATTGGCTATCGAACGGCCAATGGCGTGGGTCTTGATGGCTTGGGCGCCCCCCCCTCCTCGAAACCAGTCCGGGCGTTGCTCAGATGGGCGTGACTGGAATTGTGTCGCTCCGACAACACTGCGCAGACGCATCAGGACAACTTCGTGAAGAAAGACGGATGCTGGGCGAACGCGGATGCCCAAAGTGAACCTCGAAAAGTCAACTGTTGGACAGAATACAGAAGTGTGACTAAATTGAGAGTCTTGCTTTGTTACCATGAACTTTGGACCTGGATGGTGAGTCTTGCTGCCACAGATTAAACGACCACCGGGAGTCTGACGGAGGCGGGGAACGTCATCACATCAGCAGGTACACGGCATAGCCTCCTAACAATCGGCGGTGCAGAAGTAATTGAGCTTAACGAAGGTACCCTAGCTGACCACAAATATATCCTAGTCACAATAGTGGTTATAAAGATCTCATCGATTTTCAAAATCCTTATCCAGGACCCCTGGGCTTCTGCCTCCCCAGCCACTGGTTAGTTAATGTTAGCTAACAATCTATTTGGAACAAAAATAAACGTAACAATTAACGATTTTACCGAGTTACAGTTTCAATAAGGAAATCAATCAATTGAAATAAATTAGGACTTAATCTATTAATTTCACTTGACTGGGGATACAGATATTCATCCGTTAGTCACAGAATTTAAAGAAAAAGGTAGGGGCGTGGATCAGAAAATCAGTCAGTATTTGGTGTGACCACCATTTCCCTCATGCAGCAAGATACATCACCTTCACATAGACTTGATGAGGCTGGGGATTGTGGCCTGTGGAATGTTGCCCACTCATCTTCAATTGCTGTGCGAAGTTGCTGATATTGTCGGGAACTGGAACACGCGGTCATACACATCGATCCAGAGAATCCCAAATGTGCTCAATGACTGACAGGTCTGGTGAGTATTTAGGCCATGGAAGAATTGGGACATTTTCAGCTTCCAGGTATTGTGTATAGATCCTTGCCATTAGCATGCTAAAACATGAGGTGATGTCGGCAGATGAATAGCAGGACAATGGGCCTAAGGATCCTGTCACAGTATCGCTGTGCATTCAAATTGCTATCGATAAAATGCTATTGTGTTTGTTGTCCGTAGCCTATACCTGCCCATACCATAACCCCACCATGGGGCACTTCGTTTACAACGTTGACCTCAGCAAACCGCTTGCCCACACAACACCTTACACGTCGTCTGCGGTTGTGAGGCCGGTTGGACTTAATGCCAAATTCTCTAAAATTACGTTTGAGTCAGCTTATGGTAGAGAAATTAGCTTTCAATTATCTGGCAACAGCTCTGGTGGACATTCCTGCAGTCAGCATGCCAATTGCATGCTCCCTCAACTTGTGGCATTGCTATGACAACTGCACATTTTAGTGGCTTTTAATTGTCCCCAGCACAAGGTGCCCCTGTGTAATAATCATGTCTAATCGGCTTCTTGATATGCCACACCTGTCAGGTGGATGGATTATCTTGGAAAAGGATAAATCCTCACTAACAGGGATTTAAACAAATTTGTGCACAACATTTGAGAGAAGTAAGCTTTTCCCAACATTTGAGAGAAATAAGCTTTTAGTGTGGATGAAAGATTTCTGGGATTTTTTAAATTTCAGCTTATGAAAGCAACACTTACAGGTTGCGTTTATATTTTTGTTCAGTCCAGATGTGGTTCTGCCTAGCCCTAGGTCATGACTCTTAGTTCAAGTACACATTATACGAAGGCGTCTTCTGTAGGGGCGAGTTTTGATAAGATCCCCGTCACTCGGTCTGAACATTAACATGCATCGCATTCGATAAGGTTTTGGAAGCATATGGACCTCATTTTTCATATCGGCAAGAAATACTTTTCAGAAAATAAGAGGTTATATTTATACACACCTTGATAGGGTTAGTGCTCCCACACTGCCATATCTCAATGTTACAGCACTTGTTTAGGGAAAACAGACTGAAGACAAACTTAGCAATCTAGCATGCTCCGAACACCTGTGTGTAAACATAACTTGACATGTAGTTTGGTAGAATGGAAGCACCCATAGCTGTATGGAACTGTGCAAAACTTCTATATTAAGTATCTTCTTTATCTGAAGGATTTTTTCTCGCTGATGAGAGATAAGGGCCATATCACAAGCGATGATTTGACGTTTCCAAATGTTAAAACACAGCATCAGGGTTGTAGTTCACACAAGGCAGACAGGGAAAGCTGAGAACTGTAGGGAGTTTGAGTGCTATGGTTCTGCTTATGTCACACATGCATAAGTAGCAGTCTTTGCTGTTCTGTAGTGTGAACTACTTGGTTATCAGCCATAGAACCATGGGTATGAATATCAAATAGTTTTAGAGAACAAGTTTCAAATAACCTGGCATTGGCGACACTCCTAATTTTCGATTCAGCCAAACGCATCTTCTAAAATGTCCAGTTGCAGGTGGTGCGTTTTGAATTTTGAAAATTCTCCATTGTTAAAATGAATAAATGTTTTTCTCCATGAAGTAATCCAACAATGTGTACGGCGCCATCTTGTCTATTTCAAATCTTCTCTCACTGATCGAGACATGAGTGTCATTGTGACATGTAACACTTTGGGGTGGACCCATCTATCTCAATCAATACCAGGTTAGTTGAAAAAACCTCTGGCAACGTGTTTTATAGGCAAGCCTGTAACTCGCAGTAATTGATACCAAAAATCTTTGGTTAAATCACATCTGGTCTTACAATCTGTAGATAGTTGGACAGAGGAGCAGGTAGTCGTGGACGTTCAAAATCGTGCAATATATGTAAAAGTAAAACAACGTTTAGTCTCCATTGTACATAATAATAATTATAAAACATTTTCTTTGTTGCCAGGCAATAGCATACGGCAGATACTACCACTGTGAGAGAAGAGTGGTGGGAGTAGGACGACGTTGGGATGCTTGCGTGTCTGTGTGGTGCAGACCAGACATACAGTGAAGAGGAGTGGCAGCAATGTTGCCTGGTGTTGGTGTGTTTGGCACAGGGAGTACGGCACGGATGCTAGTTCCATTGCTGCGGGGGGAAGGGTTTGAGGTACGTGCGCTCTGGGGGAGAAGCGAGGAGGAGGCAAGATCCCTGGCGCAGGAGCTGGGCATTCCGTTTCACACCAGCCAATCAGACGATGTCTTATTGCACCCTGATGTTGACCTGGTCTGCATCTACATCTCACCCCCACTCACACGGCAGATTGCCGTCAAAGCCCTGGGTAAGACAACACAAATGCATGCACGCTTGTACACACACACACACAGTTGGGTTCTATAGTGTCCAGCCCCACCCAGGAAGTGTGGCAGACTGGGGCTCTTTCCTGCCCCGTGGGAGAGTGTTGGTAATCACAGTAACAATCCCAGTGTTTACACCACAAACGTTGGCACAGTGCCTACACAACACTCAGCAAACACACAAAATACTCTTACTGTGCTTTCATAGCACACAAGTAATTGACGAGGCCGTAGGGAAGCGATGCTTCCACAAACTTACATAAACAGTACAGTCTCTGAACACTGATACTGGCTGCATTCCTCTTCTAATCTGTCTGGACTCATACCTCGCATACCTCTTTCCCCCCCCATCTCTTTCCCTCTCCATGGCTGAGGCTCTCTTTTCCTCTTTCTCACTCTTTCACTGTATTCTGATTGATTTACAATAGTTGCCAATAAGCTTTAACTGAATCGTGAGTTTTGAGGTACTAGTAGGTTATGATGTCAGAGGAGGTGAATTGACTGTCTTATCTGGGTGAATTCCTGAGCGTTGACCTTAGCTTCCTGCTTTAGTTCCTGCTTCCTAAGAGTGTGTCCAACAACCGGGGGGAGGGACTTGCTCTTTGTGTGTGTGTGCGCGGCAGAGGGGTCTGGACAGTATGTTCTTCCTCCTTCTGTGTCGGTCGATTGGTGGAACCCCTTAGTTGGGTGGGGCTTTAAGGTCAGGGCTGAGGTTATATTTGCTCATCGACACACACACAGTTAATAAATAGTGCCACAACCTACATACACACATGGTGGTTGTTGAAGCATAGAGGTGCTTTTCAGGAACATCTCTCTTTCTCTCTCAGGGATAGGTAAGAATGTGGTATGTGAGAAGGCTGCTACCGCTGTGGACGCGTTCAAGATGGTGACTGCGGCGCGGTACTACCCCCAGTTGCTGAGCATTGTGGGTAATGCTCTGCGCTTCCTCCCGGCATTCGTAGCAATGCGGCAGCTGCTGGCAGAGGGATACGTGGGTGAGCTGCAGGTGTGTGACGCCCGCGTCTATGGCCCCAGTCTGCTCGATCAATCATACGGCTGGACCTGCGAGGAGCTGATGGGGGGTGGCGGACTCCACACAGTTGGCTCTACCCTCGTGGACCTGCTGAGTCACCTGATGGGAGCACGGGCAATACGGGTGCATGGCCTTCTCAGGACGTTTGTGCGGCAGAATGGAGCGATCCGCGGGATCCGCCGAGTCACCAGTGATGACTTCTGTTTCTTCCAGATGCTGATGGGAGGGTCTGGTTCTGGACCTGGGACTGGGTCAGGAGTGTGCTGCACTGTGACTCTGAACTTCAACATGCCGGGGGCCTTTGTCCACGAGGTGATGGTTGTTGGGTCAGCAGGGAGGCTGATTGCCAGGGGGACAGAGCTGTATGGGCAGCGAAATGGAGGGAACGGGGAGGAGCTGCTGCTAGGGGACAGCAAAGGGACAGGACAAGAGGTCAAGGATGTCCCCCTGCCACACCTGCGGGGGCTAGGCTCCATGGTTAAGGCTCTAAAAGATGCTTTCCAGGCACAGGAAGAGCGTCGGTCGTGGGCGCGGGGGCCAGTTGCAATGGCGTCGACGTTTGAGGATGGGCTGTATGTGCAGACGGTGGTGGAGGCGGTGAAACGGTCAAGCCGCAGCGGAGAGTGGGAAAGTGTGGAGGTCATGACACAGGAACCAGATCCCAACCAAAACCTCTGTGAGGCGCTACAGAGAAACAAGAACTGAGTACTCGTTTATATACACACATACTAATATAAATGACCTTCAGACAGCCTCTGACCTGTCCTGAGGTCCTGTCCTATCAACTACTACCCTGTGTCTGGTGACCTCTTCCGTGCATAAGGGCCACACTCAAAGCCACAGCATCTTGTCCTGCAAGCAGCCACAGCCAGGCAGACTGGTGGGCACACCTTCTACTTGATGTCAACTCTTCTTCTCAGCAGAGTTTGTGTGCATGCTTGTGTGTGTTTTTTAAAATGTTCCAGCCAATCCGACCCTAGTTCACCTTACCCACACACATTCCTGTCTAATCAGTGAACACCTTGAAGGAGGAAGTGTTAAGTATTCACACTACAGTTTCTCACTGTGCCTCACTACTTCTGCTGATGTAAGAAATGTTTGGAGTTGTTTACATAGATGTCACAGATGAAATGTAGGATTATCTCTTATACATGTGTACTATACACAAACTGCTACTTTTAAAGAGTAACTTACTAACTCAAGAATTTCATAACAAATCTAACTTTACAACTTCTCGTAGGGTTTACAAGAAGATGCGTATCATCATCAGACTGCCATCACAGCAGAGTTACTCGTATGCAACCGCCCTTGACTTTCAGTTATTTGATGTATATTTTATTATATTGACTGTTGATCCCATATTCCATATCAGCATCTCCTGCACTGCTAAAATGCTACTACAACCTCTGCTGTGTACAAGCCTGTGAATAGAATGTGTCTGACTATATGGTGGAAAGACTACTGTATTTATTTCTTTTTTTACTTTTGCGTTTTACTAAGAAACGGCTGTATGCTTTTTATTTAAGTAATATGTGTTCAGGAAGTGGAAATGTGTCTAATAAGCTATAAGTTTGTTAATGAATATTTATATTTTGTGTTTTTAAGTTATCATTTCAGTTTTACTTGGCGTTATCACTGTTACACACAATACCTGTGATTTTGTTTTCAGTGGGGGGGGGACAGCGGCTGTGAAAACATACTGTGCTCTCGTGTTACTTCCCAAGTTAATAAATATCTCAGTCTTATTGCTGCCTCCGTGCGTGTTTAATTTACTCAAAAGTGAGGATTTTCAAAAATTACTGATTAAATGTCTTCCAGTAGTGTAAAGTAAAACATATAACACAATGTTAATTGAATGATGGCTCCAATCTCCCCCTAGGAATTGGGGTCTCATTCAAATGTTGGATGTACAATTAGACCGACCAAAAGTGCACTGCATCACAATGTTGCTAATTTAGACGAGATAGAGGTTTCAGTCCTCTGCTGCAGGCTTTCGATGAAGACTGCAAATACGATAGGTGGCAGCAAAACGCCTGTTAGTGTCATTTTCCAGCATTCAAGCAACTCGCAACCACTTAGGTACTATGCACACGCTACACGATTTTGCCATGTTCTGCCGTTCCAGACACATTTTCATGATCGGGGTAAAATCCTCTGAATTTGGCCTAGGATCATAAGAACTTAGGCTAGGATCAGAACATACGGGAGTCGTGTAGTTTGAGCGGGTCAAGGAATCTCCTATGATGGTTGTTCTGTTCGCCAGACCCCTGTCAGATGTCCCGAAAATGTTCTGACATGTCAGCAATTTCGGTTGTGCATTTTGTTAGATAAGCAGTGCTATGACGCGATTGCTGCCAATTTCAGCATGTGACACAAATCAAAGACAAAGTATGAAGATAAAACAAACTGTTTTTCAATAGAAATCCCTGATCACACGTAGGCGACGTTGGCTAGCCAAGCGCATGTGCACAAATACACAATCGGGTCTAACAGTCGACTCTCGGTGACCTTATTTAGAACGTTTCAGAAACTCCGTGACCCGGAAGTACCTTTTTAGTGTTGCTGAGTCGTCTATTAGTTACCACAACCACAAAGTCAAAAGGGCTATATCGTACAAATTCATGAAAATAAAAATGTGGTCTTCATTTAAGGTTATGCATAAGCTTGGCAGTTTACTTAAGGTTAGGTTTAAAACCACGTTCTAATAAGATAGATTCTAGAAATGGCTAGCGTTATGACATTGAGGCTGTGGTAACTAGTGACGACTGACGAGACGTTTATGGGAAGATGGCGCCTAGAAAGCGAAGTGTCGTTTGGTCTTTTTTCAGAGCCGTAGATGAGAAGAAAGTGACTTGTCTGCTGTGTTTGGAGACCGTCCTTCATTGCGGCCACACCACGAACATGCTAAGGCATTTGCGTAGCAAACACCTGAACGAGTATAGTAGCGCGGCAGCATCAAAAGATAGGCGGTCTGTGGCGGCGGACGACAACAGTCAACCAATGATGATGAACAGTGAAGACTATTGTGATGGTATGATTTGATATTATGTGGAGACGTTATCATACTCGGATATCAGGTAATGCGAATGTAAAGTATCAAACTTTCATTCGTCAACCCACGCTTGATGCAGACAGTGTTTAGCTATTCCGTCAAATGTTTCCATTGTGTTAGCCCATATGGATAGTCTTCAGCTCAATGACTGGGCGTCTATGGGAAGACCTAGTATGATAGCTGAGCCAGTCACACTTCGTATAAAATGAATGGAATGCTACTTACCAACTAGCTATATTATGCTGCACACACAATGCTGAATGCTTCTACCAAAAACTAGCTAGCTTGTAACGTTAGCAGCTATGCTGTCTGTGTCCCGAGTCAGCTGACTCAGCGTTACAATATATTGATCGCGGAGAAACATGCTGATTTACGAACTGACTTGTGATAACATTCTCTCTTTTGGGGCAGGATGTCTACAACTTTAGGGTAATTAAACAAGCCAAGCAGTGTTGCCAGGTCTAGTAAAAATGTCTAACCCAATGACCTCTGAAAACCCGCCCACAAGGTCTGAAAACTAGCCCTAAAATGTTGTTTTGCAACATTTTGAAAAAGTCAATAGGTATGAACTTTCTGAAGGCACCATATGTAAAATACACGACATGACCAAAAGTATATGGACACCTACTTGTCGAACATATCTTCCGAAATCATGGGCATTAATATGTAGTTGGTCCCCCCCCCCCCTGCCACAACAGCCTCCACTCTACTGGGAAGGCTTTCCACTAGATGTTGGAACATTGCTGCGGGGTCTTGCTTCCATTCAGCCACAAGCATTAGTGAGGTCGGGCACTGATGTTGGACGACTAGGCTTTGCTCGCAGTTGGCGTTTCAATTCAATGGGATTGAGGTCAGGGCTCTGTGCAGGCCAGTTAAGTTCTTCCACACTGATCTCAACAAACCATTTCTGTATGGACCTTGTTTTGTGCACGGGGGAATTTTCATGCTGAAACAGGAAAGGGCCTTACCCAAACTGTTGCCACAAAGTTGGAAGCACAGAATCATCTAGACGAATCGTCTTGTCATTGTATGCTGTTGCGTTAAGATTTCCCTTCACTGGAACGAAGGGGCCTAGCCCGCCCCATAAAAAAACGTCCCAGACCATTATTTATTAGCCACCATATTGTACAGTTTGCACTATGCGTTGTGGCAGGTAGCGTTCTCCTGGCATCTGCCAAACCAATGTTAGTCCGTCGGACTGCCAGATGGTTAAGTATGGTTCATCACGCCAGAGAAAGTGTTTCCACTGGTCCAGAGTTTCGATGACAGTGAGCTTACACCACTCCAGCCGACGCTTGGCATTGCACATGGTGTTCTTAGGCTGCTCGACCATGGAAACCCATTTCATAAAGCTCCAGACGAACAGTTCTTGTACTGACGTTGCTTCCAGAGGCAGTTTGGAACTCTGTAGTGGGTGTTGCAACTGAGGACAGATTATTTTTATGAGCTACGTGCTTCAGCACTTGGCGGTCCTGTTCTGTGAGCTTGTGTGGCCTACCACTTTGTGGCTGAGCTGTTGTTTCACCTAAATGTTTCCACTTTACAATAACGGCACTTACAGCTCTAGCAGGGCAGAAATTTGACTAGGTGACTTGTTGGAAAGGTGGCATCTTATGACGGTGTCCCATTGAAAGTCAATGAGCTCTTCAGTAAGGTCATTCTACTGTCAATGTTTGCCTATGGAGATTAAATGGCTGTGTGCTCAATGTTATATACCCATCAGCAAATAGCTGAATCCACTCATTTGAAGGCCATGAATCCACATACTTTTGGCCATGTAGTGTAGCTGTAAGATAAGTTGGCTAGCAACACATTTTAGGTGAATGGTTGAGTCAGACAGTCCTCAGTGGAATAACTTTTTTTTTTATGATTTTTTTTTTTTGCTGGTACACTTGTCTCAGTGGAGGTAGCGCTAGAGGAGCAGCCCCCAGAGCAGGCAGCCTCGGTGAGTGACGCAGACATCGCAAGTGCCATCAACGGCATCCTGAAGGCAGCAGAGGATCACGCTGTGGTCAGAGACACCGGGGCTGTGATTGTGGGCCAGGTCAGTGCAGGGGCCACACCATCTGGCCGGAAGTGGAGCTCCGTGTGGACGCACTACGAGCGGTTGGGGGAGCAGAACCGTGCGCTTTGTCTGATCTGCAATGAGAAGATCCAGCACCAGAGCAGCACCAGCAACCTGCTGCGCCACCTCTCCAAGAGACATCCAGAGGCCTTTGCTCGCCTGGAGGGCCACATCAAGAAACAGAAGACCAGCGACGTCCAGAAAACATTGCGTAGAGACGGCGACCCAGGCCCAAAACACACCAACCTGTCAAGGAGAATTGGAGGGGTAGCACTGAAACAAAGCCCAGGGAAATTTCCAGGTAGGTCTAATAATTATATATGTGTGCGTATCGGTGTTGCTCAAATTGATCCCAAAATTCTGTATTCGAAGAACTGATACTCATACGTGTGTTCATTTATGAAAATACGTAAGTTGGAGAACCTGAGCTCTTGATTTCATGCTGTCTTTCCTGTCTCCGCTCTCTTTCTCTCACTCTGTAGATGCATTTGATGTGATGGGAGCATGTGAGGGGGAGGTGCGTGTGTTGGAGCGGGAGCGTGAGCTGACGGAGGCCTTGAGGAGGGCTCAGCAGCAGGAGGCACGGGCGCTGGAGCAGCAGAGGGAGCTCCTGGAGACACTACGTCGGGCCAACACCAGAGAGGCATCTGCAGAGAAGGTGGCCCTGGAGACCCTGAGGAGAAGCCAGGAGCAGGAGGCCCGCTCCCTGCAGAGGGAGAGGGAAGACCTGCAGAGAGAGCGAGTGGAGTTGCAGATGGAGAAGGAAAGGATGCAAAGGGAGAGGGAGGAGCTGGAGTGCTTAAGAAGGGACTCTGGGCAAGAGAGCAGTCCGGTACAGACAGTGGACCGAACCACTGGGTTGTTCCAGGGGGACGTGGTACAGGAACAGGAGGTGACTATGAGGGAAGAGGTTCTTGGTTAGGGGATGTTTCAGTAAGCCAACAGGACGATACTGTAATGTTCAGAAGTTGACCACCTATCCCATCACCATGCATTCAGACTCTAACTCAAACACCTCTCTCTAAAAGGAGGGAGATGGTGGGTGAATGCACTCAGGAGGGGGTTTAGTGATGTAAATACTTTTGTAACTTTTTTAATGAAAATAAACCTGTACCATGTCATTAAGTTGTGGAATTTTTAGTTCAGAACGACACATGCAGAGATCATCCGTTCACCTGCTCTGCAGCTCACAAAGACACGGCAGTTGGAAGCAAAAATCTCAAATTTGGACTCAATTCTCTTATTATTATTGGTGTCCTTTAGTAGTGTTTTCTTTGCAGCAATTTGACCCCATAATATGGGCTTGGTCTTTTACCAAATAGGGCTATCTTCTGTATACCACCCCGACCTTGTCACAACATAACTGATTGGCTCAAATGTATTTTGAAGGAAAGAAATTACACAAATTAACTTTTAACAAGAGACACCAGTTTAATGTAAATGCATTCCAGGTGACCACCTCATGAAGCTGGTTGAGAGAATGCCAAGAGTGCAAAGCTGTCATCAAGGCAAACGGTGGCTACTTTGAAGAATCTCAAATGTAAAATATATATATATTTGTTTAACTTTTTGTGTTACTAAATGATTCCATGGGATATTTCATAGATTTGATGTCTTCACTATTATTCTACAATGTAGAAAATAATAAAAAATTAAGTAGGTGTTGTCGTGTCTGGCTATGCCGGATGAAGTGATATGACGTGCTATTCTATAAAATAATTTCTCCGTAATTACTATTACCTGATTGAGCTAATCATGTAAATGTAATTAACTAGAGAGTCAGGCACCACAAAATAATATTTATAGAGCTGTTATCCTCCGAATAAACTCTTAAAGACCTAGTAATATTTTACATCCATAGCAGTCGATATCAATCGTTACCTCAATTCAGTCTCATCTGAAAGTTGTACATTCTTGGTTATCTGCAAGAACCCTGGCTAACAATTTTAATCAGCAATACAAAATTGTGTTTCATTATTTATTTACTAAATACCTAACTAATCACACAGAATCACACATGCACATAATTAAATCATAACTTGATTACAAATTACTTCATAAAGGAAAATGTCCCTAGCGGGCGAGTGGAACGGATATGACAGCTTGTTACACAAAGGAAAAGGGGCTGGGTTGAGTGAAAGAGCGGGAAGACGGGAACAAAGGTGAAGCTGTGCTATCGTAAATACAGTATCTTATGCATTCTAAATTACCACCCATTTGTAAAAGGAAAATGCAATAAATATTTACTCTGAGCTGCGCTTCAGTAGGTTGGTTGTAGATGGAAGGCCGTGTTGCCCAACCGAGTCCTTTGTCCTTTGAAGAATGTCTCTGGTGGTCAATTAGATACGTTGGAGTAACGTCGTTGTGTGGTAGACGGGATACTTTGTCTGTTCCTTCCTAACCTGCGTTTGCAGCTGCGGTCGCTAACTCAACGGCTAGGAGGTATCACTTCGGTCGTGAATAAGAGTTCAAAGTTCATACCATTCGCAATTTGGTTGCTCATGCTGATGTTGGCTTCGTTCTGTAGTTATTATCTGAACCATTCTGACATAGGACCATCATCCTACCTCATCGGAACAGGAAGTTCTGTTGTCGTCAAGTCTTTATTTAGGAAGGGAGAAGATGTCGTGTTTGAAAAGTTTTATAGCCCATGTCCCTTCACAGAGGCAGGCCACTGAGTGAGCAGCAATATCTTATGAAAACCCACATATCACATTTTAGAAGCCAAAATCACATTTTATCCCATCACAAATAATTTCATATTCAAACATTTAAATTGAACAGCAATTCCATGTGAATCCGATAACTCTGATGTGTAGACTTTCCACTGTAGAGTTTGTCATCTTATCATTGATGAGAATGTCTCAGATGACAACCGAACTGACATCATATTCATTAAGTACCACCGCATATGTTCAATTGTTCGGATTCCCAGAATATAGTTCATTTCCCCCCACATTCTGATGTTCCCAGAATCTCTATGTTAACCAAGGTTTTTTTTAAATGTAACCTCAGTAGGTTAGAGAAAGGTAAAAGGGGGAAGAGGTATTTATGACTGTCATAAACCCATCCCCCAGGCCAACGTCATGACAGTGTCAACTTTTGACTGGTACTGTATATGTATATTTAATACAGAATTAGTGTACAATCATTACAATTCACTTTCGTTTCATCTCTGAGAACAGTTCCAACCCCCCTTTCCATCCCAGAATAATAATAATAGAAGGCTTTAGGTGAAAGGTGGCATATAAATCATGGCATATAAAACAGCAAATCTCATTTTAACAGGAAGAAATTAAACGATAGGAGTACAACATGTTCTTTCTTAAGGGTTATCTGCTTTAACATTTATTTATTTAAGAATGTGATGTACTGTATGGGACCGAAGCAAAACAATTCCTTCACGGTACTTCATTTCCATTTGTAGATTTCCTTTCATCTCAGTGAGCTAAAGCATCACAAACTAAAGTCAGCTTTTGGTCAGAACTTAGCTGTATTGTCAGCAATTGCTCCCTCTTGCACTGACTGCCTTGTTCTTCCAGAAGAGGGCCAGACCTCGCTTCCCACGGAGAGAATGTGGGTGCTTGAGCTCTGTCCAGTTGTCATGGAACTCTGCTCTGCCCCCCGCAGTCTCTTAACGCAGAGCCATAGGAACAGGAAGAACCCTGTGGAAAACAGGAAGCAGTGTCATAAACTAGCAGAGCAGAGGTGTATCCGGAGAACGCAACATTGCTGAATGTTCAGAAAGAAATATACTGTGTAGAACAGCCACACTTGTCTGTGGAGCTCAGCAGTACATTATTGCTATCTGCGGTGTTAGAAATGTAAAATTGCGAAGTTAGATTGTATGTACAGGATATCTTTCACCCCTATGTTACTTGCTTGTTTTCTCACTCTTATGGAAAGATAGAAAATAAAGTATGTTGTTGGCTCCCTCCGATAAGGATGAGAGTTTACCCTGCAGTGAGTTGAGGATGGTAAAGATGTAGAGGATGACATAGTTGGTGTAGCCCATGGAGAAGAAGCCCACCCCCCAGGTGAGGCCCAGGATGCAGGTCAACCCAAGAACGCTGCAGGTGATGTTGCGGCTCTGCCTCTTCCCCTGCGGCGACGTGACAGAGCGCAGCTTGAGCATCGTTGTGATGACGATGGCGAAGATGGTGCTATTGAAGAGCAGGACCACTATCAGGTAAGCCACAACAGAGCCGTACTGCACACCAGAGTCTTTGATCCAGCACCTGTGTATCAGGGAGAAAGTCCTTCTAAGGGCTGGTATGCAATGCACCAATATGATGTGTTTTGTTAATAAACTCACATTCGGTTATTCAGCCCATAGAAATCTGTACTGACAGCGGCGACTATGGATACAACCAAAGCAGGAACACCTGAGAGGAGACAGATTTGAGACTTTTGATTGTCAGTTTACTGCTGGTCTGTACATGTTAACTGTCGTTGACTGTTTAACTGTGGTATCTGTTTTGACAGTGCTGTTCTTACCCCAGCCCAGCAGGCTCAGCTTCAGCAGGTAGTGTCTCATGTAGGTGTTGTAGACTAGGACCAGCAGCCTGTACAGATGCAGAGCCTCCAGGCCCATCCAGGTGAAGCAGCAGAGCAGTGAGTAGTGCAGCAGGGCGGCCACGGCAGGACACAGGCCAGGGGCCATAGATGCAGGGCCCACAAATGCCAAACCCACACTGGTCAAGAGCAGCAGGTTGAGTAACAACAGAGATGCCACCAACTGGAGATGAACCAGCATGGCATGGTCAGTAGATTTCCGTCTGAAAGAGAAGATTGTGTGTGTGGTTGGTTACCGTTCATACAAGGATTTATACATAGCTAGACATGACATGGCCTCATTGACTTGATAGCTAGTGAGGTGAGACAGACAGTACCACCATTAGTGCTTATTCACAAACACTCTTGTCAGAGGAGGCTGGTTTGATGTTTTCTTGTATACAGTTGCTCTTTTGACTTGTAGTGCTGATATTTGGGAGCCTCTGCCATGTACATAGGCTGACAGTATGTGGGCTTCAGATTGCAGACCTGCGTAGGACAAAGCAGCTAGCGATACAGGTACTGCTCTGTGTCAGCTGTCATGGGCAGCGGGGCTGTATGGAGAAGAATGTGCTTTCTGTACCCATAAGTGTCCATATACTGTATCCATAACCTATTAGATGTTTGAATACTTCTCGACTGTAATGTGATTTGTGGGTTCAATTGAAGTATTTAAAAAGTGTGTGTTTGCTTGATAGGTGTCACTCACGAATGCTGAAGACAGTGTGTCAGTAAGGTGATGGTGCAGAAGAACACAGAGATGGCTCCGCCCACACAGGTGAGCACACTCAGCATCCTGGCATGGACCTCACTCAGCTTCATATCAGGGATCTGTGGGAGCAGTGACATCATGCTGCACGTAACATTTATAAGGATTTGAGTACCCTAAGGCTATCTGCATACCATTTGTATATTATTTTGGCTGTGCATACTAAACAAGAAGTGGGTATGGATATTGGAACACAACCTCAATGCATTGACTATTTCTCTCATGGGCAGCATGGCACTATGGTAACGAGCTGACTTTTTGAGTCTGGAAATATGCAAATGTTGCCCATGAATAGATGTCAGGAAAGGAAATGGCAAACACTAAGATATAATCTGGAAAGTAATATGAAAAGTAGGATCATCTCACCATGAGGGCAAAAAAGGAGAAGTGGTCACAGCTACAGATGGTCTGGTTAGTGAGCCTCAGGGTGTGGCAGCCATCAGTGACCCATTCACCTCCTTCAACAATAAGAAACAGACGTTCATATACAACAGATCAACCGAGTCATTCTTGAATAAGTCATTCTGCTTTATATCATACTGTATCAAATCGAAGCAATAGCCCATATTTATTGATTTGATACACAATTGCTCATTAGTTATGCAAAGATATGCAGTCCATATTTACGACTCTGGTTGTGGTAGACACACGTTGTATTCTCTTTTTCCTGAAGAAAATAAAATGACAGTGTAAGCAGCTTGTTTAAATCTTACCACTGGTAAGTTGATTTTGAAAGTAGCTACCTGTAGTTCAGATTTGTGTTTGAAGGTCATGTTGAATGGTGTTGACAGGTGAGAGATGGTTATGTTCTCAACTTCAATACCAAAGAGAATCTTACCAAGTTGTCCCTCTACGGTCTACACACAGACACACACATTATTCCTGACAAACGTTTAAGATGTTTTAGCCATGTGATGTGCAACTTGGGAGTGCATGGTAACTCACCCAATTTGGTGGTGAGGTTTTAAGCACAGAGAAGATGAACTTAACCATGTCAGGGGTGTGTCTCCGCTTTAGCCCTGAGAGAAGGTTGTGGGGCAGGTTCACCTCGAGTTCAGGGTTCAAAATCTCTGCCATGTTGAATGAGATCTAGGGAGAGATGCATAAACACCCTCATACTGATACTTACATGTACACTAATGCACTTACTGTACCAGTGACAACTCCATCTCCTACTCAGATATATAGGTCTGTATATTACTTACACACAAATATTTATTGAGAAATTCTTCATGAAGAGTGAGTAGTTGTAAATGTATTATGTACTTAGTTTGAGATGTACAGATGAATGCTGTGTTGAGATGTTCTTGTTATAGTAGATAATTGAGAGGATTTTTGTATTGATATCCGTGGGTTGTTGGATTTGGTTGGAGTTGACAGTCGTTTGGTGCTGATATGTATTGGAAGGTAGAGGTTGCTTATATCTGATATGCTGTATGTACACTCAAAAGGGTTCTTCACTAGGGCGCAGGCCCGTGGGGGACCGGAGGCAACAAAAATCAAAAACACACATATATATATATATATAAATGTTATTATTTTTGTTGCCTCAACGTCATTTTAGAGAATTTGGCAGTACGTCCAACCGGTCTCTCAACTACTTTTTCTTGCCACTGTGTGTGTGTGTGTGTTGAGGTAGTAGATAAAGGGAAATTAAATTCTCTTGCAACAGCTCTGGTGGACATTCTTGCAGTCAGCATGCCAATTACACACTCCCTCAACTTGAGACATCTTAGAGTGGTCTTATATTTTCCCTAGCACAAGGTGCATCTGTATAATGAACATGCTGTTTAATCAGCTTCTTCATATGCCACACCTCGGGGTGGATGGATTATCTTGGCAAAGGAGAAATGCTCATTAACAGGGATGTAAACAAACGTGTACAACATTTTAGAGAAATAAGCTCTTTGTGCGTATGGAAAATGTCTGGGATCTTATATTTCAGCTCATGGAACATGGGACCAACACGACATGTTGCATTTATAGGTTTGTTCAGTGTGTGTATTTACTGTTCCAGTGGCAAATCCATCTTGCTGCATGGATTAGTTTACAGAAAATGATAGTGTGCCGGGAAGTGTGGGGGCCCTATTAAATAAAATACATTTTCAAAAACAACTAATGCGCCGGGGCCTATGATTTCTTAATCCGGCCCTGCCTATGGGGACAGCCAAAGAACACTTTAGGTTGTAGATCACACATTTTTTCTAAGAGTGTAGGGCAGACCTGATTATACTCACCTTGTTTGCAGATACTGTCTGCAACCAAGGTTGCTGTCAGATTAATCTCCACAGCAAGACAAACTTCCTGATCAGGAGAGGTAGCTGAAGTAGTGAGAGTTGTGGTAGTGGTAAGGACAGGAGTTGTGAAGGTTTTGGTGGAAGGGATTGGAGAAGGTGTAGTAGAGCTGGGTGAGATAATGGGGGGAGAGGAAGGAGTTGTCAAGGGTACAGGAGTTGTTTCACTGGTTGAAGAAAGAGTAGCAGCAGTAGTTTTAGTTTTAGGGGTAGTTTCTTTGGTGGTGGTGGTAGGAGTAGAAGTAGTGGCTGTTGTCGTGGTAGTGGAAGAACGACATTCATCTAAAAAATAGAAAAAGAGTGAAGATGCTATCATATGTAGCGGACTGAGGCTTCTTAACAGCATGGTTGCTTCATAAAGTTCCCCTGGTGTGTTGGAATTGTTGGATCAGATTTTAACATTTAACAGTATCAACTGTTTTACCTTAGCCAAACTTTATACATGGCTGTAATTGTCCTTCATTTTATACCATTAAATCCACACACCAAACCAAAGTGTTAGAATGCTAGATCCACCTACCTGTAAAATCGCCATAATATTTGCTTGGCTCATGTTGAGAGGCACAGGGTCAGCCACTGTGCAGCACCCCTGGATGGTGAGCAGGTGCTCAAGGGCACAACAGCAGATTTAAAAAATATTGTTTTAATTATACCTGGTATGCCACAGGTATAACATTTGTCAATAATTGTTGTGTTTCTCCAGGTAGCCTGCAGCATCTTGTGGACTATAGATTCACTTGGGAAGGGTGATGGTTCTATGTTGAACCATAACTCCAAGAACCATTTTAGCTTTTCAATGGTTCTTTCAGTTCACAAAGGGGTTCTTTGCTCTTTTAGTGATAAATAGATTGTCGGGGTGCTGCGGCTCATTTGAATATTTTGAGGTGTGGTTTCCTCACAGCTCTTTTTGTGCAAACATGACTGAGTGTCTTTCCAGTTTATCTAATGTGTTGTGTTATGCCACTATACAGTACAGTGCCTTGCGAAAGTATTCGGCCCCCTTGAACTTTGCGACCTTTTGCCACATTTCAGGCTTCAAACATAAAGATATAAAACTGTATTTTTTTGTGAAGAATCATCAACAAGTGGGACACAATCATGAAGTGGAACGACATTTATTGGATATTTCAAACTTTGTAACAAATCAAAAACTGAAAAATTGGGCGTGCAAAATTATTCAGCCCCTTTACTTTCAGTGCAGCAAACTCTCTCCAGAAGTTCAGTGAGGATCTCTGAATGATCCAATGTTGACCTAAATGACTAATGATGATAAATACAATCCACCTGTGTGTAATCAAGTCTCCGTATAAATGCACCTGCACTGTGATAGTCTCAGAGGTCCGTTAAAAGCGCAGAGAGCATCATGAAGAACAAGGAACACACCAGGCAGGTCCGAGATACTGTTGTGAAGAAGTTTAAAGCCGAATTTGGATACAAAAAGATTTCCCAAGCTTTAAACATCCCAAGGAGCACTGTGCAAGCGATAATATTGAAATGGAAGGAGTATCAGACCACTGCAAATCTACCAAGACCTGGCCGTCCCTCTAAACTTTCAGCTCATACAAGGAGAAGACTGATCAGAGATGCAGCCAAGAGGCCCATGATCACTCTGGATGAACTGCAGAGATCTACAGCTGAGGTGGGAGACTCTGTCCATAGGACAACAATCAGTCGTATATTGCACAAATCTGGCCTTTATGGAAGAGTGGCAAGAAGAAAGCCATTTCTTAAAGATATCCATAAAAAGTGTCGTTTAAAGTTTGCCACAAGCCACCTGGGAGACACACCAAACATGTGGAAGAAGGTGCTCTGGTCAGATGAAACCAAAATTGAACTTTTTGGCAACAATGCAAAATGTTATGTTTGGCGTAAAAGCAACACAGCTCACACCCTGAACACACCATCCCCACTGTCAAACATGGTGGTGGCAGCATCATGGTTTGGGCCTGCTTTTCTTCAGCAGGGACAGGGAAGATGGTTAAAATTGATGGGAAGATGGATGGAGCCAAATACAGGACCATTCTGGAAGAAAACCTGATGGAGTCTGCAAAAGACCTGAGACTGGGACGGAGATTTGTCTTCCAACAAGACAATGATCCAAAACATAAAGCAAAATCTACAATGGAATGGTTCAAAAATAAACATATCCAGGTGTTAGAATGGCCAAGTCAAAGTCCAGACCTGAATCCAATCGAGAATCTGTGGAAAGAACTGAAAACTGCTGTTCACAAATGCTCTCCATCCAACCTCACTGAGCTCGAGCTGTTTTGCAAGGAGGAATGGGAAAACATTTCAGTCTCTCGATGTGCAAAACTGATAGAGACATACCCCAAGCGACTTACAGCTGTAATCGCAGCAAAAGGTGGCACTACAAAGTATTAAATTAAGGCTGAATCATTTTGAACGCCCAATTTTTCAGTTTTTGATTTGTTAAAAAAGTTTGAAATATCCAATAAATGTCGTTCCACTTCATGATTGTGTCCCACTTGTTGTTGATTCTTCACAAAAAAATACAGTTTTATATCTTTATGTTTGAAGCCTGAAATGTGGCAAAAGGTCGCAAAGTTCAAGGGGGCCGAATACTTTCGCAAGGCACTGTATATGACCAGTGACCGTGTCTTGTGAAAGACTCGCGTATGGCCTTCTGTCAATTGAGAACGGTTGTCCCCCCCCCCCCCCCTGATTCAACTTATAAATTAACACAATATTAACAGTTATGGAATTTTTACAATATAATATGGCTAACCAGAATTTAAAACAAACCTGTATGGATCTTCAAAAGTATCTACAAAGAACCTTTGAGATTGAGGAAGGATTTATAGAACCATTCTCCATAAAGAACCTTTGAGATTGAGGAAGGATTTATAGAACCATTCTCCATAAAGAACCATAAAGGTTCTTTATAGCCCCAAAAAGGGTTGTTGCCATAGTGGAACCCTTTTTTGTGCTATTTTGAACCATGGTTGTTTATAGAACCTTCAAAAACACATCTCATTGATTGAATCTATATATAATCCTCACATAATGTTTCACACGTAATGTATAATATGTAGCCTACGGCAGGTGATCCAATGTCTCGTTATTATTTTTTTCTTATTGTATGTTTGTATATATAATTATAATTATTTTTTTGTTACGCTCGTCTGTTACTGTCACTTTGTCCTATCGTTGTCTAATATCTTTTCACTTTTGTTTTGAATGTTCTTAATTGGAAAATGCAAAAATAAAATATTACATTTTTTTTTTTTTTATAAAAAAAAAAAGGTTCTACATAGCACCAAAAAGGGATCCACTATGGTTACAAGCCAAATAACCCTTAGAACCATTTGTTTTTAGTGTAAATAATGTTGTGGACAGGTCAGAAGTCAGCATAACTTAAATTATTTCAACTACAGGTATAATATCTTAATTTGATCTCTCATGTCACAGAGAATTTTCTTTTTTAATCTCTCTCCCTGGATCTCCAGCTCTGCAATGTGCTAGAAATAAGAAACCTGTGGATGTATCTTTATTGACAAATTTAGGTCCCCGTGATTGCAAAGGGCAAGGTACCAGAGCAGAAGCTGAAGCTTCTAGCTGAAGCTAGAGCAATTTATTTCGCTAGCTAGCGATAGGAGACAGATGGCAGCTGTCTAAACTTGTTTTGCTAATAACACCGTTGATATAGCTATCGTGAGCATTTAGCTAGGTTTAGCGCATTTAACATAAATTCACTGAAAACCTGCAGTTCTCTTTCTCTCATTAGATAGTTCTGGCTTTAAAAATCTCTTTTATGTCGGAATCTTTGTCTTCAGCCTTCTTCCCATTAGTTGTTATGCAAGTGAGAAACCTACTCCATCCAGGGGTGTGTTTATGTACTCAAAGAGAGCTATGTAAGGATCTCTGTTGCTGTCTCGTGCTTTTTTCAACAGGTTCTTCACAGTCTGAACTGCTCTCTCAGCTTGACCGTTTTGACTGTGGAAATCTCGGGTTCGACGTGACATGTTTGAACTCCCAGCTGGTAAAGAACTTTGACATTTCTGGACTCACCAACTGTCTAATGGAAGAAGTCCACTCCAACTTTGGCCCAAGTTCTCTCTGGGATTGGATGACATGAGTGGCTCCCTTTGGTTGTTGTTTTTGTGTGTGTTGCAGACTGCACATTCTGAGAGATTTGGGATGAACTTTGAGATACTGCAATATTCCCATGAACCTCTGAAGTGCTTCTTTGTCCTCTGGCATTTATTGTATTGGTCTGACCTTTTCGGAGTCTGGTTTCAGGCCTTCATTGTTTAACACGTGCAATGTAGTGAATTTCTGTCATTCTGAGTTTGCACTTGTCCTTATTCAGTTTCAAGTTGATGCTTCTCTCGCTGTCCAGTAGCTGTCTCAGTCTCTGGCCGTGCTGCTCTGTGTCATCACACCAGACAAGAATGTCATCCATGATGTTTACAACACCTTCCAAATGCTTTTTCGAGGCACCTCTGGGACACCTCTGGAGCGGACGCAATTCCGAACAGCAGTATCTTGAATGAACGGCGTATCGAACGTGAAGAGTCGGGAGCTCTCTTCATCCGGATTTGCCAGAATCCTTGGTTTGCATCAACTACTGAAAATACCTTGGCGTTAGGCATTTCAGCAACTACCTCTTCAATGGTACGTAAAGGATAATGTTCTCTCTTGATGGCTTTGTTGAGATCCTGTGGGTCAATGCATACCCATATTTTGTTTGGCTTCACGATTGTCACCAAGCTGTTTACCCATTCAGTAGGCTCAGTTTGCCATCCATGTTTTCCATGCAGTTCAGTTCCTTTTCAAGTTTTTTTTTTGTGCTACATGCACTTTTCTAGGTGAGGGAACCACTGGTGTGACTTCTGGGTCTTTTTGCATGTGATGAACTCCTGCAACACATCCAAGTCCTGTGAATAAATCTTCATATAAACTCCAAATGTCAGTCTCTGTCCTTTGTTCAAGCTTCCAAGTATTGCAGGTGCATCTTATGTCACTTGAAATTCCAGTTCGAACACTGTCTTTGTATTGACATTGGAGTTTCTTGCCTTTTGGCTCTAGCTGGTGGCCAGAATACGTCACTACCTTGCAGTTGGATTTTTGCACGGAATCGTTTAAATTCTCTCACGGACAATACATTACAAGATATGCCTCGGGTACGTCTGATTTGTCTCACAGTACGTTCGGGGAAAAGCTACTTTAATACATCCAAGTCATCTACATCATCGTCAAAATCAAACGTATTCCGGCTACAAGCAGGAATGTGGCACACTTCACTTTTTCGGATTTCTCTGAGATGCCACTAGCTTTTATTTTCATTTCACATTTATTTAACCAGGTAGGCCAGTTGAGAACAAGTTGACATTTTACAACTGCAACCTGGCCAAGATAAAACAAAGCAGTGCGACCTTAACAACAACACAGAATTACACATAAACAAACGTACAGTCAATAACACAATAGAAAAATCGATGTACAGTGTGTGCAAATGTAGAAGAGTAGGGAAGTAAGGCAATAAATAGGCCATGGAGGTGAAAGAATTACAATTTAGCATTAACACTGGAGTGATAAGTGCAAGTAGAGATACTGGGGTGCAAAAGAGCAAGAGGATAAGTAACAATATGGGGAGGAGGTAGTTGTGTGTGCTCTTTACAGATTGGCTGTGTACAGTACAGTGATCGGTAAGCTGCTCTGACAGCTGATGATATATGATGATAGATGATATAGCTGGGATATAAAGGTTTAATTTATGGATCCACACTCCCAATTTTCGGCTAGATTTTCCTCTAGGTTCAGAGTAGTTGGTGGTGTCATTTGTTCCATGTTTTGTAATGTTGAGCTTTTCTTTATTACTTTTT
Organism: Oncorhynchus mykiss; assembly: GCF_013265735.2. Taxonomy (NCBI): domain Eukaryota; kingdom Metazoa; phylum Chordata; class Actinopteri; order Salmoniformes; family Salmonidae; genus Oncorhynchus; species Oncorhynchus mykiss. Next base: position 68,769,897 of record NC_048570.1, on the reverse strand, counting down.
AACTACTGACAACATGTAATATATTAGCACACTGAGGCGGGTAAAATAACTATGTTCATCTGGGGCTGCAGGTAACCAAGAGCGTTGGACTAGTAACCGAAAGGTTGCTGGATCGAATCCCTTAGCTGACAAGGTAAAAATCTGTAATTCTGCCCCCTGTCATTCCCCCTGTCACCCCTGTCATTCTGCCCCCGAACAAGGCGGTTAACTCACTGTAGGCCGTCATTGTAAATATGAATTTGTTCTTAACTGACTTGCTTAGTTAAATTTTTTTAAATAAATAAATAAAATCTGATTTCATGGGTCAAGTGCAAGTACAGATGATCACGTAGTAATTACTAACAGCGCCACCCTCAGGCACTCCAGGTAAATACATGTACATACATGACCGTTTCTGGAAGCAAATATAACGAAATGGGGAGGGACCTTCATGAATTTGTCTAATAGAAACTCTCGTTTTCGTTGCAAAACGCAACTGTTTTGCTAATGATTACACACCTGCTTCCGGGTGTTTATAAATGAGACTCAACAGGATTTATGAAGGGCCGTCACATAACCTCTAACATTCGTTTAGTCTTGGACCTTATAGACCTTATAGATTATTCAGATGCAATAGACTCAGATGCGGTTGTCCTATTTCTGGACTTCTGTAAAGCCTTTGACACAATTGAACATTAATTTATCTTTAGGTCTCTTAAACTTTTTGGATTTGGTGAACATTTTATTAAAGTAATTCGCATGTTTTACAAATATATAAATAGTTCTGTGCTACTAAACCTTAATTATTCCAAAAGATTTAGTATCAACATAAGTGAGGCCCAATTTCGCCATTTGTATTCATTTTGGTTGTGGAACTTCTATCTCTAGATATTCTGAATAATGCAAATTTGTATGGCTTAACCATTTTTAACAAAGAAATCAAAATCTCCCAACTGGCTGATGATACTACTCTTTTCTTAAGAGACAAAGACCAGGTCGCACATGCCCTTAATGCTATAACTGCATTTTCTATTGCATCAGGATTAATGCTGAATGTTTCTAAATGTGAAATCTTATGTTTATTTGACTCTGATGATGATAATGAAATAGAAAATATTCCTGTGTTAAATATTTAGGAATACATTCTGTCAAAAAAACACTTACTCAGAAAACATTTTAATTTCTCTCCTAAAATTAAGAGAATTAAAAATATATTTAATAATTGGCTACAAAGAGATCTTTCTATACTTGGGAGAGTACTTCTGTCCAAGGCAGTTTTGTGTACCCCTCATTATCGTTATGCGTAAATCCAGCTACTTGTAAAGAGATCAATAAGACCTTTCTTGAATTCATCTGGAAAAATAAGACTCACAAACTAAAAAAATCTGTCCTTTCTAACAAAAGAGCTGAAGGCGGTCTAGAAGTGTTGGATTTTGTTGACATAAATAACACTTTCAAGTTAAACAAACTGGTTGAAAAAATGTTGATCAATACTGATTCAATATGGTATTTCATTCCAAATTATGTGTTTAATAAATTGGGAGGTCTTCAATTTTTTTACTGAAATGTAATTATATTCCTGAAAGATTACCTGCTAAATTGGCTAGGTTTCACCAACAAGCTTTAATGGCCTGGAAAATATGTTTCCTGCACAATTTTTCTCCTCATAAAGCTCTTTTGTGGAATAATTCAGGCATAACTGTAAGGAATAAGTCATTGTTCTACCCCAGCTGGCATGAGAGGAATATTGTCTTTGTTCTTGATATTTTCGACCACAAGGGTGATATTCTCACATATAAACAATTTATAACATTGAAAGAGTTTCCAATACCTTTCAGAGAGTTTATTTCTGTGATCAATGCCGTTCCCAGTGGTTTCACTACACTTATGAAAACTCATCTTAATTTTGGGAATGATCACAACGTTTATCCAGAACTCAGATTGGAAGGCATGGGCTTACTTGAGAGATCTTGTTGAAATAAATATATAAGGAAAGCTTTTCTGGAACATGCTGATTCCTGACATTGTCTGGAAAAATGCATGGTTAATGCCTTACAAATACTGTATACCAAACAAAGTTAAGGAAGTGCACTTCAAAATTTTACATAAGATGTAATTCTATGATTTCCAAATTTGTGGCTATTGATGATATCTGCGTTTTCTGTGAAAAAGGTGAGAATCTGTCTCACTTGTTCTTTGAATGTAAATTTGTGTCAGAATTTTGGGAAAACCTTGCAAAGTACTTATTTACCATTATGAACACTGCCTATATTTTTGACATGAAAGATATAATATGTTACTATTGCAATGATAACAAAACCACTGAAATTATTTTTTTTATTTTTTATTCTTGTTGTCAAATACTTTATACACAAACATAAATTCCAAACTTCTATACCAAAATTACACATTTTTCTGATTGAATTTAATTATCTTATTAAAACATTAACCCTAGTGAATAACAACAAGAATAACATCTTC